>NC_064286.1:48403265-48442426 GCF_019186545.1 Solanum stenotomum | reverse complement strand
CGATTGAAAAAAAAATGATCTAATGATCTAATGAGAGTAACCAGGCTTTGATACCATGTCAAATTGATGAATTAGGAAGTAAGGAATTCACCTAGAATGGTGAAACTGTGCAATCTCCATCGGAGAAGCATGTGAAGAATAAGAGAACAAATCTCTCTGTATTGAATTAAGCAATCTGAGATTACAACTATGAACTAAGCTATTTATAGAACTAACTGAAAATCTACTGCTAACAATCTCTAACAAACTTTCTAACTGATTGTAACTAACTAACAGTATACAATGACGTGGACTAACTATTAACTGATAAATATCTCAATAAAGAAAGCATAGTTATGGTATTGCTTTCTTCTTACTATCTTTTCTTATTTGGAGGGCATTAACTTGTGACTTTTATGAAAATTTCATTTTGTGAAGATACAATCTTGTACTTTCCTCATTTCCTTTTAAATGATATTTTCTTATCATTTAAAAGAGTTGAGATATGATGATCGGCGAAAAAGACGAAGGGGTTAATTTGGGTTTGATTTGCTGGAGAAGACGATTGGGATCGGGTGTGGGTGGGAAGTTCTGCAAAGTATATTATGAAACAATGATTTCAATACACGTTTTGTTTAGGTATGCATAAGAGCTAGCAAACCGTAAATAATTATTTCTTCTTGCTTGTTTTCACTATCCAATTGCCAGTCCGCAACTCCGCAAATCTTCCTCTCCAATGGCTTATGTTTCTACCAAGCCCTCGTCAACTCATTGGCATCTTCGCCTCGGTCATCCTCATCAAAGAGCACTCAATCAAGTCCTCCATAAAAATAATTTACCTTTCTCATTCTAAGCCTAGCTTTTTAATGTAGCCCTTGTCAACCATGACAAGTCGCACAAACATTCTTTAATCTATCTTGAATTATAAAGAGATAAAAATAGAAAAATAAGGAAAAATAACCAAGAGAAATGTTGATATTTCATGCATAGATCTCCATAACACAAAAGATCCTTAATAAAAAAGTTGACTCAGAACTAGTAACGAACTAGTAATACTAGGGAAACCTAGCAAAACAGCCTTTAAGATTCATAAATAACAACTATACACAACTAAATTAAGTTACTACGCACGCGGCACAATTGCACTTGTCGCATCAGTAATTAGCTTGCTTGCAATTTGATAGCACGAATGGACTTCATATATAGCCAATTTCACCTCCTCCTCCGATAGAATCGAAGACGACTACCAATTAGGACGCATTGAACCTTCACTAATGACAGGCTTCTTAATATCAACGCCAACTTCACCCAACAACTCTTCTAGTGTACTACTCAGCAGATTTGGCTTCTTACAAAGCTTACCAGTCAAATAACCAACATCAACAATTCTTCTAATTTCAAATTTCTAGCCTCGACCTCCGGATACATTTGATAGAGTAGATTTTTGGGTTATGTTTCTAGGACCTATAAAAGTGATGGAACTATCCGCCAGTAAGTACCTGAACACAATTCATGTGGAAAACAGTTACATTATCCAATACCAACATGCGCTTAAATTGAATAATTAGGCATCGTTGTTTCACATAAAACAGCAACAGATCTCCATTATTTACAGCATCAATTCCAACAAATGGATTTGGAGTACACTCTTTAGTTCGAGATGCTACTGTTCACGATAGCTAGGCGGTCAGTGACGGTTGTGATGACCGTTTCATTACAAATTTTCATAGTGTAAGAGCTCGCTTGGATCAGCCAAGGAAGAGGCAACTGCTCTGACATTTTATCTCTTAATACTCCCTCCGTCCACAATTGTTTGTCAGGGTAAGGTCATGCACATTTCTCAAGAAAAATTTAATACAAGGTGTAATTTGACTAATATAACCCTACAATACCAAGAATATCAAAAGTCCACATAACTTTTCAATTGAACTACATTATCATTAAGGGCAGAATTGAAAAAAAGTGACTAATTATTTCTTGATTGTTTAAACTGATAATTAATCTTGGACATCTATTTTTAGTATACCTGCCAAACAATTGTGGATGGAGAGAGTATATACTCCCTCCGTCCACAATTAATTGTCATGGTTTCCTTTTTTAGAGTCAAACAATAAGAACTTTGACCAACATTTTACGATGTATATTTTCATCATATTGATATGCAAAAAATTGCAACTTATAGTATTTTTCGTATAATTTTTGAATATCTATTTTTTTTAAAAAAAATATCAAATTAACGTAATCTAATTTAACTTAAATAATTAGTTAAATTAACTTTTGAAAAACACAGCATGACAAATAAAAGTGGACAGAGAGAGTAAATCGGAAACTTGGACCATACCAAACGTTACATTTTCTTGTTGAAAAATGTAGCGTCCTTTATATCTTCACCTAGGTAAAGGTAGGGATGAAGTGAGTTTCCAAGGGCTTTATGTTTACTCTATTTCTTTATATCGTTCACATTCACGGCTCTGCAGGGATCGTCCAACATTAATTAGGCATGCAGCACCATTTATAAAGCTAGAAAACTTTTTCTTTTTACTTTAATTTAAGTTTAACTCATTAGATTTAGTAATATACTCCCTCTGTCCAACAATAGTTGTCAATTATACTATTTTAGGATGTCCAACAATACTTGTTCACCTTATGAAATTAATGAATAATTTTATACTTAGTTCCTAAATTATCCTTATCCCATTTTTCTTCAATTTTTAGAAGAATGGGAAATTTTTCTCGCAGACAACAACGCTCTGTTCGAAAATTTAGGGATCAATAAAATAAAATAACAACACCCACCTTCATTAATTATATTTATTTTTTTATTACATTTTTTCAAGATATATTCAAAGGGTGATATAGTAAAATTAACATTTTATTTGTAGATTCCTAAGAAGTGTGTAAAGTCTATTAGACAAATATTGTTGGACAAAAGAGATATTATTCACATGATATAAAAATATAAATGTGTGTTTTTTTAGATAACCATTTATAAATTGAATAGAAAAAAAATCTTTTCGAATCTCTTATGTATAAAAATAAAAATATCTCATAAAAAATAAAACAAAAAAAAAAACATATTCGCTATAGTCCTTTGATTAGAAAAAAATAATCAAATTTACCTTTGACATATATGAAAGAGTTAATTTTTCCCCCAAATTATGTGAAAGATTTATATTTATCATCTATTTTAAAAAATAATAATCCTTAAATAGTGTGACACATGAAATCATCAGGTGCTAAGCTTCTCTCCTTTAAAATTCATGACAAATTTATTCTAGCATGGATAAATTTGACCTCAAACTATTAAAGGAGACAAATCTATTTCATTTTGCATAGTCCAACAACAAGTTCGATCCTTTACCCTTTGAAATTTACGAAGATAAAATTGAAAAACATATTTAAAACACTTTTTCAAATTTAAATTATAACTCCACGTTGAATTGAAATTTTTTATAATCACTGATTTTAAATAAAACAAAAAACTTCCAAAAAAAAAAGTAAATAATTCTCATCTCCAAAGCAACTCCTAAAATTAAATGACTAATATTTAGGTCTATTTTAATTTAAACTAGAAATACACAAAATCTCATCCAATAAGCCCTAAAATAATATTACCACCAAAATTTGAAATTTAGCCAGAAAGAAATAAAAGAGAAAAGACCCAAAATAGTCCCTCATCTTTGGATTAAAATTCAAAGTCATCATTTATATTTCACATAGAGCATTAATAGTCTGTTATGTTTGCAATATTGGTGCACTTTTGGTCCTCCTCCAAAAAAATTCTCATTTTTAACATTGATTTTATCCATAATTTATGTATGAAATATTCAATTGTCATTTTATATATTTAGTGAAAATAATAACTTCATCTGAGAGAATGTGAAAAGAAAAACACATTGTTTTATTTAGTAAAAATTGTATTGCAAATAAAGTCGAGAGGTTCATCACAGCTATTTCACGTGCAATAGTATAAAATTTTCTTTTCTTCCGACGTCATATATTAAAATATTCTTAGTTTAACTGCATTAATATTTCTACTCAACAGAACAAAGTGTTCTACTTCTCACCTTCTCTCACATAATGTTATTATTTTACTAAATATATTTAAAAAACGTTTGGATATTTCTTACATATAATTGTGGACAAAAATAATGTTAAAATATAGGCAAAAGTTTGAAGGGCCAAAAGTGCATCAATATTGCAAACATGAGAAACTATTAGGGGTCGTTTGGTGTGAGGGATAATACCAAATAGTCCCGGGATTAAATTATAGTACCGCTTATTTTGTTGTTTGGTTGGCAAGTTCGGGATAACTTATCCCGGGATTAATAATTAATACCGGGATAAGTTATCCCTCTCTTGGGGTGGTATAGTAATCCCGGGATAACTTATCCCGGGATAAAATAGGTAAATGACAAAAATGTCTCTTTCAACCCTTTTGTTATATCTCTTTTTACATTAATGAAGGGCATTTTTGTAAACAAATAAATTATTCTTAAAATTTATTATTTTGAATACAACAAACCAAACACTCAATAAAAAATAATCTCAACACAATTTATCCCATCATAACTAATCTCAATATAACTTATCCCAACATAATTTATCCCATCATAACTCATTTTCAAACCAAACGACCCCTTAGTTCTACATGTGAAAAGTCAAGGAGGCTTTGAGTATTAACTATTTTGGAACTTTTCTCGAAATAAAACAAGAAAGAAAGACAGAAGTCTCCTCTTTCATTTCGAAAATGGGGGTTTCTAATTGGCTTCTGATCGGTGCTGCTATTGCCGTAACGTTGTTAATTGCTCAAGCAATAAGGTTACTGTTACTGGTAATCAATGGCCGGAGAAACAAAAAGAAGGCTGTCGGGATCTTCCACCCATACACCAACGACGGAGGTGGTGGAGAACGAGTCTTGTGGTGTGCCGTCAAAGCTATCCAAGATGAAAACCCTAATCTAGATTGTGTAATATATACAGGAGATTTCGATGCTTCTCCTCACAGTCTTACTGCTCGTGCCCTTGATCGATTTGGAGTCAAATTAATTCACCCTCCTAAGGTAATCCCTTTACTTCTCCCGTGTTTAAATAAGTTAGATTAAGAAAAATCGTGCTGAAAATTTAAAATATTGAACTCATCGTATATAGAAAAAACAGAGTTTATCAGTAATAACTTGATAAATAAATTTATTTCTCCCTCCATTTAAATTCAAGTGTATTAGCTTAACTATACATGGAATGTAAGGAAATAAGGGAAAATTTTTAATCTTGTGGTCTCAAGCTAAAGATGTGTGCAAGGGTAATGCACCAAATGCGCTTTGAATCTCGTGGTCACATGTTGGAATTAGAAAGTTCCAAATATTGAAAGACATATAAAAAAAAAACAGATTTAAAACACTTAAATTAACAAGGATGAAGTATGTATAATGATACTTGCTATGTTTTGAGGCCTAAAGCATTGGACTTACTCGCCTTACCATCTTGCGGGGACGGTTCTTTCTTTTCATTTTGTATGATAGTTTTTGAGTAGATATGATTGTAAGACGCTAATATGACTTGCGTATGATATCACTGATGGTGGAAAAGTTTGATTTGATAGGAAATGTCATGTTTAAGTTTAAAACTTTAATGTTTTTTTTTATTGTATGGTAATTAAAAAAGTTTAATGAATTTGAATTCTTAAAAGTTGTGAATGTAGAATGAAATTGGAATAGTCTCAAAACATTTTGGAAAGTCACAGATAGAAGATCGCTGTATAAATTGTAAAAGAGAGGAGGGAGTATTTCCTCGAGGTTTTAAGAAAGTGTGTCTATTTCATCCACATGCCATACTTTGTAATAGCATGTAGTGTTTAGGTGTGATGATGGAAGCTTTGTTCCAAATATCCAGCATTAGGATGGGTTGATATTCCTTTGCTGTTTAGGTATACAAACAACTTCCTATTTCTCTTTTACCCGTGTTTTCGTTATCTTTTTCCCCTCTTCCCCGCCCATGTCTCAAATCCCACCGCTTCTTTACTACAGTGGAGTATCAAGTGTTTGTAGTTATCAGGGGAACTCCTAGCTTCTTGACAGGCATTTTGTTAGCAGGGATTTCAACATTACCATGTAGTCTTTCTGCTTCCTCTATGTTGGATTTTCTAGACTTTACCCCTAATAACACATTGAAATCCTCCTGCTCATTCTTTAACAAGGAGCTTCTAATCTATTTTGATTTGTACTTATTATTTATGCATGTTAGTTTGTACTTTGAGATATCTATATTGTACACTCCTTTTACCTGTGTTGCTGCATTTTGTGTTTCTTTTGTTGATGCTTCATCACTGGCATATGTTTGATGGTGGTAATCACTATCACGTATAAAACCCTGTACAAATGATTGTTGCATAATGTCGTAGTTCGGAATTCACATTCAATGTCATTTTTGCTCAAGATTACTGATATCCTGCGCATCAGGTGGTCCATTTGCATAGGAGAAAGTGGGTCGAAGAAACCACTTACCCTCGTTTCACAATGATTGGTCAAAGCCTTGGATCAATTTACCTTGCTTGGGAAGCTTTGTGCAAATATACACCCATATATTACTTTGATACCAGTGGATATGCTTTTACTTATCCAGTTGCTCGTATATTTGGATGCAAAGTTATTTCCTATACTCATTATCCAACTATCAGTTTAGACATGCTGTCCCGTGTTCGTGGGCGCAGTTCAATGTACAACAATGATTCCTTTATTGCCAAGAGGTGAGTTCAACTACTTTATATCAGCATATGCCATCTATAGGATTTCATGATAAGACGTCACTTGGGTGGAAGTTTTTGGTGGTATTACGTGGAACTAAGCACCTTCAGGTTTGTCTACCTTGTTGAAACAAATAGGTAAAAACCCTAATTAGCTTTGCGAGCCATTTTTGTTGTCTGTCAACTAAGTGGTGCCAAGGTCCCCTACAAAAAATTGTTGATCTGCTTGTATCTTTTATCTTCCCAAATCATTATTAACAATTTTTTCCACTAGACTTTGTCACATGTATGCATATATCTTTATCAAATTAATGTGTTCATACACTAACTGGCAGTCATAAGAAGATATGTTGGCATATTATGGCTAGATGTTACTCTGATTCTCAGTGAACTGTACATCTAGATGTTTTAGCGAGTCTTGTGAAATTATATATTCAAGTGACTGAATTTGACAAGCTTGTAAATTCTTTGCTTTTCATCTGCTTGTATTGTATCTGTGCATGAAGCTAATGAAATTACTTTTCTGGCAGTGCAATACTATCCCGGTTCAAGGTCATTTATTATGCATTATTTGCCTGGCTGTACAGTATCGTTGGTTCTTGTGCACACCTTGCAATGGTTAATTCTTCATGGACTCAATCTCATATTGAGAATCTGTGGGGAATACCAGCTCGAATTAGGCGTGTGTATCCTCCTTGTGATACTTCTGGGCTTCAGGTCTGTAGTTTACTTGTTTGGTGTTAATATAGCCTTTCTTCCTCCTCCTGATGCCTAAACTTGTTAATGTTTTTCTCCTTTTCTGTAGATTTGTTTAATTTAATATCGAGGCTAATATTCTTACTATTAGCCTTTTCAATTCCTTTTTTAACTATAAGTATTGTCTTGCGTTTTGGAGTTTATAAAGTATATGATGGGAGTAGGATGAATGTAATATCCAGACAGATTTCTCCTTTCAATCTTATTGGACTTTCATGGCTCTTTTCTTTGGTGAAAATTTAAGGAAATAACATTACGAACTCCTCCTTTGAAGGTCTTAACAATTTTTGTTATAGTGTTTTGAGTCTGGGTTGGATTTTAAGAAGGTGCATTGTTGCATAATATAAGCCAAACATCGCGTTGCTCTTGACAGGTGCTTCCGCTGGAAAAGTCAATGAAGCCTCCGAAGATAGTATCTGTCGCTCAGTTCCGTCCAGAGAAGGTGGGCATTTTTATGTAGTCCTTGTGGAAATCAAGGTACCCATACTTGTGCAGATGTTTCAAGGTATATTGCAACCTTGATGTCCTGTAAAATTTGTTTTTTTTTCATGAGTTAGGCACACCCACTCCAACTTGAGGCATTTGCAGTTGCCATAAAAAAGTTAGACCAAGATCTGCCAAGGCCGAAAATCCAACTAGTGGGTAGTTGTAGGAATGAAGCGGATGAGAAAAGGTTGCAAAATTTGAAGGATCTAGCGATTAAATTGAATGTGGATGATCATGTTGAGTTCCACAAGAATGTCTTGTACAGGTTAGTAGTACAACTCCATTTTGGTAGTCGGAAATTCTTGAACTCCAAGGCATGATTTTGTTAAACTGTCTGGACCAGACTTTTCTTTCATTGCTTGAAGCTATTTGTTAGGGCAAGAGTTCCATCTGGGACGGACTTTTTGCATTGGTTACCTCCTCCCAAAAGAAAAACTAATTTAAAAAATTTAAAAATTGGCTGGATATTCAGGTCATTGTAATACACAGAGAGAAGTAATATTATGCATGGTTGTAAAAAGCTAACTAGACTTGATTGGATATCTTTAGTGCTGTTACCTCTCTGTGTGTTTAATAAAAGCTTTATTCTCATTTTTAATCTATTGTTGATGCAGTGATTTGGTCAGGCTTCTGGGTGGTGCTGTAGCTGGAATCCATTCCATGACAGATGAGCACTTCGGCATAAGTGTAGTGGAATACATGGCTGCTGGCGCTATACCAATTGGTTAGTCATGTTGTGTTGTTTCTCCTTCACCCTGTATTTGACTTCTGTGAAAAAACACGGGAAAATATTATTAAGATGTATATCTACATTATTACAGTAAGTCCTATTTATAGTTATACTTTACATAGTACATAATAATCTTCTTCCATGTGGCACACTATATACATAATATTCTAAAACACACCCTCAAGTTGGTGCACATAAGTCATATGTAATGAGCTTGTTACAAATGTAACTAATACGAGGATCAGTTAGGGACTTGATGGAAATATATGCTAGCTGATCATTTTAACTTCCAAAGTTTGTTGGTTTCGTTCAGCTCATAATTCAGCTGGTCCAAGGATGGATATTGTGTTACCAGAAGATGGAAAGCAGACTGGATTTCTTGCCGAGAGCGTAGAGGAATTTGCTGAAGCCATCATTGAAGTCATTAAGATGCCAGAAACTGAGAGGTTGGAGATGGCTGCAGCTGCAAGGAAACGAGCCTCCATGTTCTCAGAGCAAAGGTTTTATGAAGATTTTAAGGCTGCTGTACGACCAATCTTTTACAATGATAGTAAATGATTACAAAATCTTTGTTTTCATAAATACAAGAGATCAATTTTGTTCACCATAATTAGACTTAATCTTATCTTTTTCTTCTTGTTTGGTTTGCCTTATATTTTATAAAAATAGATGATATCTCAATTGCACTTACTGTTATCAAGAAAGTTGTTGATACAGTTAACTTCTGTAAAGTTTATTCTCCTAGATCTTCTTGGCTCGTAGTTGGTTAATGGGGTTGAGTCAGTTGATGTTAGCTTGACACCACGTGTCTTTTCGTCAAAATTAAGGGTAAATTTGTGTTAAATATAATGAGAAAAAGTATATTTAGATCAAAAAGTTTAATGAAAGTAAACATTTGATGACAAGAAATATATTTAAATCATCTTTAATAGTAGTAGTATATTTGACCCCTTTTTTGGAGAATAAATAATCATTTTCCCACTTTATGCCTATTAATATGTTTTAAATATTTTAATATTGAAATGTTTCTTGTAACTCCAACACTATTATTATTCTTTTAAGAATTTATTATAAAGTTCAACGCTATTTTCTTACTTCCTCCGTGCAGTTTTACTTGTCATTTTTTTCTAAAATATTTTTTTATTTTTACTTGTTACTTTTGACATATCAAAAAAAAATTAATAATATTTTTTCATGTTTACCTTCAGCATTAAGTACTTTTTGTGCAAATTATTTTTCAAGACTTAATACTAAACATTATTTAATAGGCATAGTTTGGTAAAATATCTATATAAATTAAATAGAGCAAATAATCATTTTCAGTTTTACTTGTCACTTTTTCCTAAAATAGATTTTTATTTTTACTTGTCACTTTTGACATATCAAGAAAAGTCAATAATATTTTTTCATGTTTATCCTAAGCATTAAATACTTTTTCTTCAAATTATATTTCAAGACTTAATATTAAACATCATTTAATAGGCATAGTTTGGTAAAATACCTATAGGCATAGTAAAAATGAACGGAGGGAGTAATTGTTAACTTATTATCGTAAAAATACCGACAATGCTCCTAATATATTGAATTTGGCTCACAAATATCTTTTTTTTCCCTCATTGAACAAAACATACCCTCAAATTATCTTTTGACTTAAAAATATCCCTAAAATTAAATGTTGATTAGGTTTAGCTTCATAACTAGCCATGTGGCAATATATGATTGATCCATATAGTAATTCAATAAGAATTAAACCACCCAACCTATATATATTAGAGGAAATTTGTTATTTAAACAATCAATAAATATTCCATATATATCTAATTAAAAGTACGATGAGAAATTTAAAATTTAGTACTATTAATTATAGAAAAATATTCATATTTTTTAATTATTTTTTTTATAAAAAAGTTGTTACTAATATAAATTAAGATGATGTGAAATGCGTCCAATTTAATGGGGGTCCAAAATCCAAAACCAGCACGGGTTCCTCCTTAGCTAAGCACTTATCCGAATAACTTTACATGTTTTGTCATTTGTCATAATCAATTTTAATCTCAAGTTCTGATATTATTCTTAGCTTTCTCAATTATATTATGGAACTATACTATAAAAAGTTTTTAACTTTATCTATTCTTTTCGGAATAATTCTATACAAATAGATATCTCAAAGAGAATAGAGATGACCAACACTGCTTTATAAGAAAGACAAGAAAATCTAGAGTGATACACCGATACGATTCTTTTATCTTAGTTCTTAGCGGTTGAGTTTTGGACTCCAATAATTAATTCAGAATTTATTCGAGTCATACAATATTATCGGATATTTATATTTTATTTTTAAATAAATTAAAATTATTATTAATAATGTTGGTATAATTTAACTTTCAAAAAATAAAATATGATAATTAATATATTTTCGAGTAAGTAGATATTACTATTTATTCAAGAAAAAAAGGACAAATTTACCCCCAAACTATCGTTAATGGTATATAAATACCCTTCGTCATACTTTTCGTTCATCAGTGCCCCTGTTGTCCAAAAATCAGTGCACATTTGCCCCTCCCACTAATGGAATAGTTATTTGATACACGTGGCGCAAGCCTACGACTCAACCCAATTTGATCAATTATTTAATCCAAAATTTTAATACCCGCCCATTATCCATTTAACCCGCCCATTACCCATTTAACCCACACAAATAAAAACGACAACGTTCTTTTTATCAGAAATTGAAGAAACATAGCTCACATGTCTTCACAGGTGGCGAAAGCACCTTGTTGAATTGCACAGTGATTCATCTTCTCTCTAGTTTGGTAGTAAGATTTAATTGAAGAAAAACGTGTGTTTCAGGAAAAAAAATAAGAAGTTTTAGGTAAGAGCTCATATAAAATTTCAGCAGATCTAGAGTGATTACTCTCCTAATTATAAATTTTATACGAATTATGTGAAGAAAAAATTTACAGATCTGAACAAATGATAAAAGGAATCGAAAGGTGGAGATACGTGTGCGAGTGCTTTTTGACCTTTTCGTTGAGACAAACGAAGAAGCAGCAGCCAGCAAAATCAGAAATCAGAGCGAAAATAATTTATTTTGAGAAGATCAATTCGCAGAAACACCTAAAATTTATAGCACATATACAACTTCTGAGAATAAATTAGAGATGTATTCGACTGAAAAACTAGAGAGATCTTAATTTCTTCATAGATCTACGCTTCCTCTTTGATTTTCAACAAATTAGGTAAAGCGCAAATTATAATGGCATAATACATATATTGACCCCTAAACTTGGCTTCAAATTTTAACTTTGACCTCCAACTTTCATAATGCACAAATAGGCACTTTAACTATCCTACCTTTAAATAAATAAACACGCGATTTTTGGAGCCAAAAGCGTGAAATGCACACGCTGCCACGTGTATTAGTGACCCATTCAATGGCTGCCAACTATTCAATGCATATGGGCCCATTTTCCTGTCTATTTGACACCTTTTCAAATAATTTCTCTTTATTTTTGCCTCACAACTTCTTCCTTCACTTTCATTTTGTGGTAAATTAATATTTGAAAATATCAATTATTCAATTTATAATTTATTTGTCTTATTTCTTTTTTTAATTTATATGTATTCAAAGATTACATTTAAGATACTATAAATTATTAGACTTAATATTTAAAAAAATTTATTACAAATTTGAAAATTACGTAATATACACTATTAATTACAATAATTACTAATTTAAAATATTTTTTCAATCTAATAAGAGCCTACAAACACACTATACGTTATATTTAAAAGTACTATAAATCATAATTAAAATATATTTTTTTTAGAAAATTTTTTGTTGACTCTTGAAATTCTATTGGTGACACATGAATTTGAATAAATGGAACAATATATATTATTGAAAGTTAACAATACTATAAGTTATTCGAAAATGACGTTAATGATTTTTATAAATTATAACAAATTAGCAACTAAAATATTTTTGAAAAAACATACAAAAAATTAGTTGATGAATCAGCCACCACACCGTGGACATGTATGCTTTTTGTGATTAAAATTGAGTTTAAGGGTTATTTTGGTCATTTAAGGATTTTTCTTTAAACTTCAAGCTTTATTAATAGTGATGTATTCATTTTAGAGTTAACATGAACATTTACTACCATATAAATATATATAATTTATTCAAATTTAAAATTTAAAACTATTTATTTAACGTCAATTAAAAATTAACTTTTAAATTAATTATTAGCACGGGCTCTTCATCACTAGTATATAATATAATAAGCGGGAATAGAGAGGACCTTGGGGTCGACACGTGTTCCTTTTTCCTTCTGGACAAAAAAAGACTATACAGACAGGAGGTCAACCTGTAAAAAAAAAGGGGGACCCATATTTTACTATTGAAGGATGCGTGTTTCTTTTAAATTTCTTTTACCATACTAAATAATTGTATAAAATATTATAAATCACGATAATTAATTACTTAAATATTTAAAAGATATAAAAATATATAAAAGATCTGATTGACTCTTCAAATTTTACCGGTGACGCATAAATTCGGACAAATGAAATAATATATATTATTTGAAAATTTCTTAGAAAGTACTATAAATTACAGTAATTAACAGCTAGAAATATTTCAAAGACAAAAAAAATTGATTGAATCTCAAAAAAAAAATTTAGTACTACACGTGTTCCTTTTTCCTTCTTGCCAAAAAAAAACTTCATTATAATTTTTTTTCGTAATAACAAAAATTTTTATGAAATGTCACTTGCATTTTGCAGTAAACAACAAATAATGCAAAAAAGAGGGGAAAATTGTTGAAAAAAATATAAAAAGGGTTTAATTGTCCTTTCAATGCTTTTTTTACTGTTGACCCCCAGAATTTTTACATCTGACGCGCCTAATTTGAGTGTATTTCACGCATTTTGCCAGGTAGGATCCGAGTGTTTTTTTGTTTAAGTTTTGGATAGTTAAAGTGCCTATTTGTGCACTTACAAAGTTAAAGGTCAAAGTTAAAATTTGAAGCCAAGTTTAGGGGTCAATATATGTATTATGCCAATTATAATTAACAAATCAAACTTTCACACAATAAAATTACTGCAAAGAAAATTAATTAATCAATTATCAGCTAAAGTTAATTGGATTTACTTCGAAAAACAGCTCACCTCAATCTTCCACATGATTTACAAGTAATTTTCAAGCTATAAGTTGCCGCAAAACACAAGCTCAGGCAAAAAAAATCCTCAAAAAACGCATACTAAACATGACAAACAATTTCCTCAGCAAAATCATGTGAACTACTAACAAAAATCTTCAAATAAAATCATGCAAACGGGTAATGGGGCTTTTCCTTGAGGTTTTTAGATAGTTTATTAGTGTGGGTAATAGGTAACTTAGGTGGGTTAAAATGGGTAATAGGTGGATATTTAAATTTTGGGTTAAATAATGAAAAAATTGTATATAATAACAAACAATTAATTTAAATTAAATGCTATAAATATAGTTTAATTTAATTGTACCCCATAGCAAACTGTTGCTATTTCGCCTCTCTCCTGGTGAATCTCGCTCGCCACTCTCGTTCTCTCCCTCGCCTCTCTCGCTTTTTATACAAACGCAAATGTATAAAATGCGTTTGTGTTTGTATAAAGCGAGAGAAAATTGTATATATACATATATTTTCGTTCCCCTCTCAAAGATCTCGTCGCCACTCTCCCAGATCTCGCTCGCTCACTCACCTCTCTCACTTTATACAAAAACGCAAATGTATAAAATGCGTTTGTATTTGTATAAAGCGAAAGAAAATTGTATATATACATATATTTTCGTTTCCCTCTCACAGATCTCGCTCACTCACTCGTCTCTCTCACTTTATACAAACACAGATTATACAATTGATATTTTGTATATGTATATTAAAACAGATTATACAACTGCTTTCTTTTGTATAGTATAACAAAATTATAAAACTATTTTCTTTTGTATATGTATAGCGAAATATACATATTTATATTTGTTATGGAACGCAATTATGCAAACTATAGCTATAGCATACAAATATGATTTTTATGTTTGTTATATGTGAAAGTTGCTCTTAAATAATTAATCAAATTTGGTTGAGCCGTAAGATTGTGCCACGTGTACCAAATAACTCTTCCATTGGTGGGAGGGGCAATTGTACACTGATTTTTGAACAGCAGGATACTGATGAATGAAAAGTATGACGGAAAGTATTTATATACCATTAACGATAGTTTCAAGGTATATTTGTCTTTTTTTTCCCTTTATTCAATCAGAAAAAGCTCTGATTTCCTTCTTGAATAGGCTTTCATAATTTTCTGCTCATCACGTCTCTTGTCAAATCATGGAGATTTTCTTTCCTTCTGAAGATTTGTTTAATTTCAGTTTACTTTGTAAATCGATCTTGGAAAACAATATATTTCCTTAACCTATTTTGTATTTTCTCTTTCTTAAGTTATGTGATACGGTTTAACTTGATATGGAGTTTTTTAAAAAAGTAAATTTTTAAAATTTGTGGTCTAAAATAAGTTAAATATTTGTGTGACAATAATATTTCATTAAAGATAAAATAAGTATTGTAAAGTTAAATCATTATTAAA
The DNA here is from genome assembly GCF_019186545.1 of Solanum stenotomum. Taxonomy (NCBI): domain Eukaryota; kingdom Viridiplantae; phylum Streptophyta; class Magnoliopsida; order Solanales; family Solanaceae; genus Solanum; species Solanum stenotomum. The sequence goes on along the minus strand of NC_064286.1, from coordinate 48,427,110 downwards.
TATAAAATATATCATTCTTTTTTGTACGGATTAAAAAAAAAGTGAGTAATATCAATTTTGACTTAAGGAATAGTAATTTTGCTAATCTTTTCAATTATATCTCTCACAAGATTTGTGTTCTTAGTATATACTTTTTCCTAAAATTACATTTCCTTCAATTTATTTATCTGATTTTTACTTGACATAAAATTTTAAAAAATATATATTTTTAGAAATTTATGCTCTTAAGATAAAGATTGTATAATGCTTGAAATATCTTTTAATTTTATAGCTTTAAACATGTCATATGAAAAGTTAAAATTAAAGAATTGTCCAAAAGCAAATCAGAACAGACTAAAAAAAAGTAAAATAAACAAATTAAAATAGAAAAGTACAAAACTTCAGTAGTTTATTCAATTTTGATATCTCTTTTCTTCCCTAAAATGAATTACTCGTATTCTTGTGTTTATTTGTTTGCTCTTCTTATGGCAGGTTTTTTGGTGTGCAATTATGAGTTATTTATTTATTTATATAGCTTTAATCTTAATTAGTTATCTCGATTTGAATCTGTTCACATTTGTCTTTTTGAAAATGGTCAGTTTGCTAGCTTGATTTCTCTGAACGTGGACTTTTTTTTCGAGAAATATTAGATTCCATAAAATATGAACCTTTCATATTAGCTCTTATTTAAGTAAATAACTCAAGAGTATTAATTTCAAAATCCTTTGATAAATAGTGAAAGAATATGAGAAGTATTGAAATACATGTGAACTTGATGTAAATTATTAGTTTCTTTTTTGAACCAGTGGCGGAGCTAGGATTTTTAATAAGGGGGTTCAAAATTTGAGAAGTAAACACATGAACTTGTGAAAGAGGGTTCGACATCTAATATATATACCTAAAAAATAATTTTAACCATGTCTAAATAGTAATATTTTTCAGTGAGTATATGCTCCATGTGCCCTTGCTTTGAACTAACGGAAAAATGACAAATATACCCCCGAACTATCATAAATGGTATGTGTATACCCTTCGTTATACTTTCGGTACATCAATGACCTTACCGTCCAAACTTTAGAGCGTATATACCCTTTATACTAACGGTGATACACGTGTCCTAATCCTATCTACCGACCCGAAATTTATTAAATTTTTCTACCAAAATTAAAATCCCCACCCAAATACATGATACCCAGATCCAAAAATATAACCCAAATTGCTCAACTGGGTAGCGGAGAATCCACATTTACTTCTCTCTCACACCACATCGAAAATGAAATCAAGGAATAATCATTGCTTCAACTCTTTTTCGAGCTCTGAAGAATCTGTCATCGTCAACAACTTGCCACTACTTCCTTTACTACTCGTCCCTCCAGCTATTCCTCTTCATCTTCGCAATCAATTTTGTCAGAGATTATCGCCGACGAAATCCCATCATCTGCCTCCTCCAACTTCATTTTCTCTGTCTGTAGATGTTATCTGTCATCTGTGAAACATAACTGCAATTCCTATGCTAAACACACACCTAGGGTTACATTGTGCACGCCGCAATTTTCATTAGCTTTCAAGCCGTTACTAGTGTCGAGGTATGCCGGAGTTCAACCAAACATCGTCGTCGCATTAGACAACCTCTAGTTGGCACAAGTCAACAAAGTGAAAATTGTTCCAACTGGAACTAACATCTCTGCTAATTAATCCTCTCAATGACAGCTCCGAGGAGACCAAAGAACACACGCGATATTCAACTTGGCCTGGAAAATGACATTGACTCGTCATTAGCTCAAAACCAACGATATGGCTGGTAGGGTAATCTTGGTGGTGTGTCAGGAGGGGAAATCAACATTGCTGGATGCCAATGTAGTGGATGTACTTTTGGGGATAGCGAGAGAAATTGGAATAAATTGGATGCGGGTATTTTTACTTGGGTGGGTTTCCGGGTGGGAATTTTAATTTTTGGTAGAAAAATTTAATAAATTTCGGGTCGGACGATAGGATTAGGACAGTGTATCACCGTTAGTATAAAGGGTATATATGCTCTAAAATTTGGACGGTAAGGTCATTGATGTACCAAAAGTATAACGAAGGGTATACACATACCATTTACGATAGTTCGGGGGTATATTTGTCATTTTTCCCTTGAACTAATGACAGCTTTAAAAACAACTCTATACTTGACAACTAAATTTGATACACATCCGATCTGCCACATAACATAGCAAGTGGTCTCAAACTTTTGTAGGAGCACAGAGGTCTTCATAAAAATCGAAAGAGATGTTGAAAACATTCCTAAACTTGACAAGAATTTAGGGTGTATTTAACTCATGTTACAAAACTATCAAGGGTGTTTTAAGTTTAATTAGTCAAATAAAAAAATATTTTTAAAACTGTCAATAATTTAAAAATAAAATTAATAGTCCACGCCAAATTTAAGAGTGTTTCAAATAATTCACGTAGGAAAGAATGGGTGGAATAGCAATAAAGAAGTAATAGTTGGACCCATGTGAATGTCAACAACCCAACATGTTGCTTTAATTTTGATCTCTCGTGCCCTAAATAATCCATTCCTTAATCATTAATTCTTCCACTAACATTATGTTAGCAATAATAATAATTTTTAAAATAACAAAGAAAAAAATATCAACATGATAAAAGTGAAGAGAAATTAATAATCAGGATTGACTAAAAGTCTTTCTAATTTGTTGGTTACACCTCATCAGTCCTTGATTTCACTTTATTAGTCAACAATCAACATGCAAGTGGAATGCTCATTACATTATTAATGCATGGGAAAATAATAATAATAATAATAATAATAATAATAACAGTAGGAGAAAAAGTTTTGAAAACAATATGAACGCTAGAAAAAGATTGCAAAATTTCGAATATTATTCTGTGATTGGCAACTGTGTGGCACATTATTTTAAGTTTTAACAAAAATATGAGTTTTAAAAGATAAAGAAGAGTAAATTTTATTTAAAGTATGACGAAGGAAATTTTAAGCCTTGGTCTAATGTGGAAGGATAATAAATTTGAACTTTTTTATACATGGAATATCCCCACATCAAGACTTTGATTGGCATTAAGCTCGGAATGAATGAAATACTGATCTTCTTATAAGTTTTGGATAACACTTTTTTCTTTCAGATAACTTTTAGAGTGAGTTAGATTCAAAACCTAATTTGAAATAGCATCAAAGTCAGACAAGATAGAAAATTGGAAAATAACTATAGGGGTGGAAATAACTCTGATACATGAATGTACATGCACGGGACTGAAACAGTAAATTTCCGGATAAAGATTATACATACGGATCCGAAGGTGAAACGAGCCTAGTGGTAATAATGAATGAAATATCTCACATTAGTGAATGAATTAAATCGGGAGCTCCTTATAAGATTTGAATAATCTTCCTATATTTGACTGACTTCATATATTACTAACCAAAGTTGGATGATATTAGAAAGCTAATTTGTATTAGTCAAGTTATCATCATTGGCATCCGTCGTAAACCGAATTGATTCCATCACAGTGATCATTCCTATAGTTACATACATTTCTTATTCTGAGATGATCTCAAGTAATGTTAATTTTTCTTGTAAGAATTCTTGAAGAAATTAAGATTTATTAGGCACTTGCAAAATGAATTAAAAAAATTAGACATTTTAATTTTTTTTATATAAAAATATTTTTTTTAATAAAAAGAACATAAAACAAAAATAATAATGATAAATTACCTACAAAATCAATTCTCCAATTTTTTCGTAACGGTAATACAATTATACATCATTCAAAGAAAACGTAATCCTATTTTTATGATTCTCTGTCCTATCTCCTCTAAAAAAATTTAAAGAAAAAATAAAAAGAAGGCCAATATATGCCAGGAATTAGGTAACTGGATTAAATTCTCACAGAATCAATATAAGTAAGGGATATTCTTTTTGTCTCAATCTTAATTACATTAAAACTTTAATATAATCATTTTAAAAATGAAACACACTTAACAAACTTATACAAGTCTAACCGTCCGTATAATTTTATGTGTCTTAATGACAGAGAACAAAGTTAATCAAGAAAAACTTTTGAAATTATGAAAATAAATTAAAGATAGTGTTAATATGTCAAAATATCTTTTAAATCATGAGATTTTGATTATGTAAAATGCCAAAAATTAATAGTAGTTTTAAAATGTAAAATGTAATATTTTAAATAAACTAATTACAAATAAGACGCAAAAATAATTGGATAGGTTGAGAGAAATTAGATTGTTGTTAAAAGTAAAATCCACCGTCAAGTGGCTAATTTGGAACGTTTTCACGCTATATTGAATAAAATTTTACAGATCTAGCACATGACATCATTAGCTGAAATTAAGAGAACAATTATTTTTAAATTGAAATATTCTTTTGTAATTTTTACGAAAGCATTGCACATGCAAAATAAAATTATAGTCAAACATAGAGTGATATAGTATATAAGTATTATTTTTCCATAATATATTTATTAAGTTTTCATTAAAATATGTGGCCGTAAGGAGCGTTTATAATGTTAACAGCCTATAAAAAATGGAGTTTAAATACTATAACTCAAGTTGGGTAAAGCTTTACGCAATTAGGTTACTTGTAAAATTTTACTATACAAAAATAGGCATACACCCCTGAAAAGAGATTATATGTTAAAGATAATTAAGGTAAAAATTAAATAGTCAATCTATCTTTTAAATTTTATTAAGAGTGGTGTAAATAAAGAATATAGCAAATATTTTGAGATAGAAGAATATAATGTATCAAAATATCTTTTTTAATCTTATAATTTTAAACATATCACATGAAATATTAAAATTTAAAATATACTCAAATTTAAAAAGAATATTTCAAAATAGATTAATCAAAAAAAGACACACAAATTAAAAGATGAGAGGGATTATTATAAACACATAGTAGCTTTTATTCGATTATATATTTTGAAGATGAGATTTTGAGTATTAAATTTTTGAAATTGTATTTAAATATGTATTGCACTTGAATTCTTAAAATTTTATCAGTGGAAGTTAAATTTCTATCAAAAATCAACTTTTAAAAATATTTAAAGAAACTTTCCTTCGAAATGACTTAATTGGTTTGGAGGATATACGTTCAATAATCCGAAATTGATCCATCTTAATAGCTTTTCAAAAGTGTTCGCCCCAAGAATAAAAATAGTAACAAAAATTATAATTCCTCACAAAATGCTCACCCGAAGAATCTCTTAATTTTTTTTAGGGTGAAATCTAGCTAGCTAACTAGCTGTTGTTGTTTATAAATACGTTTACTTGAAAATACTACTACTGAAAAGTGACTTTTTCTTGCTCTGTTTCTACTTCTACGTCTACTTTCTAGTCTGTGCACTACTAATATACTCTCTGAGTCCTTTTTTTGCTGTTTTTAAGGTCTCTTTCGCCGTCTTTCTGATTCGGCCGCGCCCCTGCCGCCCTGCTAATATCCGTATCTTCTCTGATTATAAATATAAAATCAACTGCATTTAAGTCGACTTCGCAATTAATTGTAGTTTCAGAAATAATATTTATTTTGTTGCTGCAATTATTATTCAGCTACATTTATAGTATCTGTCATATTCTTGAAATGGAGCAATCTTCGAAACTTGTTTTGTTATCTCTGCTTCACTAGTGGGTTTTTTTTCCTTCTTTCTCTCTTGCTCTGTTTTTTTCAGTAGTGCTCTGTTTTTTGTTTTCACTTCGAGGACACAAAACATACAGAATAATAGCTAAGGAGGAGTCTTTTTTTTTTGCTTCAACAGAGATCTATCTGAGTTTCAAGAAAGAGATATCTCAAAATCAAGGTATTTCAAGTAAAAATTTTGGGATCTGGGAAATTCTTGGAAAATAGTTTTTTTTTTGGGTTTGGGGAAAAATCTTCAGTGTTGGAGCTGGTATATTTTTTTTTAGGTCTCATTTTGTGTTTTTTTTGTGTGTTTTTGCAGATCTGCTGAAATTTCGACCTCTTCTCTTTAAAATTAAAATGTATGCTGAAAAGCAAGCAGAGGAAGCTATTGTTTCAAACTTCAATGGAACTGATCGTGATGGGGAGGAAGTTGAGAAATTAGGTGAAGAAGATCAGTTTATTTTCAGTGTCAAAAGCCTCTTCTGGCATGGTGGCTCTGTTTGGGATGCTTGGTTCAGCTGTGCTTCTAATCAAGTACTTTTAAATCTTTTACTACATTTCTTTTTCTTTTAATAGATCATATTTTGTATTGCTTTTGGAAACAACCTTTCTATCTCCGAGTTGTGGTAATTTCCGCATACCCATGGAGTGGGATTACACTGAATATATTGTTGTGTGGTTGCACTGTCATATTTTGTACTGTATTTTCTAATTCATTTATTTTAACAGGTTGCTCAAGTGCTGTTAACACTGCCATATTCATTTTCTCAACTTGGTATGGTATCTGGCATAGTGTTTCAAGTGTTCTATGGTCTTGTTGGGAGCTGGACTGCATACCTCATCAGTGTTCTCTACATAGAGTACAGAAGCAGAAAAGAGAAAGAAGGTGTCAACTTCAAAAATCATGTCATTCAGGTATACCAATCAGAACGACAAAAAGTTGAATTTTAGTAGTATATTATACTCCCTCCGTTTCAAAAAGATTAGTCTGGTTTGACTTGGCACGAAGTTTAAGAAATTAAAGAAGACTTTTGAATTTTGTGGTCCTAAATTAAAGTTATGTCAAATATACAAAATTGCCCTTAATCTTGTGGTCTTAAACATGTCACGTGAAAAGCAAAAAGTAAAATGTTACCAAAAAAGGAAAGAGGTCATTTTTTTGAAACGGACTAAAAAGGAAATGAGTTCATTCTTTGTGAAACGGAGGGAATAGTAAACATGAGTACATCCTTTATCAAAAATTTATTCTAGTATATATCTAGGTCGAGGATCATTTTTCATAGGTATACATTAACTCTTGAAAATTTTTGGCTTCGCCATGTTAGTTCTACCGAACCGCCACATAGTTCAACTTTTAATATTTTCATCATTTTTTTAAAAAATAGTACTTTTTCAGAATCTTAAGACTTGCAAATAGATTTATTAATGTTTACGCTGTATCTGACTTTTTTTGTTTCAACTGGTAGTGGTTTGAAGTGCTTGATGGACTATTGGGTCCTTACTGGAAAGCAGCAGGCCTTGCCTTCAACTGTATGTTCCTTCTGTTTGGATCTGTCATACAACTAATTGCTTGCGCAAGGTACGGACCCATTACTCCCTTCTTCATTTAACCCGTAGTTTAAATACTTCTTAATTAAAAATAATACTCTTCACATATGTCTAATTTACTTCAAAGAGACACATATAATAGTGAGAGGTAGCTGGTATTGTTAAAAACTTACTCTTTACATTTGTCTAATTACTTAAATAGATATATATACTAGTGAGAGTTATGAAGTAATAGTTGATAATGTATGTGCAAATTGACTCAAGCTAAGGTCCAAGCTATATGAGGGGTAACTGGTAAAATTGTTGCTACGTGATAAGGAGATTACAAATTTGATGTGTGAAAACCTTCCTTTGTGTTAATTTAGAATTAATCTGTTTACCATAGACCCTTATGGGCCATTTCATGAATAATTTTGAAAATAGACGAATGTCGCACATGAGTGAATGTCAGGATTTCACTCTGAGCTTCACAATATGAATAACTAGCCACACAAATTAATTGAAAGAGATTTAACATTTATTATATGTACATAAAAAATAATTTTAGCCATGTATAAATAATATAATTTTTCGTCGAAGGAAATTTGAATGAAACCTTTTCTCTGCCTTTGTTGTGCGTAGCGACTAGCCAGAGCTTAGTGCAATTGGGAAGCAATTGTGCCAAAAATTGTGATCACTTGATCTTGATTATCAATTTGATGATTTTTTTTATTTGGAACAGTAACATATATTACATCAATGACCATTTAGACAAGAGAACATAGACATACATATTTGGAGCTTGCTGTGCCACCACAGTTTTCATTCCTTCTTTCCATAACTATAGGATTTGGTCTTTTCTTGGCCTTGGGATGACCACTTATACAACATGGTACTTAACTATTGCTGCTGTCATTCATGGCCAGGTAAATAGTAATTAATATAATTATTTCCTAAATAATATCATCCATCATTTATTACTCTATTATACATTCAAATTTATTTTTGCAATTTTTATAAATGATGATGGAGGGGTCATTTATTATGTGTCATTATAGGTAGAAAATGTACAACACACAGCTCCAGCAAAGCTTGTGCTGTATTTCACTGGTGCCACCAATATTCTTTACACCTTTGGTGGACATGCTGTTACTGTGTAAGCTCTCATTTATTTTTTACTCATTTGTAAATGAATGTTTTTTTATAGTATAAGCATGTATACTATATGATTAACATAAAAAGCTGGGATAATTATGGCCTTAAACACTTTAGTCGACTAATTTATAAAATACGTGGTAGTGTATACTTTAATACTAAACATACATATAATATACATATCTATACATAAAATATATATATATATATATATATATATATATATATATATGCTTATAGTGTATACATGGTATACCTTTTGACTATATTGGTAAATTAGTTGGCGAAATGGTATATATTCATGAGTTTCCCTATAAAGTTCTCATCACAACAAAAGAGACACTTAGTGGCAATAGATTTTCCTTTAGGGGAAATATTTATTGTTGTAAAAATATTTATCGACAATTGAGTTAATCCACTCCAGAGTTGCTAAACCCGGTAATGACATTTATATAGTGTGTTGGTTTAAAACCCATATTATATTATTGTCGTTAAATAATTGCTGTAAAATTGTTTTTTTTTTTGTTGTAGTTTCTTGTCAATATCAATATATGTTAAATTCATACGAGACAACTTAGAGTTATAGTGCAGAAGAATCCAATGCCAATATTCTTCAACGTACTTGCAATCACTTTAAATAATTACTTAGAGAACATATCATTTTATTCCATCTTCAGTGGCTACTTTACCCCCAAGTGGCCAAGTCAATGAATACAACACTTTCAATTTTCATGCCTTGAAAAAGTACATACTCTGAAAAGTATTTGAGCTTTAAATTGAAAAAATAAATAAATATTCATTCTAAAGCCTGATTAAATAGAAATAATTACTTCTTATCTTAAAAAGCTAGATGTCAGCCCATTCTATTGAGTCGCCCGTGTCCATATTCTAATATTAGGACTTCTCACACTCACAATATCATTACAGGGAAATTATGCATGCAATGTGGAAACCCCAGAAGTTCAAGTACATTTACCTAATAGCCACACTCTACGTTTTCACCCTAACTATTCCATCAGCTTCAGCAGTCTACTGGGCTCGGAGATCAACTTCTTAACCATAGTAACGCATTTTCACTTCTTCCAAAAAACAGATGGCGCGATGCTGCAGTTATATTGATGCTAATACACCAGTTTATCACGTTTGGATTCGCGTGTACGCCGTTATACTTTGTGTGGGAGAAGGTTATAGGGATGCATGACACTAAAAGCATATGCTTAAGGGCACTTGTTAGGTTGCCTGTGGTGATACCCATATGGTTTTTGGCTATTATATTCCCATTCTTTGGGCCTATTAACTCTGCTGTTGGGGCTCTTTTGGTTAGTTTCACTGTCTACATCATTCCAGCTCTTGCTCATATGCTCACTTATAGAACAACCTCTGCTCGACAGGTAATGCATTTATTTCTATGCACCTTTCAAAAATTTACTCGATTATACTTTATTTGCATATATACAGTTGTCAAATCTTTCTATAACAATAATCCAGTGGAATCGATCTTTTATGTTACGTATAACATCATTTTGCTATATCAACCAACACCTATCCAAACTAACAATGTTGTTATATAGAGGATTGACCATGTTTACAATTCCTTTTAGATCTCCTTGTAACATAGAATATTTTATTTGTCTTGACATATATATTGTGTCATGTTATTGAATTAGGAAGAGAATTATTTGAATCTCACACAACTGTCAACCCAAATTCTTACTTGTAAAACAAATACAGCCCTCACGTGTTTTTACTATCAAAACATCTAAAAGATAGAGTAACTGATTTTCACAATGTAAATTTATTTATTTTATGTATTAACTGTAATTTGATATACCTTAAACAAATTATCCATTGTCATTTCTATCCTCTGACCAATCCATTAGTCTATAAAATATTTGTCCCTCTTTTAAGAAATGTTATTGTATAAATATTTTTTATATTGTTAGTATATAAAATTAAACCTACTCACTTTATTTGAATAAAATTTGCAGAATGCAGCAGAAAAGCCATCATCCTTCATGCCAAGCTGGACTATCATGTATGTTGTTAACATTTTTATAGTAGGCTGGGTTTTGGTTGTTGGGTTTGGGTTTGGTGGATGGGCCAGTATGAGTAATTTCATCAAACAAGTTGATACATTTGGCCTTTTTGCAAAATGTTACCAATGTAAACCTCCGGTGGGCCAGCCACCACATCTGGCACCTCAGGCCACCATGCACAACTAGGAATACTGACTTGGATCCACCACGCCAATATGTTGGAGAAGTCAACGATCGAACTGTTCTTCAAATATTTTTGCATGTAACCCAAAATGTGTTAGTGTGTTAATCTTCATTTTCTTTTGTTTGTGTTTTGACTTTTTGTTCTCATATTAGATATGATTATTAACGTGTCGAATTGCTGACTAATTGGCTATCAAAGGATTAGCTAATTATTTGAATCAACATGTGCTAATGTTAATTAGTTCTTTTGTTCAATTTTTTGGTTGTTAGTAAATACTATATTGTTACATCTATTATATTTTTTCTATGGTTATTATTAGTTTATTACCATTTGATAAGATAAACAAATTACTAGAAATATATATTGTGAGTGTGTTTGGACCAAAGGAAAATGTTTAAGTAGGAAAATATGTAAATTTTTAACTATTCCTTTTATTCGGTATCTTTACTTATTATCCTATTAGTGTTGGGTTTTTGAGATCTTTTTGATGATCTATGTTGAGGGATATATCTATCTAATCTAATTGATTATGTATAGTCTGCGGTAGTAATGGAAGTGGGGTTGGTAATGAATATTTTGGTGATATGACTTGGTCCCGATTGGCAAACCGATCCATTTTCAAGTTTAAACGAGCCCTAGAGCAGGTAAACCCTCATTTTGTCGATTTTCGTGTGCAATAGTTCATAAATTTTTGGTGATTCGGAATTTCAGTGTGTTTCTGGCCGAAAATTTTCATGGACGTTCGTTAAAACCTTAGCAATGGAGCCAGTTGGTCCTGACCGGCAAATTGGCCCATTTTCAAGTTCAAACAAACTTAGAGCAGGTAATCCCTCATTTTGTCGATTTTCGTTTGCCATAGTTCATGGGTTTTTGGTGATTTGAAATTCTGATGTGTTTTTGGCTAAAATCTTAATGGACGTCCGTTAAGACCTTAGCAATGGAGGCAGTTGGCCTTAACGGCCTAAACAGCCCATTTTCAAAGTCAAATGAGCCTCAGATCAGGTAAACCTCCCATTTTGTCGATTTTCGTGTGCTATAGTTCACCAATTTATTTGGTGATCCAGAATTCCGACATCTATTTTGCCAAAGATTTTCATGGTCGTCCGTTAAGACCTTAGCTATGGAGACAGTTGTCCCTGACGGCCAAAACGGCTCATTTTCAAGGTAAAACGAGCCCCAAAGAAGGTAAACCCCACATTTAGCCGATTTTTGTGTGCTATAGTTCACAATCTTTATTGGAGATCCAGAATTCTGATGTCATTTTTGTCGAAATGTTTCATGGACTTTCGTTAAGATCTTAGCTATGGAGCCAATTGGCCCTGACGGCAAATATGACCCATTTTCAAGGTCAAAAGAGCTCCAGAACAGGTAAACCCCCCCTTTCCCCATTTTGTCAATTTTCGTGTGCCATTGTTCACCATTTTTTTTGGTGATCAAGAATTTCGACGTCATTTTTGCCGAAATTTTTCATGGACTTTCGTTAAGACCTTAACTTTGGAGCCAATGACCCATTTTCAAGGTCAAACGATCTCCGGAGCAGGTAAACCCTCAATTTTACAGATTTTTGTGTGCTATAGTTCACCATCTTTTTTGTTGATCCAGAATTCCGACATCATTTTTGCTGAAATTTATCATGCACGTTCGTTAAGACCTTAGCTATGGAGCCAATTGACTCTGACGGCCAAAACGGCCCATTTTCAAGGTCAAACGAACCCCGGAGCAGGTAAACCCCCATTTTACTGATTATTGTGTGCTATAGTTCACCATCTTTTTCTGATCCAGAATTCTGATGTCATTTTTGCTGAAATATTACTTGGACGTTCGTTAAGACCTTAGCTATGGAGTTAGTTGGCCCTGACGGCCAAAATGACCCATTTTCAAGGTCAAACAATCCCCGATGTAGGTAAATCTCCGATTTTATCGATTTTCTTATGCTATAGTTCACCATCTTCTTTGGTGATGCGAAATTTCGTCTTCATTTTTGCTGAAATTTTTCGTGGATGTCTGTTAACACCTTAGATATGAAGCCAATTGACCCTGAGGGCTAAAACGACTCATTTTCAAGGTCAAACGATCCCCAAAGTAGGTAAAGCCCCCATTTTGCCTATTTTCGTGTGCTATAGTCCATGGATTTTTGGTGATCCAGAATTCTGACGTCACTTTTGCCAAATCTTTTCATGGACGTCCGTTAAGACCTTAGGTATGAAACGAGTTGACCCTAATGGTGAAAAAGACCCATTGTCAAGGTTAAACGAGCCTCGGAGCAGGTAAACCCCCAATTTTGCCAATTTTCTTGTGCTATAGTTCACCATCTTTTTTGGTGATTCGGAATTCTGATGTTATTTTTGCCGAAATTTTTCATGGACATCCGTTAATACCTTAGCTATGGAGCCAGTTGGCCTTGACGGTTAAAACAACCCATTTTTAAGGTTAAATGAGCCTCGGAGAGGTCAACCCCCCATTTTTCCTATTTTCGTGTGTTATATCTAACTTTTGAATTGCTTTATTATAGCAAAGATGCAGGTTACGAGAAAAAGTAAAAGTATAGGTAAACGAGTAGATGTGGCTGCCCAAGAAGGGACCAGCCAACTACCACCTAATCAAGTTGTTCAAAGTGAGGCTCAATATGAGTTTCTATCATAGACTTCCCCAACCCCTCCATCTCCAAAAGATCTAAGGAGGGAAGCTGCACCTCAAGAACCCCCTATTAATGCTAGCGAGCAAGATTTAAAGAATGTAGTCCAATTATTGACTCGTATAGTTGCTGGCCATGACCAAAGGCAAAAAGGTCTAGTTACATGTACTAGTGGTGTAGATAGAGCAGCGAGCACGCAGATACGTGATTTCCTTAATTTGGACCCTCAATCATTCACCGGGTCAGATCCTAATGAAGATCCACAAGACTTTATAGACTAGATTCAACGTAGTTTGGAAGTTATGCATGTGAGTGGTAAAGAAGCACTCGAGCTAGAGCATATAGATTAAAATGTGTGGCTATATTGTGGTGTGAAGCTTGGAAGCAATCTAGAAGGACAGATGCACCTTCAGCTACGTGGAAAAAGTTCAAAAAGGCATTCCTTGATCATTACCTGCCATTGGAGATCCGAGAGGCCCGTGCAGATAAGTTCTTAAATCTCTACCAAGGAAGTATGAGCGTGAGAGAGTACAGTTTCAAATTTAGTTCCTTGGACAAGTATGCTCCTAATGTAGTAGTTACTATGGAGGGTAGAGTTCATCGATATGTGGATAGATTAGATTCATATCTTGTTAGAGATTGTACCATTGCTTCGTTGAATAAAGATATGGATATAAAAAGGATGCAAGCTTTTGCGCAAAAGTTGGAGGATCAAAGGCAAAGAAGAAAGACACAAGAGTCAGAAACTGGGCATTCTAAGAGGGCTAGATCCATTAGGCAGTTTACACCATCCCAAGGTGAGTTTAGGCCTCGGTTCTTTAACAGATCGTCTAGGCTATCATATTCCTACTCTACAACTAGTGCCCCAACTCGGTTTTAAGAGTTTATGGGAAATCAGTTTGGGCAAAGAGGTGAAAACCAAAGTTCACGAACAACGGGGTACCAAGAGTAAGGAAGTATGAGCCAATCAAGACCTCATCGACAGTCTTGTAAACAATGTGGAAGAAACCATTTAGATGCATGTCGGTTTGGGACAAATATTTGTTTTTGGTGTGGTACACCGGGTCATATGATGAGTAATTGCCCTCATAGGGGTGTGGGCGGTGTGGCACAACCTACTAGATCAATTGTTGCATCATCATCATCAGCACCTTCTTTAGGTAGGGGACTACAGATGCCTACAGGTCGTGGTAGTGGAGCGAGGGGAGAAGTTAGTTCTAGTGGAGTTCAGAATCGCACATATGGTCTAGGGGATCGACAAAATTTGGAAGTTTCACCGGATGTGGTTACAGGTACATTTTCCATCTTTTCACATATTGTATATGCACTAATTGATCCATGGTCTACATTGTCATATGTTACTCCATTGATTGCTGGAAAGTTGAAAAGAACTCCAGAATTATTAGTGAAGCCATTTTAAGTGTCTACACCGATTGATGAGTCTATTATAGCTAGAAAGGTTTATCGTTATTGCATTGTAACTGTTTGTGATCGTGATACATTGGCTGACCTTGTTGAGCTGGAAATGGTAGATTTTGATGTTATAATAGGTATGGATTGGTTAGCTTCTTGTTATTCCATGGTAGATTGTCGAACTAAGATGGTGCGTTTCCATTTTCCAAAAGAGGTAGTCCTTGAATGAAAAGGTAATATTAGGGCACCAAGAGGTAAGTTTATTTCGTACGTTCATGCAAAAAAATTGATGTCCAAAGGATACATAAGCCATTTAGTGAGGGTGAAAAATATAGATGCGGAGTCACCAACCCTTCAATCTATTCTAGTGGTAAATGAATTTCCCGATGTATTTCTTGAAGATCTTCCGGGTTTGCCTCTAGAATGAGAGTAGAGTTTGGTATTGATGTGATTCCAGATACTCAACCTATATCCATCTCTCTATATAGAATGGCCCTGACGAAATTACAAGAGTTGAAGGAGCAATTAAAAGACTTGTTAGAAAAGGGATTCATAAGGCCTTGTATGTCCCCATGGGGAGCACCAGTTTTATTTGTACGTAAGAAAGATGGCTCGTTGAGAATGTGCATTGATTAACGACAATTGAATAAAGTAACAATGAAGAACAAATATCCCCTTCCTAGAAGTGATGATTTGTTTGATCAGTTACAAGGTGCTAAGTGTTTTTTCAAAGATCGACTTGAGGTCGGGGTATCACCAAGTAAGGGTCAAAGACAAAGATATTTTCAAGACAACATTCCAAACACGGTATGGTTATTTTGAGTTTTTAGTCATGTCATTTGGGCTAACAAATGCACTAGCAGCTTTATTGATTTGATGAATAGGGTGTTCAAGCCATTTCTAGATGTGTTCGAGATAGTATTCATAGATGACATTTTGGTGTATTCAAGATCAGAAGAGGACCATGCTAATCATTTGCGATAGGTTTTACAAATTCTTCGTGATCGTAAGTTGTATGTGAAGTTCTCTAAATGTGAGTTTTGGTTGAAATCTATGGCATTCTTAGGTCAAAAGATAGAAGCCGTGAAAAACTGGCCAAGCCCTTTGACTCCTACGAAGATCCGTAGTTTTCTTGGATTGGCAGGTTATTACAGAAGGTTCGTTGAAGGATTCTCCTCCATTGCTGCACCTTTAACAATACTAACACACAAAGCAACCAAGTTTCAATGGAGTGAAGCATGTGAAAAAATCTTCCAAGAGCTGAAGAATAAATTAACTTCTACACATGTATTGGTATTTCCAGAAGGAACGGAAGGGTAAACAGTGTATTGTGATACTTCGGGAGTGGGCCTAGGATGTGTATTGATACAACATGGTAAAGTAATAGCTTATGCATTAAGACAGTTGTGGCCACATGAGAAAAATTATCTAACCCATGATCTAGAGCTTGCAGCAGTGGTGTTTGCTTTGAAGATATGGCGCCACTATTTGTATGGAGTTCATGTTGACATATATACTGATCACAAGAGTTTGCAATATATATTTAAGCAAAATGACCTGAATTTGAGGTAGCGAAGATGGCTTGAGTTATGAAAAGATTATGACATGGATATTTTGTATCATCCTGGGAAAGCAAATGTGGTAGCTGATGCTTTAAGTCGAAAGACGATTGCAAGCACTTATGGGAAATTCACGGGAAGACAAGAGATAACTAAAGATCTATACCAACTAGCTAGCTTGGGGGTTCACCTTCTTGAATCTCCAGACGAAAGGGTTATTGTGCAATATGCGGCAGAATCCTCACTAGTAGTGGAAGTGAAAGAGAAGCAGTACACTGATCCTATTCTATTACAGCTTAAGGAGAATGTATGACAAAGGCATTTGAGCTTATGCGAGAGGGAGTACTTCGGTGTCAAAACAAATTGTGTGTACCTAACGTAGATGAATTAAGAAAGAGGATTATAGTGGAAGCACATCATTCAAGATATTTTGTCCATACGGGGTCAACTAAAATGTATCATGACCTGAAATACATGTATTGGTGGGGGGACATGAAGAAGAATATTGCAGAATTCGTGGCCGATGTCTAAATTGTCAATAAGTAAAAGTAAAGCACCAAAATCCCGGAGGTTATACGCAAGGTATAGAACTTCCAATTTGGAAGTGGACATGATCAACATGGATTTTGTCACTGGATTGCCTCGCTCATTTCAGAAGTTTGACTCCATATGGGTAATAATTGACAGACTCACCAAAGTAGCGCACTTTTTGCTAGTGAAGACTACTTATACAGCTGAAGAGTATGCAATGTTGTATATTAAAGATATAGTTCGACTACATGGAGTGCCAATCTCTATAATATCTGATAGAGGAGCTCAATTCACTGCAAATTTTTTAAAGTCATTTCAGAAGAGTTTGGGAACACAAGTGAATTTAAGTACATCATTTCACCCTCAAATAGACGGTCAGGCAGAACGTACAATTCAAACACTTAAGGATATGGTGCGAGCTTGTATATTAGACTTCAAAGGTAGTTGGGATGATCATTTGCCGTTGATCGAATTTACATACAACAATAGCTATTATTCAAGTATTAAAGTGACACCTTATAAAGCTTTATATGGTAGAAAATGTAGATCCCCAATTGGCTGGTTCGAAACAGGTGAAGTTGCCTTATTTGGGCCAGATATTGTTCATCAAGTTATGGAAAAAGTCAAAGTGATACAACAACGGCTAGAAATAGCTCAAAGTCGACATAAATCATATGTTGATGTTAGAAGGAGAGGACTAGAATTTTCTATAGGGGATTGGGTGTTCTTGAAGGTGTCACCAATGAAAGGGGTAATGAGGTTTGGTAAAAATGGAAAGTTGAGTCCACGCTATATAGGGCCATATAAGATTATCTGAAGAATTGTCCAAGTTGCGTATGAGTTAGAGCTACCGCAAGAGCTTTCAACCATTCATCCGGTGTTTCATGTCTCAATGCTTTGAAAATGTGTAAGTGACCCATCTCGTATTACTCTTATTAAAGATGTACAGGTTACGAGAGATCTCACTTATGAAGAAGTACCCATTGTTATTCTGGATCGACAAATTAAGAAGTTAAGAAATAAAGAAGTAGCTTCTGTAAAAGTATTATGGAGGAACCAACAAGTAGAAAAAGTAACATGGGAAGCGGAAGAAGCAATGAAATTGAAGTATCCTCATCTCTTCCAGACCGATGAGAAAGATGAAAATGTTGAGTTGAGGCGTTGACAAGTAAGTATAAGTCCATATGTTAAATGTGATTAATAGTAGTACTAACCTTGAACTTGTTTGGGCTGGATAATCATGCTAACATGCGAGGACAAATATTTTAAGGGGGGAAGGATGTAACAGCCCGTATTAAGCATATGTTTGTTCTATTCTTATGATATTTGACATGACCTTATAGTATAAGTGAGGGCCAATGTTTCATATATGATTAGCGTTGGTTTAAACTATCTCAAAAGGTGATGTGATGCCTTGCACGTTTCAACATGTGTACTGTAAGTTAACTCTAACGGGAGTATTTAAACTCGAGACAATAAGGTGGTAATTGAGCTTAGAGTTGAAAGGTAAGTGCTAAGTTAAACCAAAAGGGAATATTATTTAGAAAATGGAATAAAATAAGTGAGCGACTTGCTTGACTTAACTAAGCTAGTAGGTGACAAGTAGGTGCATCACCTACTTTGACTTATTGACCAGTCCAAAGGACCAAGTAGGTGCATCACCTACTTGAGCTAAATGGATCTAGTTAAAAAGGCCAAGGTTTATGGATCAGATTTGGGAATATGCTAATGGACTCACTTGAGGCCCAAACTAAGTTAAATAAAAAGAAAATGAAATTAAAGTCCAGCAGCCAAATCTGTCAAGGCCCAATATATTTAAGCCCAAGTGAAAGCAAGTGGGTGCATCACCTAGTTTGACCTTTTGAGCTTCTTGATGTACATAAGCAGATACATCATCTACTTGACCAATTAGTGGCTGAAAATAGACCAAAAAAGGGAGGTTCTAGAGGATTATTTTTTATGGTCAAGAAGGCTCCATATAAATCCAATATTAGCTGATATGTTCACTCATTTTAACACACAAAATTCACAATTTACTTCAGCTATCTCTCTTTTCTCTCAAGAGCAGCCTAAAAAATTCCTTCTAGGTTTCTTAAAGAAACCCTCATATCTGCAAACCAAGGTAAGAGAAATACTTATGGATTTAGCTTAATTCTCCCACGGAAGACTAGAAAACATGTTATTCATGCTTAATTATAAGTACAAGGCAGAAGTTCCCACAAGCTACTGCTCACTTTCCTTAATTATTAAGATACTTTTCTCTTCTCCTTTGGTTTAAGTGTGAAGGGAAGTTGAAGTTCTACAGGAATTCAAGTTATAAGGAGAAGTTGCAGAAATTGAGATAATGTGACTGCTCCATTTTCTTCCTCCTTATGTATGAGTTTGAGTGAGGAATTATGGGTGTGCTGTCATAAAGAACTCAAGGAGGGTGGTGAGTTGAATAATTGGCTATATGGATAAAGAATATTTGAGGTTGTTTTATGTGTATTGTTGTTGGTGCAGCTTGGGTAATCTTGGAAAATGATATATAATGTATGTATTAGGTAGAGAAGGAGGGTGTGGTGATACACGTTATTTTAAGGGCTATATGGGTCATTATCCGTCAAAGTTAGCTACTGTTTTACGAGGCTCACGGTGTGATAGCTGCTAATTTTAGTTTATTATGACTTATATTGTAGATTAAAACCTAAATTGGGAGGCTGAATCATGACAGTTGTATTGGTCTGAGGATAAGGTATGTAAGGCTATCCAATTCAATATTTTTCGACATGAAATCTGATACTTGCGATTAATATCAATAAGTGAATTTCCTAAGTTCTATTCCTAGTAAAGGAAACATAGTGGCAGCGTATGATCTCCAAATAGCTAGCAATATTTCACCCTCTCCTTACTGTCTAGAATTACTTCATTATATGTTTCACTACTCTATGCTTGTGTAATTATCCTCTTATGTGCTGGTATAGAAATGGTATTTGCAAAAGCGAGTTTGGTGAATCCTTCTCTTAGTCAATTGAAGTCAATTGTATCATTTAAGCTCACAAGTAATGGATTGATGTTATATAGGTCCTTATGTCATTGTTACTGCCTTGAAGTATTATTTTCATGTCTTCTACTACTGGTCCGTAGTTCCAAATATAAAAAATGATTATGACCACCAAAACAACAATCTCAAAGATTAAAGAATCTAAGTGAAGCAATCTGTATAATCATGGGTGGCAGCCCAGGGGAAAATGCCTAGCATAGGTCGATCCTAATTGGTAAAGAAGGGTGGCAGTTCAGGGGCGAAAGCCTAGCATGGATCGATCCCAATTTGAGTAATTATGAGGACAACATCCCAGGGGTTAAAATGCCTAGCATGGGTCATCCTCTTCTACCACTAATCAGCTGGTCATTCGTATCACATGCCTTATAAAGATCATAACACACAGAAAGGTAAAAACAAGAATGTAACATACATGATCCCACAAGAGTTAACAAAGGTGGTCTTCTGTTCTAATTTATGCACACATATATTGATACGTGGTTTCATTTGAACTCTTACTTATATATGTTATTGTCTTACATATTCAATGCATTTTTTTGTACTGATGTCCCTCGCGAGGGACGCTGCATTTCATGCTGCAGGCACATGTACTCCAGCTAGTAGACCTCCTCAATAGGAGCACATGACACTCAGCTACTTTGGTGAGCTCCAGGTTGATTCGGAGCTTTACTGAGTCCTTGGTAGATTCATTTTGGTATTGTATTGTAGCTAAGGGTAAGACAGGGTCTGTCCCGACCTACTATAAGGTTTCTATCTTTTGAGGCTTTGTAGACTTATGTATATGATTCAGTTGCATTTTAACAAGTGGTGGCCTCAACGGCCAAGTCTTGTATATAAGTTTTGGGTCTAGTTATGTTGGTTCGTATCGCTGCATCCTATGTGAACTTGTCACAAGATTGTCATAGTTATAAGCATAGAAAACACATGTTACATGTTAGTTCTCTCGGGCCTTTAAGGCATCGGGTGTCTGTCCGTCTTAATGAGATTCGAGGCGTGATACTTCCTGACAATCTAAATCACATAAGTAACATTGATAAATGAAGTCATTCTTTTGTCTTGAGCATAAAAAAAATAAATCGTGACAATTCTCTAACTCTAGAAGTTTAATAATTTGGAAAAAGATATTCATAAACATATTTTTACACCACAAGAGAAATTGTTAATAAAAACAAATGAATCTACACTACAATAAAAATTAAACTAATACAAACTTCAATTGGCGTCATTGCAAGTCATATAAACTTTTATTCGTTAAAAAAAACTGAAGTGTTAAGAAATATTAAATCAGTAAAACAAAATAGCAATGTTTATATAGTAACAACTATTTTGAATCAAACTTCCTGACAATCTAAATCACTTAAGTAGCATTGATAAATAAAGTCATTCTCTTGTCTTAGGCATCAGAAAAACAAATCGTGACAATTCTCTAACTCTTGAGAAGTTGAATAATTTTGGAAAAAGATATTCAAAAGCATATATCTACATTATAAGAGAAATTGTTAATAAAAACAAATAAATTTAGACTACAATAAAATTAAACTAATACAAACTTCAACTGACGTTATTACAAGTCATATAAACTTTTCTTCGTCGAAATACTTAAATACTAAGAAATAGTAAATAAAAAAAACAAAAGGGCAGTGTTTATATAGTAATAATTATTTTGAAACAAACAACCTAACAATCTAAATCACATAAGTAGCATTGATAAATAAAGTCATTCTTTTGTCTTGAGCATCAAAAAATAAATCGTGACAATTCTCTAACTCTTGAGAAGTTTAATAATTTTTTAAAAAGATATTTAGAAGCATATATTTACATCACAAGAGAAATTGTTAACAAAAACAAATGAATTTGGACTATATCATTATACTTCATAAATTGGAACATTACATACTATTGTATATACTAAGCAAAAAAATATTTATTATATCATCAGAATTATTTTCCTCAAGTACTCGAGGTTTAGGAATAAACCCTCTTACGATAGAACAATTTACTTCATCAGAATAGTGGTACCTCATATTCCGCTAAACTTCCAACTCACTCAACGATAATAAATCACACGATCTTTTAAAATGCAAGACGAAGAAGAAGAGTAGAAGATTGAAAAAAATTGTGGGTGAAAAATGAGAGAAAGCCCCTCTATTGATAGTTAACAAAGGGTAGTATGAGTAAGAGTTTTTTGTGTCTTATCTGAAAAGTCAGGACCTTTATAAGAAGTCACAATCCTTTGGAAAAGTTA
This sequence comes from Solanum stenotomum, assembly GCF_019186545.1. Classification (NCBI taxonomy): domain Eukaryota; kingdom Viridiplantae; phylum Streptophyta; class Magnoliopsida; order Solanales; family Solanaceae; genus Solanum; species Solanum stenotomum. The sequence goes on along the minus strand of NC_064286.1, from coordinate 48,405,146 downwards.
CAACTTATTAAAAAAGTTAGAACTATTTGGAAAAGTCACAACTCTTTGGAAAACACAACTCATCGAAAAATTACAACCTTTTGAAGAAAGTCACAATTTATCAGAAAAGTCACAACTCATCAAAAAAGTCACAACCTAAGTTAGGGATATACGAATTTATTCTACAATAAAAATTAAACTAATAAAAACTTCAATTGCGTTATTATAAGTCATGTGAACTTTTATTCGTTGAAACCACTGGAATATTAAGAAATAGTAAATCAGTAAAATAAAAAAGCAATGTTTATATAGTAATAATTATTTTGAAGCAAGCTTCCTAACAATTTAAATCACATAAGTAACATTGATAAATAAAGTCATTATCTTGTCTTGGAGATCAGAAAACAAATCGTGACAATTCTCTAACTCTTGAGAAGTTGAATAATTTTGGAAAAAGATATTTAGAAGCATATATCTACATTACAAGAGAAATTGTTAACAAAAGCATATGAATTTAGACTACAATAAAAATTAAACTAATACAAACTTCAACTAGCATTATTACAAGTTATATAATTTTTTCTTCGTCGAAAACACTTAAATACTAAGAAATAGTAAATCAATAAAATAAAAAGGGCAATGTTTATATAGTAATAATTATTTTGAAACAAACAACCTAACAATCTAAATCACATAAGTAGCATTGATAAATAAAGTCATTCTTTTGTCTTGATCATCAAAAACCAAATCGTGACAATTTTCTAAATCTTGAGAAGTTTAATAATTTTTTTAAAAAAGTATTTAGAAACATATATCTATATCACAAGAGAAATTGTTAACAAAAACAAATGAATTTGGACTATATCATTATACTTCATAAATTGGAACATTACATACTATTGTATATACTAAGCAAAAAAATATTTATTATATCATTAGAATTATTTTCCTCAAGTACTCAAGGTTAAGGAATAAACCCTCTTACGATAGAACAATTTACTTCATCAGAATAGTGGTACCTCATATTCCGCTAAACTTCCAACTCACTCAACGACAGTAAATCACACGATCTTTTAACATGCAAGACAAAGAAGAAGAGTAGAAGATTGAAAAAAATTGTGGGTGAAAAATGAGAGGAAACCCCTCTATTGATAGTCAACAAAGGGTAGTATGAGTAAGAGTTTTTTGTGTCTTATCTGAAAAGTCAGGACCTTTATAAGAAGTCACAATCCTTTGGAAAAGTTACAACTTATTAAAAAAGTCAGAACTATTTGGAAAAGTCACAACTCTTTGGAAAACACAACTCATCGAAAAATTACAACCCTTTGAAAAATGTCACAACTTATCAGAAAAGTCACAACTCATCGAAAAAGTCACAACCTAAGTTAGAGATATTATAGTAATTTAATATTCAAGTTAGGAGTTCATGCTTTTAAGGTAATATAGATAATCAAGTGAACACATGACAATTGAAGAAAATCCTCACTCAATTGGGGAATTCTAACTTTAAAAATAGAGGAATTTGGGAACTCCATGAATGGAAGGAATCTATGGATGAAAACCATCATACCTCAAAGCCAATTGCTTATCTTCAATGGAGGAATTGAGACTTGACTTGAAACCCTAGGTTGAATCCTTTTTCTTCAATCTTTCTAGCGAGAAATATTTGAGAGTTCTTCTTTTTGGTGAATTTGGACAGAATAAAGTGAATGAACTAGTTTGGGGTTGGAATAACTTATATAGGGGTCTTAGTGAAGGGTAAAACGACGTAGTATAGAGATAAAATAATTAGGAAAAGACCCAACTGCTCCTAAACTTAACTGCTAGCCCACCACTCACGGCCATGACAGACGGACCGTGGACAGGACGACAGTCCGTCCTGCACGACCATCGTTCGTCGTC
>NC_064286.1:48366568-48403165 GCF_019186545.1 Solanum stenotomum | reverse complement strand
AAATTCCTATATTTTTCGTGTGTTATAGCCCATGGATCTGGCGCCCTGAACACCTAAATTTTTTTTCTCAGAAGACATTAAGAGGACCTCCGTATTGAGTTTGGGAACCATCACATATACTCATACCATTTTTTTTCAAGCCCATTTGCGCATCTACATGCCTTTTTTCAGCGATCGCGCAAATTCCTCTATTTTTGTATGTATTTGCCCACTGATCTGGCGCCCTAAGCACCCATTTTTTTTTCAAAAACTTTATGAGGACTTCCGTATTGAGTTGTTGAACAATCACATATACTCACACTTTAATTTTTTCACGCCTATTTTCGCATCTACAATTCACTTTTTAGGACTCACGTAAATTGTTCTATTTTTCGTGTGTATTAATCTATGAAACTGGCACCCGGAGCACCCAATTTTTTTTCTCAAAAAACTTTATCACAACCTCCGTATGGAGTTGGGGAACCATCATATATACTCAGACCTTTTTTCTCACACCATTTCCACATCTACAAGCCCTCATTTGGAATCACACAAATTGCTCTATTTTTCACGTGTATTATAGCCCATGAATTTAGTGCCCGGAGAACCCAAAATATATTTCTCAAAAAATTGTATGAGGATATCCCTATTGAGTTTTGAACCATCATGTATATTCACACCATTTTTTTCACGCCCATTTTCGCATCTACAGACCCTTCTTTAGGAATCGATCAAATTGCTCTATTTTTTGTGTGTATTAGCCCATGGATTTGGCGCGCCCAGAGCAACCAAATTTTTTTCTCAAAAAACTTTATGAGGACCTCTATATTGAGTTAGGGAACCATCACATATACTCACACTATTTTTTCATGCCCATTTCTGCATCTACATGCCTTTTTTTAGGAATCGCGCAAATTGCTCTATTTTTTGTGTGTATTAGCCCATGGATCTACTGCCCAGAGTGCCCAATTTTTTTCTCAAAAAACTTAATGAGGACTTTCGTATTGAGTTGGGAACCATCATATATAGTCAGACCATTTCTTTCATGCCCATTTCCGCATCTACATGCCACTTTTTAGGAATCACGCAAATTGCTCTATTTTTCGTGTGTATTAGCCCATTGATCTAGCGCCTGGAGCACCCAAAAAGTTTTTCTGAAAAAAAAAAGCTTTATATGGACATGCGTATTGAGTTTGGGAACCATCACATATACTCACACCATTTCTTTCACGCCTATTTCCGCATATACATGCATTTTTTTTAGGAATTACTCAAATTCCTCTATTTTTGTGTGTATTAGCCCATGGATCTGGCTCACGGAGCAATAATTTTTTTTCTTAAAAAACATTGTGAGGACCTCTGTATTGAGTTGGGGAACCATCACGTATATTCACACCATTTCTTTCACGCCCATTTTCGTATCTACAAGACCAGTTTTTTAGAAATTGCGCAAATTGCTCTATTTTTCGTGTGTATTAACCCCATGGATCTGTCGCTCAGAGCACCCAAATTTTTGTTCTCAAAAAACTTTATGAGGACCTCCGTATTCAGTTAGGGAACCATCACGTATACTTATATCATTTTTTTCACCCCCATTTTTCCGCATCTACAGTCCTTTTTTAAGGAATCACGCAAATTCCCCATATTTTTAGCATTTATTAGCCCATAGATCTGGCGCCCAGAGCATTTAATTTTTTTTATCAAAAAACTTTATGAGGACTTCTGTATTGAGTTGGGGGAACATCACGTATACACACACCATTTTTTTACGCCCATTTCCGCATCAACAAGGCCTTTTTTTATGAATCGCGCAAATTGCCCTATTTTTCCTGTGTATTTGCCCATGTATCTGGCCCTCGGATTACCCAAATTTTTTTTCTAAAAAAACTTTATGAGGACCTTCGTATTGAGTTTGGGGTACCATCACTTCTACTCACACCATTTTATTCACGCCCATTTCCGCATCTACAAGCCCTCTTTTAGGAATCGCGCAAATTACTCTATTTTTCGTGTGTATTAGCCCATTGATCTTGCGCCCGGAGCACTTAAATTTTTTTAAAAAAATTTCATGAGGACCTCCGTATTGAGTTGGGGAACCATCACGTATTCTCACATCATTTTTTTAACGCCCATTTCTGCATCTACATGACCTTTTTAAAAATCGCGTAAATTGCTCTATTTTTGTGCTTATTAGTCTATGGATCTGGCGCCCAAAACGCTCTAATTTATGAGGACATTCGTATTGAGTTGGGGAACCATAACGTATAATCACTCAATTTTTTCACGCCCATTTCCGCTTCTACATGCCTTTATTTAGAAATTGCACAAATTGCTCTATTTTTTGTGTGTATTAGCCCACGGATTTGGCACCCGAAGCACCCAATTTTTTTTATCAAATTTTATTTAAGGACATATGTATAGAGTTGGGGAACCATCACGTATACTCACTCAATTTTTTCATGCCCATTTCTGCTTCTACAGGCCCTTTTTTAGAAATCACGCAAATTCCTCTTTTTTGTGTATATTAGCCCATGGTTGAAGCGCCCAGAGCACCCAAAATTTGTTTCTCGAAAAACTTTATTAGGATCTTCGCATATAGTTTGGAAACTATCATGTATACTCACACCATTTTTCACACCCATTTCCACATCTACAGATCCTATTTTTGGAATCGTGCAAATTGCTCTATTTTTCGTGTGTATTAGCCCATGGATCTGACTCCCAGAGCACCTATAATTTTTTTTTCTCAAAAAACTTTATGAGGACATCCATATTGAGTTGGGGAACCATCACATATACGCACACCATTTCTTTTCACGCCCATTTCAACATCTACAACCATCTTTTAGGAATCGCGCAAACTCCTCTAATTTTGTGTGTATTAGCCCATGAATCTGGTGCCCCGGAGCACCCAAAATATTTTTGTCAAAATACATTATGAGGACCTCCGTATGGAGTTGGGGAACCATCACGTCTACTCACACCATTTTTTCATGCTCGTTTCCGTTTCTAAGGCCCTTTTTTAGGAATTGCATAATTTTCTCTATTTTCGTGTGTATTAGCCCATGGATCTTGCGCCTGGAGCACCCATATTGTTTTCTCAAAATACTTTATGAGGACCTCCGTATTGAGTTGGAGAACTATCACGTATATACACACCATTTTTTTCACGCCCATTTCCACATCTACAAGGCCCTTTTCTAGCAGTCGCGCAAATTCCTCTATTTTTCGTCCGTATCAGCCTATGGATCTAGCACCCAGAGCACCGTAATTTTTTTTCAAAATAAACTTTATGAGGACCTCCGTATTGAGTTGGGGAACTATCACGTATACTCACATCATTTTTTTCACGCCATTTCGGTATCTACAGGCCCATTCATAGGAATCACGCAAATTGCTCTATTTTTTGTATGTATTAGCCGATGGATCTATGCCCGGACCACCCAAAATTTATTTATAAAATACCTTTATTACGACCTCTGTATTGAGTTGGGGAACTCTCACGTATACTCAGACCATTTTTTCACGTCCATTTCCGCATCTAGAGGCCTTTTTTTAGAAATCACGCAAATTACTCTATTTTTATTGTGTATTAGCCCATAGATGTGGTGTCCAGAGCACTCAAATTTTTTTTCTCAAAAATCTTTATATGGAAATTTGTATTGAGTTTGGGAACTATCACGTATACTCACACCATATTTTCACCCCCATTTCCGCATCTAGAAGTCTTTTTTTAGGAATCACACAAATTGCACCATTTTCTATGTGTATTAGCCCATTGATCTAACACCCTGAGCACCCAAAAGTTTTTTCTCAAAAAACTTTATGAGGACCTCTGTATTGAGTTGGGGAATCATCACATACACTCACACCATTTTTTTCACGTCCATTTCCACTTCTACAGTCCATTCTTTCGGAATTGCACAAATTGTTTTATTTTTTGTGTGTATTATTAGCCCATGGATCTGGCGCCTGAAGCACCCGAAATTGTTTTCTCAAAAAACTTTATGAGGACATCCATATAGAGTTGGTGAACCATCACGTTTACTCACACCATTTTATTCATGCCTATTTCCGCTTCTACATGGCCTTTTTAGCAATCGCGTAAATTTCTCTATTTTTTGTGTGTATTAGCCCATGGATCGGGTGCCCGAAGGACCCAAAAAAGTTTTCTCAAAAAACTTTATAAGGACCTTGAGTTTGGGAACCATCACGTATACTCACACCATATTTTCCACTCCCATTTTTGCATATACATGCCCTTTTTTAGCAATCGTGCAAATTCCATTACTTTCGTGTGTATTAGCCCATGGATCAACGCTCGAAACACCTAATATTTTTATCTCAATATTTTTTATGAGGACCATCACATTGAGTTGGGAAACCATCACGTATAATCTCACCATTTTTTTCACGCCCATTTTACATCTACAGGCCCCCTTTTAGGAATCGCACAAATTTCTCTATTTCGTGTGTATTAGCCCATGGATCTGGCCCGGAGCACCCAAATTTTTTTTCTCTAAAAACTTTATGAAGACCTCCGTGTTGAGTTGGGGAACCATCACGTATACTCACACCATTTATTTCACGCCCATTTTCGCATCTATATGTCCTTTTTTAGGAATTACACAAATTCCTCTATTTTCGTGTGAATTAGCCCCGCCATCTGGCCCCGTAGCACTCAATTTATTTTCTCAAAATACTTTATGTGGACTTTCGTATTGAGTTGGAGAACCATCACGTATACTCACACCATTTTTCTCAGGCCCATTTCCATATCTACAGGCCCTTTTGTAGGAATCGCAAAAATTTCTCTATTTTTCGTGTGTATTAGCCATGGATTTGGCGCCCTAAGCACCAATTTTTTTTCTTAAAAACCTTTATGAGGACATCCATATTGAGTTAGAGACCCATCACGTATACTCACACTATTTTTTTCATGCCCATTTCCGAATCTAGAGGCTCTTTTTTAGGAATCGCGAAAAAATTACTCTATTTTTCATGTATATTAGCCATGAATCTAGCGCCCGGAACACTCAAATATTTTTTCAAAAAACACTTTATGAGGACCTCTGTATTGAGTTGAGGAACCATCACGTATACTTTCACCATTTCTTTCACTCCTATTGTCACATCTACAGGACCTTTTTTAGGAATCACGGAAATTGCTCTATTTTTCGTGTGTATTAACCCATAGATCTAGTGTTCGGAGCACACAAAACTTTATGAGGACCTCTGTATTGAGTTGGAGAACCATCACGTATACTCACACAATTTTCTTCAGGCCCATTTTCGCATCTACATGCCCAGTTTTAGCAATCGTGCAAATTGCTCTATTTTTCGTTTGTATTAGCCCATTAATATGGCGCCTGGAGCACCCACAATTTTCTTCTAAATTTTTTTTGAGGATATCTGTATTGAGTTTGGAACCATCACATTTACTCACACCATTTTATCATGTCCATTTCCTCATTTACAGGCCCTTTTTTAGAAATAACATAAATTGCTCTATTTTTCGTGTGTATTAGCCCATGGATCAGGCGCTCGGAGCAGCCAAAATTCTTCTCTCAAAAAACTTTATGAGGACATCCGTATTGAGTTGGGAAACCATCACTGTAACACCCCAAATTTTTTTTGAACTAAGACTCGAACCATCCTTCGTTGTGAGTAGGATTTTATGGAGAAATTTAAAATTTTCTTAAGTATTAAGGTCAGGTCACTAGATATAGCACCTTGAGTTCGAAAAAGAATTAACTAGAATTCATTCAAGTCATTCCTTAGTTCTTTTAAATTTTGGGCCAACTTCAAACGGCCATAACTTTTAGTATAGGATAAGCTAGGATACCCATAAGATATAAAATGAAAGATATCTGAGTCCTCTTTTGAATGCCACCGAGTTTACTAATTTTTGAGCTTGTATGAGAGATATATTCCCTTTTGAAGTCAGGCTGACCATTTAAGGAAAGTTACCCGAAAATAAGAGGGGAATTTTAGTCTTTTCCCTACCCAATTGGTTTAATTCATTTTTAGTGAATTAATTAGGGTCTACACTGCTTTGGTTCAGTTTACGCTTTACAAAATTATGCTAGGGCTTTGAGAGATGAGAAAAGAGAAGAAAAGAGGAGAAAGACCAAAGTTCATCATCGTTCTTGAGGTTTTGCTTGCGAATTTCGCCAAGGGTTAATCCCTACAAGGTATGTGAGATCACATAACAATGGGTTCGTTCACCCACACGCCAATCATGAGTTTCTTTTGCGAATCTATCCATAAATATTGAGCAATTTAATTTCTTGATGAGTTCTTGATAAGTGTTTGATGTGCCGCGAAATTGTGACACATTTGATGCTTAATAACTATGATATAATATTGTAATTAGGTGAAATTTTTGGATTATTTGATGGGTTTGTTAAATGTGTAGGAAGAATTTGGGTTGTATAGAAAAGCGGAAAAAGAAGTAGAGATGATGTTGACCAAGTGAAGTTCACGGCCAATTTCACGGACCGTGAACTTCATTATGGTTCGTAGTGGAGCTCGTGGAAGTAAGGCTGTATTGAGCCTTGAGAAGATGAAGAGAAAGAATAACCAAATAAAGACTACAGAGGGTTCTACGAATCGTAGTCCTCACCACGAACCGTGGTACCTGCCGTGAAACTAAACCAGTGTGACACNATATTGATAACACATTAAGTTCGAGAGAATTAGAGTGAATATTATCTAATTAGGCAGAGAAGTGTTAGATTAATTCAACTCGCTAATGTTCTGTAAACATTTATTTACCTGACACTCAAATTACGGGGAGCATTATAATTGATGTCATAGTGAACACAAAACCTGGTTTCTTTAAATTAACTAATGAACTTACAACGCGATCGTCTGTTAACTGTGTATCTAAGTTTTGACTGCAAGTATTGGTGATAAACTACATTTCAACAAAACCTAATTTACTTTTCGTGTTATTTGTTAAGGAAATAGGAACGACAATTGAGTAAACGCGACAACGAAACTTTATCTGTAAAGAAATTCTCTATGGGATCGACCTCAACTCTAGTTGAACTCTGTAAATTGACAATGGCCGTTTACACTTCTTATTTGGAGTGTAAGTTTGGACGTATCAAATTTTGGCGTCGCTACTGGGGAATTTCAATTCAGAAGTGTTTTATTAGCTTTTATTCAATTGTAGTTATATTTCTTAATTTTACGTTTTGTTTGGTGTTTGTGTTTTTTTAAGAGAGTCAGATTGTGCATGCCCAACACTAGAAGCAAATGAGCCCCATTGCTTCCTTACGACCCTGAATTTCAGAAAACTCTTCGAAAGATGGTGAATGCACAGGAATTAGAGGCTCAGAGGCACATACTAGGATTAGAAGCTGAGATTGATGCTGAAAGGAATGTCCATCAAACTGTAGTTATCCAACAACCTAGGCCAGGTGTCCATCAAAATGTTGGATTCAATCAACCTAGGGTAGTAGATGAAAACAGAGGGGTGGAAGGAGTAATCCATCCTCAGCACCAACCAATAGCTCCAAGGGGTAGACCTCAGCATCCAACTCATATGATGTATGAAGAAGATGATGCTGACTTGGATGGAGTTGGAGCCACTGGAGCTATAGTGTTACCTGCTTTACATCCAGGTGTTAAGTTCACAATCACCATCACGATGATCCAATTGTTGAACCTGAAAGGTATGTTTAAAGGTGCATCTGGTGATGATGCGAACCAACACCTAATGAATTTTGTGGCAATCTGTAAGTCACAGGAGATTCCTGGGGTCAACCAAACAACAATGAGGTTGAGGCTATTTCCATTGTCTCTTACTGGAGAGGCAACTAACTGGCTGAATGAGATGCCTGATGACTCCATCCGAACTTGGAATGAGTTGAAGGAAGATTTCCTGAAACTATTTTTTCCAGAATCAAAAGAGCTGCAGATGAAGGACGAGATTAGTACACACAAACAGCTACCAGGAGAGGCAATGCATTATACTTGGTGGAGGTTCAACCAAAAGCTGAAGAAATTCCCCAACCATGATCTTACCGAAAGACATCTAAAACAAGCCATTTATAGGTCTCTTAATTATGTTACTAAACCTGTTGTTGATGCAGTGTGTGGAGGCTCATTTATGAGGAAGTCATTTGCGGAGAGCATGCAACTATTGGATGAGGTCTCAAAGAACAACATAGCATGGTACACCAGAGATGCAGAGGTGGGAGAGCTTGGGTATACATTTGAGCTTTCAGCTGAGCAGAGGAAGAGAGAAGAAGAAAGAGACCAAGACATGGCACATATGAGGACTCAGATAGATTTGCTCACAAAGCACATTGTCGTCAAGTCTGAAAAGGTGAATACTGTAGGACAACAAAACATGTATGAGGATCCGGATCTTGACCTTGATGAGGAAGCTAACTACTTGGGGAATCAAGGGGGTTTCCAGAATTATAACTTTGGAAATCAAGGTTACAATTCTGGAAATATAGGTCGAAACTATGTGAGGGATAGTCAGTATGATAGGCCAGCAAATAGAGAGCAGGGAAACTGGCAGAATAGAGATGGGTATAGGAATGATCGCAGTGGTGTTTATGTACCCCTAGGTAATAGAGACCGGGAAAGTGGTAGCTCTAGTGGGTCTAAGCTGGAAGACATGATGGCTAGAGTACTCCAGAAGGTTGAATCAACTGATGCTGGGGTGAAAGAGATGAGAGGGAATTTTTTAAGCATGAGTCAATTGGTAGACTCCCACACTACCTCCATCAAGCAAATTGAGCAGTAGTTGGGGCAACTCTCTGCCTCTCTAAATCAAAGAAAGAATGGGTCGCTACCAAGTGACACCATTCAAAATCCAAAAAAGGACGGGCATTGCATGGCCATAGCCACCATGAGTGGTAAAATTCTTTCTGACCCTATTCCTGCAGGTACTAATAATGAACTGGTGTTGGAGAAAGCTGGCAGAGATGATGATGAAGCTGTGCAGGTAGATGACTTGGAGGATCTTCAGCCTAAAGTACTACCCGTGAGAGGAAAAAGGAAAAAGGAAAAAGGTCCAGGAAGACACGCCTTTACAGCAAATTCCCAGGCCACCTCCTCCTTTCCCTCACAGGTTCAAAACGAAAGCTAAGGACGAGAAGTTTACAAAGTTCATCACCATGTTGAAGCAACTTTCAGTAAATATACCACTGGTGGAAGCTCTGGAGCAGATGCCAGGATATGCTAAGTTCATGAAGGACTTGGTTACAAAGAAAAGAGCTGTAAGTCTTGATTTTAGTAATGATGTTCATCATTGCAGCGCCATTGCTACCAGATCTCTGGTTAAAAAAAAAGAAGACCTAGGTGCATTCACTATTCCATGCACCATCGGGTTAATCAGCTTTGCAAAATTGCTGTGTGATCTAGGAGCCAGCATCAACTTGATTCCACTAGCCATCTACAAAAAACTGGGATTGGGAGTTACAAGACCCACACCAATGAGGTTGATGATGGCTGATAGGTCAGTTAAGCGGCCTGTGGGAGTCCTATGTGATAAACTTGTGAAGGTGGACACCTTCATTTTTTCGGCTGACTTTGTGATCTTGGATTGCGAGGTGGACTTTGAGGTCCCCATCATTTCGGGAAGATCATTTTTGGCAATAGGGAGAGCCTTGGTAGATGTTGAGAGAGGTGAACTGAAGTTCAGACTTAACAAGGATAAGGTAAAATTCAATATTTGCAGGTCAATGAAGCAACCCAATGATATGAATGTGATATCTGCAATAGAGGTGGTTGCTGATGAGGACATGAAGGTACACATAGAAGAGAGGATGTCGGTTGAAACATTAGCAACAGTTCTGATGAACTTTGGTGATGATTTCTGGTCTAACTATGTATAGACCGTGAATGCTTTGCATGGAGTGGGAGCACACTCGTATGCTCCAAAGAAGCTGGACTTGGACTTGAAAAACAGGCCAAGCCCTCCAGTAAAACCATCCAATGAGGAGCCACCGGTGCTAGAGTTGAAACAGTTACCTAATCACCTCAGGTATGTATTTTTAGGGACTACTAACACTTTACCTGTGATTTTGGCTGCAGACTTAAATGAAGAGCAAGTGAAGGAGGTGATCACGGTGTTGAGAAGGTACAAAAGGGCCGTTGGGTGGACCATTGCTGATATAATTGGAATACCTTCGGGTATATGCACCCATAAGATTCAGCTTGAGGTGGATTGCAACCCAAACATTGAACACCAATGGAGGCTAAACCCACATATGCAAGAGGTAGTTAAGAAATAGATAATCAAATGATTTGATGTTGGGGTGGTTTATCCCATTTCTGACAGTCAATGGGTTAGTCCAGTGCAATGTGTGCCTAAAAAGAGCGGTATGACTGTGGTGGCAAATGCCAAAAATGAATTAGTCCCACAAAGACCAGTCACTGGTTAACGAGTGTGTATGGACTACAAGAAGCTCAACAAGTGGACTTTGAGGGATCATTTCCCCATGACTTTCGTGGACCAGATGCTTGATAGGTTGGCAAGTAAATGGTGGTATTGTTTCTTAGATGGATACTCTGTCTTCAACTAGATATCAATTGTTCCTGAAGATCGGAAAAATACCACCTTCACATGTCCTTATGGCAGTTTTGCATTTAAACGCATGCCATTTGGACTATGTAACGCGCCAGCAACATTCCAAAGGTGTATGATGTCCATTTTCTCTGACATGGTGGAAGACACTTTAGAGGTATTTATGGACGATTTCTTTGTACTAGGTGATACTTTCGATGACTGTTTGTTAAATCTTAGCAGGGCTTTACAGTGATGTGAGGAGCCAACCTGGTGTTGAATTGGGAGAAGTGCCACTTCATGGTAAAGGAGGGCATAGTTCTTGGACACAAGGTATCACAGAAAAGAATCGAGGTCGACAAGGCCAAAATTGAGGTGATTGAAAAGTTACCTCCACCGATCTATGTGAAGGGTGTTCGAAGCTTCCTAGGACATGCCAGATTCTATAGGCGTTTCATCAAGGACTTCTCCAAAATTGCACACCCTATGTGCAAGCTTTTGGAGAAGGAGGTGAAATTTGTCTTTGATGAGGCATGTCTCAACACTTTTGAGTGCCTAAAAGAAAATCTGATTTCAGCACCAATGATTATTGGCCCAGACTGGGCGAAACCATTTGAGGTGATATGTGATGCTAGCGAGACTGCGTTAGGAGTTAAGTTGGTACAAAAGCGCAACAAGATGTTCCATTCGATTTACTATGCTAGTAAGTCACTAAATGGGGCACAACGAAACTATATAGTCACTGAGCATGAACTATTAGCTGTAGTGTATGCGTTTGAAAAGTTCTGAGCTTACCTGCTGGGCACTAAGGTGATAGTTCACACAGACCATGCTGCCTTGAGATATCTTTTAGCAAAGAAAGATGCCAAGCCTAGGCTGATCCGATGGGTATTGCTTCTCTAAGAGTTTGATTTCAAAGTGAAGGACGTGAGAGGTTGTTAGAACTAGGTAGCTGATTACCTGTCTAGGTTGGAAGCTGCAAAGAAGGAAGAACCTGAGCTCGAGATAGATGACACATTCCCGGATGAGCAGGTATTAGCTGCTACTCTTGACCTTATTCCTTGGTTTGCTGACTATGCTTATTTTCTGGTTAGTGATATGATGCCTGAGGGACTGAAATATCAGCAAAGGAAAAGGTTCCCGTATGATGTAGACTAGTACTTTTGGGATGAACCGTATCTGTACAGGGTGTGTGTTCACAACATAATTAGGAGATGTGTTTCGGAAGCCGAAATGTTGCACATTTTGGAAGCCTGTCACTCATCTCCAGTTGGTGGTCATCATGGTGGTGCTCGAACAACCCACAAGATACTGCAGTGCGGGTAGTACTATCCCACAATTCATCAAGATGCAGTGGACATAGTAAGGATCTGTGATGTGTGCCAGCGGCAAGGAGCCATCTCTCGACACCATAAGTTACCTATGCCACCTATTCTGGAGGTGGAATTGTTTGATGTGTGGGGTATTGAATTCATGGGACCCTTTGTGAGTTCATATGGACAGAAAGACATATTGGTTGCGGTTGACTATGTGTTCAAATGGGTTGAAGCTGTTGCTTTACCCGAGAACGATGGAAATAGTGTTGCTGGTTTTCTGAAAAATAACATCTTCTCAAGGTTTGGAACACCCAGAGCCATTATCAATGATGGTGGTTCTCACTTCTGCAACAAGGTTTTTAGTGCACTTCTGACCAAGTATGGGGTAAAACAACACAAGGTGGCAACACCTTATCACCCACAGACTAGTGATCAAGTGGAGGTCTCCAATAGGGAAATTAAAGCAATTTTGGCAAAGACAGTGAATGCCAACAGAACAGATTGGGCATGGATGCTAGATGATGCTCTATAAGCATATCAGACAGCTTTCAAGACACCCATTGGTATGTCTCCATATCAATTGGTGTTTGGAAAGGCATGTCATTTGCCAGTTGAGCTTGAGCATAAAACACTCTGGGCGTTGAAGAAGTTGAATCTAAATTGGAGCGAAATCGCAAACTTAAGGTTGGATTAGATCAATGAGATGAATAAGTTCTGTCTGAGGGCCTATGAGAGGTTTGAACTGTATACGGAGAGGATGAAGCTATATCATGACAAACATATTGAGAAAATAAGCTTCACTCCTGGTGACTTGGTGTTACTCTTCAACTCCAGACTGTGTTTGTTTCCAGGAAAACTGAGGTCTAAATGGTCTGGACCTTTTGAGGTTACATATGTGTTTCAATCTGGTGCAATTGAGCTAGAAAATGATAAAGGCGAGAGGTTCAAAGCTAATGGCCAGAGAATCAAGGCATATCTGGGTGTCCCTGATGATGTGAAGATTGTCGAGGAATGCAAACTTGATGAAGTCTGAGTAATCAAGTAACTTGCGTCGCCCCGTGACGTGAAATTGTGCGCTTCTTAGGAGGCAACCCAAGATTTAATTGTATTAGGTATTTTTCCCTTTCGCCTTATTTTTCTTTGTTTTTATAGTGTCACAGTGTGCTGATGTGTGCATGAGAGAATAGGTGGAAAAATGCAAGACCTGGTGCAGACTGAACTTCACGGACATTCCCACGGACCGTGGTGCCCTTTACAGGCACTTTCACGATTCGTCAATTGGAGGACAAAAGTTCAGAAGCTACTGGAAATTGAATAAAAAAGGGTTCACGGATGGGTTCACGGTCCGTTAAAATTTGTACGGACCGTCTAGCCTCTTGTGAACCTCAGGTATGCCAAGTTTCAAAGTTGAAGTCACGGAGAGGTTCACGGACCGTGATGCCCTTCATGGGCAACTTCACGATCCTTGGTTTTCTGCAGTCAAGTATTAGGTCATCCCAGTTCTTTCAAGAAACCCGACCCGACGCGTGAAAGGCAAAATTGAATTAAAACATATATATTGCTCATAAAACGCCAAAGGTCAGGTTTTTCTCCCTATTTTCTTTTCCATAACGGTTCTTAAGAGGTTTAAATTAGATCCCATCATCCATAATTCCTAAATTCATCAAAGATTCCAAGCCATAATCCTAAGTTGTCAAGAACCTCATGTCGCAATCACTGATTCATCATTCTGCGCGTAATTTATTTCTGAACTCCAAGTAAGTTCTTTCATCACTTGCCACAAGGTCGATCTTGTATAACAGTGAGTTGAGTTACTTTGATTTAGTCGAGTTTAGTATAAGTATGTGACGAGTTACTTGTGATTTGTACTGAATTGTAGTAGGTAAGTCAAATTGTGAAGTTTTTGTTGTCGTGTGTGTTAGTCTATGACAGAGGGTCGAATTTGTTAGTAGATGGTGGACTTTAGGTTAAGTAGGTTAGTTGAGTAAGAAGTAGGGTAAAGCTTCAGTTATAGGAAGATTTTGTATTTGTGTAAAAATGGTGGTGAAGTTCTAAAATTCAAGGTTGGGAAGAAGGTGATTGACATATTGCCCAAAGTGTAAGACTACGATAGGTTATACGGACCGTGGAAGATATCACGAGTCGTGCACCTTGTCGTAGACCACACTTGAAATCAACCCAACCGTCAGTTAAAGTTCACGGGCAGTATCATGAACCGTGGTGCACTCCACGGGCCGTGAAGCCGTCTGTGAACAACCCTTGGGTAAAAAGTTCCACAGTGCACCTTGCACACTGACTCTGTCCCAACCCTATGAGTGCTTTCACGGTCCGTGGTGCATACCATGGCCGTACAAGTTCTCATCTAGTCTACTTTATTTGTACAATTATAAAATTTTTCTATATTCAGTTTTTGTTTATTGTTGGTTCCGTGACCCTTCTCGATGATAGATTGGGTGACGACATTCTTAAGGTAGGGCGTGACGATGATATTACACAGGGGAAGTCTGAGTACCCACCAGTGTGTCGTTTTATTGATGATTGTACGAAATTGGTGTTTTGTTTCTCAGGTACAATGGGTCCCAGAAGAAAAAATGCTACCAAACCTGCCCCCGTCACCGCTTCGCAATCAGAGTGTCATGACGACTCTGAAGCTAGTGGGTCTAAGGTGCAAATAAATGTCACACCTGAAGATCACTCACCTCGTGCTACTAGATCACTGGATAGAAGAGCTATTCTCCAAAACTCTCCTCCTCAGGCTGAAGAGGGAGGTAGTAGTTCTAATAACGGGGAAAACTCAAGAAGTAAATCTGATGCTGTTGCTGGCAGCCAATCTGCGGATGACTCGGGGGGCAGTGCTGAATTTGAAAGCGGTTCTCGGGGCGACACAAGTACCTCTCCACCTGTGGCCACCACAGAAGCTGAAACTGGAGTACGAGAGGAAGCAATTAATAGAGAGGATGAAGAGGAAATCACCGATGATGATACCATGGTGAAGTATGTGAACGCTCAGGAACCTAACCGTTCATTGAGACCACAACTGATTGCTTGTTATCGCTCTATGTGGACTGTCAATCGGTCTAAAAAATTCTTCGACAATGGTATTGTGAATGAAACTGGAGGCTTCAAGAATCGAGCAATAATGCGTGAGACCAGGGTGGTGGTAGCTGATATCAAAGCATTCTCGAACATCTATCGGATATTTCAGCTCCATCAGTTCGACTGGATGGACAATGCACCTGGCGAATACTCTAACCACCTGACCAGAGAATTTTATTCCTCTTATACAACTATATTGATGAATTTTGCTGCAGATACGGAGACCACGAAATGTGGACAGAAAGACATGGCTATTGCCTGGGGTCCACTCAACTCAATCATAGTTAGGGGAAAATCAATAGATATTTCTGAGGCTTCGATTAACAGAATGTTGTATGGCCCAAAATACTCTGCACCAGTTTCAGTTGGCCTTTTTGAGGGCAAACATCATGAGGTCACTAGTGATGCTACAATGGAAGATTAGACTTCTCGAGAAAGGGTTTTACGCTGGATTGAGAAGCAGATTGCCATAAATAGGGAAAACTCAGTTTGGGTCACCACAACTCCAACATTCATCACCAAAGCTTTGTTGTCTTTTCCAGTCAAGGTTTGGTGGGATGTCGTCTGAGCACAATTGCGACCAACAACTAATGATAACACTTTGTCACCTTTCCTGGCCTCGTTGGTAGCCTGTCTTATGGTTGGTTACCCGGTCAATGCGGGACGGATAATAGCAATCAAGATGAGTGACAGGGCGCTAAATGAGAGAGCTGTACTTTTTTTTCTCTGTCTGATAGGGAAATTATGTCTAGGAGCGAACATTCCACCGAACTGCCTGGTTGATAGATGTGGTGAGGCATTCAGACTAACCCAGGTTTCTAAAATCAAGGATGCCGTGAACCATCTCTTTGGCGCAAAGTCTGCCGCTGTGAGTACTTTAGCTGTTGTTCCACATGTCCCACTTGACATCCCACATGCAGATAGAGGTCCAGAACATGGAGAGTCATCACAGCCTTCCACAGAGGCACCACCACCTCTGGCTTCAGCCTCCCAGACTCCAGGTACCTTTGTCACTATCCTTATGTTTTTTCTTAAGAAATTGGTTGCAGATCAGTGCCAGCCAAGGACATTGGTAGACCAGATTGTGCTCCGGATGCCTCAGTTGATAGAGACAAAGGTGTTAGCTGCGAAAAAAGAGATCAAAGATAAGATGAGGACGGAGCTATCAGTCTTAAAGGACAGAATGGATGGTTTGGAGAACTTTGTTCAAGATCGATTCCAGACTGCTGGTTCAGCAGACACTGAAGAGTTCAGCGCCCAGTTGGCTGAGATGCGCACTCTGATTGCTAAGCTAGTTGAAAAGCCAGTACAGGTGCCCACTCCGGTCATGTTAGAGTCGTTGATGCAAATGTTAAATCAGGCACCCTCCACTCAATCAATTGATGATCTTTGGGGAGAACCCCCCACGAGTAAATCCAGCAAGAGAAAATACAAAGCTGGAGAACTTGATGAGGAGACCCCTACTGACCCAGCCAGAGAGGCAAGAAAACAAGAAAAGAGAGCTCATAGAGCATCAAAGAGGGAAACTTGGGAAAAGAAAGCCCTTGAACAACTACAATGAGATGCAGCTTTAGTTGGAGCTTCTGGTAGTGGAGCACTTGCTCTGACTAATAAGGACCAAATTGATCATGTCCCGAGTTCTGAGAGTGCATCCACTGATAATGGTGCCAATGTTGATCCGATGATCGGTGCCTAGAGTGCCGTAGTATGATCCCTCCTCATAGCCTGTGTATTTTATTGTTCTGTATCGACTTTGAGGGAAGGGCCCTTTTTATTTGGGGAGGGGTGGTCAGCAACCTGCCATAGTTGTTAGAAAAATAAAGGTTGTTTCTGTGTATTACTATTTTGGTTGTTTTATGTGTTGAGCTATACAACAACTAATCTGTGAAAATTGAGAACCTGCATCTGATTTTGACTGTTAGGATCTTTAGATGACATCTTAGATACTGATATGGTGAACATGGCTAATCTGACAAATTAATTGGTGAACCAAGAAACTAACAAAATACAATCCTACGTAGTGTGTGTGTAAGTTCTAATTGAAGTCTAACACTAGGAGCAGAAACTAGAACTTGCCTAAGCAGTCTTGCTTGAATATGAGAATAACCGGATAGGAAATGATCATTAGGCCATTTTTGTTAAACCAGTCAAAAGCCAAAAATAAAAGAACCAAATGAAAAGCTTATCGGTTGCACCCAATTTTAGCCTTAAATCAGTCTTTGTTCTTACCCAACATATATCATATCCTTGGTTCTCCAAAGGTACGATATCACAACTCAGGCCAAAAGCCTTAGTTGAGGGTGATTGCAATCCAAACAGAAATGAAAAGGAAAAAAAGAGGTTCGACCAGTGAGCTAAGTGCATATCAAAATTGCATATTAAATAAAAAAAGAAAGAAAATAATAGCTACTGGGTTGGGCTGAAATAAGAAAAAGAGGGAATCACTAAGAAAAGAGTATGTGAAAACGACACTTTGGAAAACCAAGGGATTAGTCACTCACGAAACCAAATATCCATTCCCTAGCCCCGAGCCTATCTTACAAGCCAACAAAGTCCTACAATGATCCTATCCCGAGTGTTTGAAAGGTAAATCGTAAAAAGCAAGGGCAAGCCTATGATAGTTTGTTGTTAGTGTTAGAAATTCATTGAGAGTGTGAGCGTAGTACTCAGTCCCTACCATTATGAGCGAGGGACTTCTTTGGTGTGAGGACATAATAGTTGCATTTGAAAGTAGATTCTGAGTAATAAAATGTCATGTATTGATCCTTACATGCTAGATTCAGAGGTTTGGGATACAAATTGTACTTGAAATAGTTGTTGTGTAGTGTCATAAATCTGGAATTAAATTGAGGGCTAATGGTATTTGCTTTTCTCATTACTTGAGGATATGTAATGGTTTTAAGTTGAGGGTGTTGATGTGCCGCAAAATCGTGACATATTTGATGCTTAATAAATATGAACTAATACTGGAATTAAATGAAAATTTTGGATTATTTGATGGGTTTGTTAAATGTGTAGGCAGAATCTGGGTTGTATAGAAAAGCAGAAAAAGAAGCAAAAATGATGTTGACCAACTGAAGTTCACGACCAATTTCACGGACCATGAACTTCATTATGGACCGTAGTGGAGCTCATGGAAGTAAGGCAGTGTTGGGCCTTGAGAAGATGAAGAGCAGGAATAACTAAGTGAAGACCACGGAGGGTTCTATGGGCCATAGTCTTCACCACGAACCGTGGTACCTGCCGTAAAGCTAAACCAGTGTGACACCAAGGGAGAGTTGAAAGAAAGTTGAAACCAAGTGAAGACCACGGGCGACTTCACGGGCTGTGGTCCTCACTACGGACCGTGATAGCTCCCATGGTGCATTTTCCAGTGAAGGCATTGAAGACCCAACCTTTGGGAAAGTTAAAGGGAAGATCACGGAGGGCTTCACGTCCCGTGAAGCCCTCTATGAACCGTAGAAGTGGCCGTAAATCCATTCGACATTTCAGTCCTAGTTCGACTAGGACTCCTTTTAAACATTTTTTTGAATTACTTTGGGTCGTTTTGGGGATAATTATTCATTATCTTACATTTTACAATGAAGGACAGAGGATTACTCTTAGCTTTCAATTTTTGGATTTTGGGATTATTGTTACCAGTTGGAAACTCGAATTCATACTATCAAATTATCAAAGTGATTGTTGATTTGCTAATTACTTTCGTAAGTCTTTCTCAATATGTTTTCGTCCCTAATTACTGAATGCTTACGTGAAAGCATGAGTGGCTAAATTCCATGACTGGGTGTGTAAGATCTATGAAGATATTCTAGTTGCGATTCCGTAAAATGAGTAAAAGGCAGTCTTTGTTTACAACCTGTAGTTTACAACTTTCATTATCATTTTAGGCTATTGAGTGCATGTTTTAGACAGACCTGTATCTGGTGTTTGTTCGAGAGAAAAACACCAGTTAGGAAAAAGCTAAACTAAGTTAATGAATTGGAGTTAAAGTTGGAGTTCGGGAGAAGAGATCTTTAACACCATATCAAATTAAGCGAAGTCTAATATTGATAACACTTTAAGTTCGAGAAAATTAGAGTGAATATTATCTGATTAGGTTGAGAAGCGTTAGATTAATTCAACTCTCAAAGGTTCTGTAAACATTGATTTACCTGACACTCAAATTACGGGAGAGCATTATAATTGATGTCATAGTGAACACAAAACTTGGTTTCTTTAAATTAACTGAATCAACTTACAACGAGATCGTTTGTTAACTGTGTATCTAAGTTTTGACTGCAGGTGTTGGTGATAAACTACATTTCAACCAAACCCAATTTACTTTCCGTGTTATTTGTTTAGGAAATAGTAATGACAATTGAGTAAACGCGACATTGAAACTTTATCTGTAAAGAAATTCTCTGTGGGATTGACCTGAACTCTAGTTGAGTTTTGTAAATTGACAACGGCCGTTTACACTTCTTATTTGGAGTGTAAGTTTGGACATATCAAATTTTTTTGAAGTTTCCTTATCGATTAAGTTTTGATGTAAGATTCTACTTGGGTCAATTTCAAACGACCAAATCTCTTAGAAATTAAGAGTTATGTGTTACATAACCTATCAAATTAAAGGTATTCGAATCTACTTTCCAACTTCACCAATTTCACGTCTATCCAATTTCTGAGTAAAACGTTATGATTAATTTAGTAACCTGATACAGTGCTGTTACGAATTAGCTGACGGGAAAACATTAAAAAGGGTCTTTTTATTTTTTTACCTCCGAGAAAACCCTAAACGAATTTCTTGACTAATAAAAGGCTAAAAAAATAATAATCAGATTTTCATCTTTTCCATCATTCTCTTCTCTCTCAAACTCTAGGGCAAAACCCTAAGGAAAAATCAAAGTAGAAGACTCCATTCAAGATTCTTTCAATCTTTTTTCAAGATTCTTCTTCAAGGTAAGTCTTTCTCAAAGAATTCCATTCCTTTTCAACTCAAATTCTTTCATACAATTATGAATCACTAATGAAAATCATAATTCTTGGCCATAGAGATTTCAAGAAACTTATTTAAGAATCTCAAGAAAGGTTTTCTTGATCGTTTACCTTCAAGCTAGGGTTTCAAGGCTTTTAATTAAGTTCTTTTTCAAGATTCTTCAAGAAACTTGTTCTTCCAGGTAGGTAAGGCTATCATAGTGTTGTACTAGTTCGTCCTTAAGCTCTACATCTTCTTTCAAATCAGTAAAAGAGAAATCTAGGATTCTACCCCTAGATTTGAGTATTCTTGAGATAAGTTGATTTGAGTTCTTGAGTTCATGGTTCTTTTAAAAATTCTATTCCTAATTATTGAGCTTTTATATTTTTATTGAGATCCTTGAGTTGATCTATGTAACAACCCTCAAAATGAAGTTGGATAAAGTAGAGCCTCACATGGATTTTATGCTTTAATAACTTCTTAAAATAATGAAGAATAGCCTTTTTAGTCAGTTTTAAAGAATTTGGAAGTCAAACGTCAAGGGACGACCAAGACATTCGGAAACTAGTCTTTTACTTGTCGGTGTGTTCTAGTATGTTGTTCATGTTTTTATGTGTTGTTTGTATTCTAAAATCAGTGGAGGTGACCCTAGTGTCTTAAATAAATGTTTTTAGGGTCAAAACATTCGGGTATGACTCCCCGGGACCACCCTAAGGGTTTCCGAGGAGGATCCCAACCCTTGGCCAAACAAGTTGCCAAGGCAGGTTGAAGTTGTTCATGGAAGGAGTGGCTCCGCGTCGCGGACCTGCTCCACCAATGGCCAAAAAGTGGCTCCGCGTCGCGGAGACACCGCAGACTCTACTGTCTCAGAATTTAATCTCCAGAAACTCCATGGAATACCCCGTGTCGCGGACTTGTTTCCCGACAAAATCTGCGAAAATAAAACTCAAGTTTGACTTGTTTAAAAGGTCCAACTAAGTGAGGGTTAGTTTGGGTACTTAATTATAAACGGTTATTATACCTATTTTAGGGTTCCCCAAAACCTAGAATTAGACCCCATTCTTCAAATTGATCTTTCCCTCTCAAAAGTAGATTCTCTCAAAAACTCCATTGAAGACCTTGATGAAGCTCAAGCTAGAAGATGGGTTTTCAACTGATTTCTTCTTCAATTTCATGGGTCTTCAATAATTAAGGTATGGTAACTCTTGATTCTTGAATAACCTCTCATTCAAGGAGTTCTATCAAATATTTTCAAAAATGATTCAAAGACCAACATTCCCAATTTTCAATCTAAACATGGGTCCCTTGTCAAACAATTTTCTAAATCATTTTACTGATGAATTGATGTGGAATTAAGGTTTTTAAGATAATTTTCAAAGGAATTATTGAAGAACCCATGATCCCCAAATTCTCGAAAATCGGCCCATGATGTGGGTCCTTGTATATATGATCTCTATTGGTGAAATTATGTTTAGATTAGATTGTATTGATGTTTCATATGATTATCTATACTTATTCATGTTGAATTGTTGGTATATTGATGAGTTGAGAAAGTTATGGGTTGATCCCTTTGTTTATAGAATTGTACTTAAATTATGTTTATGTTATTGAATTACATTGCTGATTTCTATTACTATCTATGTCAATTGATTATGAATTGTTGAGGATTGATCCATGGTGATCATGGCTTGGAGAATTGGTAAGTTGACCTAACTTCTAGTCTATAGTATGAGAATTGATATTGTAAGGTTTTGGTCCACTTAAGATAGCGGTGTTTACTTCTTGTCTATCTATGCATGTTGAGATCATGAC
This sequence comes from Solanum stenotomum, assembly GCF_019186545.1. Taxonomy (NCBI): domain Eukaryota; kingdom Viridiplantae; phylum Streptophyta; class Magnoliopsida; order Solanales; family Solanaceae; genus Solanum; species Solanum stenotomum. Next base: position 48,381,477 of record NC_064286.1, on the reverse strand, counting down.
CTTGAAGGCAATATATGTGAAGTGAATTGATGATTATGATTCATATGTTTATGAAGTTGTACTATGAAATCCTCAATGCTAGCATGATGTTTAAAGTGTGTTGATGATGAAGAGTATAATGCTAATGATAATGTTAGGGATAAAGTGTGGTCTACATGATTGATTATGTTAAGTACTATTGTGGAATGACCCCTACCTATATGACCCCTATATAAATGTGTGATCATATACATGTTAGGAGTATCTATTTGATGTTGAATGTGTCCTTGTCTCCTGTGATGAAGTGTGGGCGTGTGGTCTAGAATCCCTAAAGGCTTTATATGTGAATTGCTCATGATTTGGGGACATTGTGAATGTGTTGTGATCCCTTGAAGGGATGTTCATTCAATATCAATGTTGTTACTATTATGTCACTATGAGGATCAAAATGCGCACACACACACTTTACATGTATAGCTATGAATATGATGTGTTATGGTCTCTATTGAAAGGTTAACTCTTATATGCACCCTTACATCTTATTATGCATGCAAAGTCTATGATTAGCAAGGTATGAATATGTATTGGATAAAGGTGTTTATGTGAAAGGCTTTCTCACATATGTACACACACATGAATTATTGAATAAGGTTTATGATAATCTAGTGAAAGTGAGTCTCTTGAAAGGTTTCTTCAATTGTATTCTAAACTATACTATGTTATGAATATGGTATGACTATATGAAAGGTCATTCTCACATAATGTAGGTTCTATGATGAAAGGTCATTCTCATCTTAGAAACCTTTGAGCTATATGATATGAGGGATTAAGTCCCTAAAGCCTATTTTATGAACTAATGTTAAATAAAAGCTTAAAGATGTTTAAAAAAGGAGTTGGAGCTTAGCACCTAGTGAACATGAAAAATGAGGTGGGGGCTTCACGTTTAGCAAGTCCGGCTTCCCACAAGAGAACCTTCACGTTTAGCAAGTTCGGCTTCCCAACATAGACGTTGTCTCATGAGATGGAAACCTCCACGCCTAGCAAGTCAAGGTTTCTAGTAGCAATCTCCTTGTTCCATAACTACGTGCCCCCGTAGGTCTTAGCAAAATAGATGCACTAGATAGCTATTATGTATGTAGGTCCTGCCTTGGCAAGTAGTACCCTCCCTTTTTGGTGTGGGAGTAGAATATCGGATTCCATGTAACTCACATGGTCTATGTCGGTTATGGCAATATCTCCCGAAAGTTAAGAAATGAACTAAGATAAGAATATGAACTCTAGTCATGATTTCTTGAAGAGTTACTTAGTGTAGGTAGGACTATGGACCCTACTTATGCATTGTACAAGTGGACTCTAAGGGAGGTTATGATTAGGCTCTTTATGTAATGAAGACTATGGTTTATGTATGTTAATATGAAAGCATGTTAACCTTACTTTACTTATGTCAAGACATGAAGTATGATTATGCATGTGAAATACACTTATGACTTCCTAATTGGTTTGCTTAGTATATGTGGGGGTATGAGACTCCATGTGTACATTGCACAAGTGAGCTTGTGAAGGTGGTTTACTTATGATATGAACTAAATGGGTTATGACTAATGATGTAGTAAATGAATGAGTCCTTATATGATGTTATGAAGTATGTTGGTCTTATGTCTAATGTTAAATGATGATGTTATGACTTGTTGAATATGATGTGCCTAGTCTATGGCGGCTTCCTAGGAACACTTGGTGTGAGTAGTATTATGGAATGCTACTTGCACATTGCACTAGTGTGACTTGGGGGTTGTCTTAGGTGATGGTTCCTACGTGAAGACTATGTCTTAAGGTGTGCTTAGGACTCTATGAATATATGTGGCTGGATTGATGAAGGTTATATGTAAGTTCACCCTTGGTAACCTTACAGTGGTACATTGCACCAAGTATTTCCTAAGGGCTGCTTGAGGAAAGGAGTTAAGATAAATTGGAAGGTGATGTATTGTATGCATTGAATGTGCCTAAAATGTTATAAGTGTCTCTATGTTCTATTATGAATGGTTTCCATGTGTATGATAATGTATGTGGTTGATATTGTTCCTATTGTACTAAATGTTCTTGAAGTTTCTCTAAAAAGGCATGATGCATGGTTTCCAACTAAATGCCCCTTTTAAAAGCATGTTTTTGCATGGTTATCATACTTAGTGCATTCTTGTACTAACACTATTCTTCTTCAACTTTTTACACCAAGTGTAGGGGGTGGTGGCTAAAAGGTCTTTCCTAGAAGTGATGAGCTTGGCTTACTATTCCCAAGTTCGGGTGTGTCCTTAAAGATTCAAGGACCTTTAAGTTAAAGAGTTTCCTTAAGTTCAATGTACTAGATAGTAGTTTCTTTTGTATTGTAAGGGTTGTGTCCCTCTTGTGTTGTAGTCGTGTTTTAAGATGGCTACCTTGAGACATAGTACTCCGATTTTGTATTAAGGGTTTAAATGAGGTGACTTTTTAAGTCTTGTGTTATAATATGAAAAAGTTTTAAATTTTCTGCTATTTTTCTATGATAAATGCTATGACGAATGCTAAGGGCTTGTATAAGACCTCCGAGAGGTCGAATACGCCGGTAACGACTCGGGGATGCTCTCGGGTCGTTACAATCTATTCATGTCTATAATTCAGCATGAACCTTATTTTGAGTTATAAACCATGAGAATTTTTCCAAAGCCAACACTTGAGTTTTAAACTGAGTTTTGAGGAAGTAAGTATGAGAATGAGAAGAGTCGTATACATGAGTTCCATATTTTTATTTTGACATTTGAGTCGAGTCATTCATGCCCATAAATTCCGCATGAACTTCATCAGTTGAGTATCTTTGATAGGAGTAGTATCTTCAAGTTCTAAGTCTTGAGTATTGATTTCCTAATCATTTTGGGATTATATTACTAATCATGGGGCTACTATATGTTACCCATGAAGGTCCTTGAGTTGAGTAGATCATGCCCATAATTCTGCATGAACCCTTTGAGTCGAGAAGTCGTGAGATGAGAGGTATCATTGAGTCGTTAAGTTGAGTAGTTCATACCCATAATACCGCATGAACCCTATTTTGAGTTATAAATTTTATAAAGTATTTTTTAAAAGCCAACACTTGAGTTCTTAAACTGAGTTTTTGAGAAAGTAAAGATGAGTTTTAAGAAAAGTGTTTCTAAAACATGATTAGTATGACAATCGAGTATGACATCAATGTTTAAGTAGTATGGTATATAGTTATGTCATCAATATTTAAGTAGTATGGTATCTAGTTATGCCATCAATGCTTAAGTAGTATGATATCTAGATATACCATCAATGTTTATGCAGTATGACTTCCCGAGTCATCAATGATCATATTATAATATGATTTTGAAATGTTTTTGAGAAAGAGCAGAGTTGAGTTCATTTTATTCAAAATGATATATTTGAACTAAGTATTACCAGAGTAAATGTTTTCACATTTAAGATGAGAGGAAACTGAGATTTCCAAGAGAGTTTTGAGCAGTTTGAGTACCATCTCTTTTAAGAGAAAGATTATTGAGTAATAATCTCAAACTACAAAAAAAGTTATGTTTTTAAACATACGAGCTAGTTATATTTTGGGACTAGTATTGAGCATCGATATGGAGATAAGTTCAGATAATTCACAGCCCCCATAAACCATGTAACCAATGTGTGTAGAAAGGGTCATACTTTTTAGATGATTCCTTAATGCTTTTAGCATAGACTAGTGGATCCACTTAGTAGTAGGTTCTATACCTCGACAAAGTATAAGATGACCCTAGCACCATGAGGCAAACCATTGTATCATCACATAGCTCATAGTGATGGTTGTCGGTTAGAGAAACTTCCACAGAGATGTTTTGTATTCGTATATATACATAGTTTACTTTGTATTTTCATATACAAGCAGATTTTATCTGGTATTGTTTTAAATGTTTTCCATATATTGCATATTTTATTATTGATTTATCCTTGAGTATCTTGAGTTTAGTATCTTGATTTGAGTACCTTTGAGTTGAGTATCATATCTAATCTTTGAGTTGAGTATCTTATTCTTGAGTTGAGAAGAGGTAAGTATGTTTCCTTTTTATCAAGTTCTAGCTTATGTTTAAGCTTTAGAATTCCCCTTACATGCTTGTACATTCCATGTACTGAGCCATTTGGCTTGCATCGTTTCATGATGCAGATAAAGGTATTCAGGATCATCAACAGACGTTTCATTGAGGTCATGTGATATTCCAGTTATCTTTGGTCAACCTTCTTATATTTCAAAGGAATTTACCTTTACCTTACAGTTAGTAGTTATAAGATGTCGTGGGTCTTGTCCCGATATATTTCTGTAATAGTAGAGGCTTCAAAGATAGACAGAGTTGAAAAGTTTTCTGTAGTTACTTTCTTTTGAGTATTGTTTAGTCTTTCTTAAAGTTCACTATTGGAGTTCAATGAATTTAATTCAGTTTTAAGCTTATGTATGCTTGAGTTATTCTTACGCTTGTAGTCAGCCAAGATGATGGTTCGTTTGGGGACCATAAATGGTTCTCGAGTGTCCGCCATGTCCAGGGTGTAGGCTTGGGTCGGGACAATCACATCTACTCACACCATTTTTTTACACCCATTTCCATATTTACAGGCCTTTTTTTAGGAATCGCGCAAATTCCTCTATTTTCGTGTGTATTAGCCCATAGATCTGGCACCCGGAGCACCCAAAATATTTTTCTCAAAAAACTTTATGAGGACCTCAGTAGTGAGTTGGGGAACCATCACGTATACTCTCACCATTTTTTCACATCCATTTCCACATCTACAAGGCCCCTTTTTAGTAGCGCGTATATTCCTCTATTTTTCGTGTGTATTAGCCTATGGATCTTGCAACATGAGCACCCAATTTTTTTATCAAAAAACTTTATGAGGACCTCCGTATTGAGTTGGAGAACTATCACGTATACTCACACCATTTTTTCACGCTTATTTCTGCATCTATATTCCCTTTTATAAGAATCACGCAAATTGCTCTATTTTTGTGTGTATTAGCCCATGGATCTGGCGCCCGGAGCACGCAAAAATTTTTCTAAAAAAACTTTATGAAGACCTCCATATTAAGTTGGGTAACTTTCACGTATATTCACACAATTTTTTAAACGTCCATTTCCGCATCTACAAACCCTTTTTTAGGAATCATGCATATTGTTTTATTTTTCGTGTGTATTAGCTCAAGATCTGGAGCTCGGAACATCCAAATTTTTTCTCAAAAGACTTTATGAGGACATCCGTATTGAGTTGGGAACCATCACGTATACTCACACAATTTATCATGCCAATTTCCTCAGCTACAGACCTTTTTTTAGGAATCGCACAAATTGTTCTAGTTTTCTATGTGTATTACTGTATTAGCCCATGGATCTGGCACCCGGAGCACCTAAATTTTTTTTGTCAAAAAACTGTATGAGAACATCCGTATAAAGTTGGCGAAACATCATGGATACTCACACTATTTTGTTAACGCCCATTTCCGCTCCTAGAGGCCCTTTTTTAGGAATCACGCAAATTCTTCTATTTTCGTGTGTATATATAGCGCCCGGAGCACCCAAAAATTTTTTCTCAAAAAAATTTACGAGGACCTCCGTATTGAGTTAGGGAATAATTACATATAAATACACCATTTTCTTCACTCTCATTTCTGTATCTACAGACCCTTTTTAGAAATCACGCGAATTCCTCCAGTTTTGTGTGTATTAGCCAATGGATCTGGCGCTCGGAGCACACAATTTTTTTCTCTCAAAATTCTTATGAGGAAATCAATATTGATTTGGGAACCATCATGCATACACACACTATTTTTTACGCCCATTTCCGCATCTACAAGGCCCTATTTTTCGTGTGTATTAGCCCATTGATCTGGAGCCTGAAGCACCCCCATTTTTTTTTCTCAAAATACTTTATGAGGATCTCCGTATTGAGTTGGAGAACCTTCACGTATACTCATACTATTTTTCTCATGCCCATTTCCGCATCTACATGCCCTTTTTTAGGAATCACGCCTATTGCTCTATTTTTTATGTGTATTAGCCCATCGATCTAGCGCCCGGAGCATCCAAACTTTTTTTCTAAAATATTTTTATGAGGACATCCGTATTGAGTTTGAAAACCATCTCGTATACTTACACCATTTTTTCAAGTCCATTTCCGTATTTACAAGCCCTTTTTTTAGGAATAATGCAAACTGCTCTATTTTCTGTGTGTGTAATGCCAATGGATATGGTGCCTAGAGTACCCAATTTTTTTCTTCTTAAAAAACTTTATGAGGACCTTTGTGTTGAGTTAGGGAACTAACACGTATACTCACACCATTTTTTCACGCCCATTTCCGCTTCTACATGCCCTTCTTTAGGAATCACACAAATTGCTCTATTTTTGTGTATATTAGCCCAATGATCTGGCGCGCGAAGCACCGAAAAGATATTTCTCAAAAAAGTTTATGAGGACATCCGTATAGACTTGGGTAACCATTATGTATACTCACACCATTTTCTTCACACCCATTTCCGCTCTACATGCCTTTTTAGAGGAATCGCTCAAATTCCTCTATTTTTTGTGTGTATTAGCCCATCGATCTGGCGCCCGGACCACCTAAATTTTTTTAATCAATAAAATTTATGAGGTCGTCCATATTTAGTTAGAGATTCATCACGTATACTCACACTAATTTTTCACTCCCATATCCGCATCTATTGTCCCTTTTTTAGTAATTACACAAATTTCTCTATTTTTGTGTGTATTAGCACAAGGATCTGGTGCCCGCAACACCCAAAAAATATTTCTCAAATTTTTTTTTGAGGACCTCCGTATTGTGTTGGGAAACCATCACATACACTAACACTAACTTTTTCACGCCCATTTCGGCATCTACATGCCCTTTTTTAGGAATCACGCAAATTCCTCTATTTTCTTGTGTATTAGCCCAAGGAACTGGCGATCGAAGCACCCAAAAAAATATTCTGAAAAAACTTTATGAGGATCTCCATATTGAAATGGGGAACCATCACGTGTACTCACACTATTTATTTCACGTCCATTTTCGCATCTATAGGTTTTTTTTAGGAATCACGCAAATTCCTCTATTTTCATGTGTATTAGACCATGGATCTGGCGTCAAGAGTACCCAAATTTATTTCTCAAAAAACTTTATGAGAACCTCCGTATTGAGTTGGGGAACAATCGCGTATACTCACACCATTTTTTTCATGCCCATTTCCAAATCGTACAAATTACTCTATTTTTCATGTGTATTTGCCCACGGATCTGGCGCACTGAGCACCCAATTTTTTTTTTCTTAAAACACTTTATGAGGACATCCGTATTGAGTTTGGGAACATTCATTTATACTCACACCATTTATTTCACGACCAATCCGCATCTACAATCCCTAATTAGAAATTGCCCAAAAGTTTATTCCCAAAAACCTTTATGAGGAATTCCATATTGAGTTGGAGAACTCTCACGTATACTTACACAATTTATTTCACGTCCATTTCTTCATCTAGAGGCCCATTTTACAATTCACGCAAATTGCTCTATTTTTCATGTGTATTAGCCCATAGATCGGGAGCTCGGATAACCCAATTTTTTTTCCTTAGAAAACTTTGTGAGGACATCCGTATTGAGTTTGGAAGCTATCACGTATACTCACACCATTTTTTCACGCCCATTTCCGCATCTACGGGCCCTTTTTTAGGAATCGTGCAAACTGTTTTATTTTTCATATGTATTTGCCCATTATTCTGGCGCCCGGAGTACCTATAACTTATTTCTCAAAAAATATTTATGAGGACCTCTGTATTGAGTTGAAGAACTATCACGTATACTCACACCATTTCTTTCACTCCTATTTCCGTATCAACATGCCCTTTTTTAGGAATCGTGCAAATTGCTCTATTTTTCGTGTGTATTAGCCCATGGATCTGGCACCCGAAGCACCCAAATGTTTTTTCTTAAAAAACTTTATGGGGACATCTGTATTGCGTTGGGGAACCATCACATATACTCACACTATTTTTCTCACTCCCATTTCCACATCTACAAGCTCCTTTTTATGAATCACGCAAATTGCTCTATTTTTCGTGTGTATTAGACCTTGGATCTGGCGCCTGGAACACCCAAAAAAGTTTTCTCAAAAAACTTCATGAGTACTTCCGTATTAATTAAGTTGGGGAACCATCACGTATACTCTCATCATTTTTTTCACTCCCATTTCCAAATCTACAAAGTCTTTTTTTGTGGATCGCACAAATTGCTCTTTTTTCGTGTGTATTAGCCATGGATCTAGCACCCATGAACCCAAATTTTTTTTCCAAAAGAACTTTATGAGGACTTTCGTATTGAGTTGGGGAACCATCACGTATACTAACACCATTTTTTCACTCCCATTTCCGCATCTACATGCCCTTTTTCAAGAATCATGCAACTTCCTCTATTTTCGTGTGTATTAGCCCAATCATCTGGAGATCGAAGCACCAGATTCTGAAAAAACTTTATGCGGATCTCCGTATTGAAATAGGGAATCATCACCTAAACTAACACCATTTATTTTACTCCTATTTTTGCATCTACAGGTTCTTTTGACGAATCGCTCAAATTCCTTTATTTTCGTGTGTATTAGACCATGGATCTGGCGCCAAGAGTGTCCAAAAAACATTTCTTAAAAAACTTTATGAGGGCCTCCGTATTGAGTTTGGAAACCATCACATATACTCACACCATTTTTTTCACGCCCATTTCCAAATCTACAAGGCCCTTTTTTTATGGATCGCGCAAATTGCTATAATTTTTTTCGTGTGTATTACCCCATGAATCTGGCGCCCGGAGCACCCAAAATGTTTTTCTCAAAAAATTTATGAGGACATCCGAATAGAGTTTGTGAACCCTCACGTAGACTCACACCATTTTTTTCACGCCCATTCCACATCTCTAGGCCTTATTTTTAAAATTGCTCAAATTGCTATATTTTTCGTGTGTATTAGCCCATTTATCTTGCGCTCGTAGTACCAAAGTGTTTTTTCAAAAAAACTTTACAAGAACCTTTGTATTGAGTTGGGGAACCATCAAGTAAAATCACATCATTTATTTCACGCCCATTTCCACATATAGAGTCCCTTTTTTAGTAATCGCTCAAATTTCTTTATTTCGTGTATATTAACACATGGATCTGAAGCCTGGAGCACCCAAAAGTTTTTTCTTGGAAAATTTTATGAGGACCTCTGTATTGAGTTGGAGAACCATCACATATACTCACACCATTTTTTCAAGCCCATTTCCATAGCTACATTGCCCATTTTTAGAAATCGCGTAAATTGTTATAATTTTCGTGTGTATGAGCCCATGGATCTGACGCCCGGAGCACCCAAAAAAGATTTCTCAAAAAACTTTATGAAGACCCCCGTATTGATTCAGGGAACCATCACGTATACTCACACCATTTTTCTCATACCCATTTCTGTATCTACATGCCTTTTTTTAGAAATCACGCAAATTACTCAATTCTTTGTGTGTATTAAATGCCTATGGATCTGGCGCCCGAAGCACCCAAAATTTATTTCTCAAAAAACTTTATGAGGTCATCCATATTGAGTTTGAAAACCATCACGTATACTCACACCATTTTTTTCACACCCATTTCTGCATCTACAGACCTTTTTTTAGGAATCGCGCAAATTGCTCTATTTTTCAGATGTATTAACCTATGGATCTGGCTCTCGAAGCACCCAAAATTTGTTTCCTAAAAAACTTTATGAGTACATCTGTATTGAGTTTGGGAACCATCACGTATACTCACACCATTTTTTTACGCCCATTTTTCGCATCTACAGGCCCTTTTTTGGAAATCGCGCAAGTTTCTCTATTTTCGTGTGTTAATTAGACCATTGTTCTGGTGCCTAAAGCACCTAATTTTTTTCTGAAAAAACTTTATGAGGACACCTATATTGAGTTGGGAACCATCACGTATACTCGCACCATTTTTTCACTCTCATTTTCACATACACGACCCTTTTTTAGCAGTTGCACAAATTCCTCTATTTTTCGTCTGTATTAGTTCATGGATCTAGTGCCCAGAGCACCCAAAAAATTTTCCTCAAAAAATATTATACGGACCTCCTCATTGAGTTGGGGAACTATCACGTATACTCACACCATTTTTTACGCTCATTTCCGCATCTACAGGCCCTTTTATAGGAATCACGCAAATTGCTCTTTTTTTTGTGTGTATTAGCTCATAGATTTGGCATCCGTGGCACCCAAAAATGTTTTCTCAAAAAACATCATGAGGACCTCCTTATTGAGTTGAGGAACCATCATGTATGCTCACGCCATTTTTTTCATACCCATTTCCGTATATACAAGGCCCTCTTTTAGCAGTCGCGCAAATTTCTCTATTTTTCGTATATATTAGTTCATGGATTTGGTGCCCAGAGCACCCAATTTTTTTTCTCAAAAATTTTTATAAGGACCTCCGTATTGAGTTGGGGAACTATCATGTATACTCACACCATTTTATTTTCCACACCTATTTCCGCATCTACATGCCCTTTTATAGGAATAGCGCAAATTGCCCTATTTTTTGTGTGTATTAGCCCATAGATCTGGCGTCCGGAGCACCCAAAATTGTTTTCTCAATATGAGGACCTCCGTATTGGGTGTGGGAACTTTCACGTATACTCACACCATTTTTTTATGCCAATTTATGCATCTACATGCCCTTTTTTAGAAATCACGTAAATTGCTCTTATTTTCGTGTGTATTAGCCTATGGATCAGCCGCTTGGAGCATCCAATATTTTTTTCTCAAAAAACTTTATGAGGACATCCGTATTGAGTTTGGGAACCATAAAGTATAGTCACATCAATTTTTCACCCCCATTTCAGCATCTACAAGCCTTTTCTTAGGAATCGCGAATATAACTCCATTTTCTATGTGTATTAGCCCATAGATCTGGCGCCCAAATCACCCAAAATTTTCTTTATCAAAAGACTTTATGAGGACATCCGTATAGTGTTTGGGAACCATCACATATACTCACACCATTTTGTTCACGCCCATTCCCACTTCTACAGGCCCTTTTTTAGGAATCGAGTAAATTATTCTAATTTTTGTGTGTATAATGCCCATGGATATGGCGCCCGTTGCACCTTATATTTTTTCCAGAAAAACTTTAGGAGGACCTCCGTATTGATTTGGGAACAATCACATATACTCACACCATTTTCTTCACTCTCATTTCCGCATCTACATGCCCCATTTTTAACAATCGCGCAAATTCCTCTATTTTTCATGCATATTAGCCCATCCATTTGGCGCCCAGAGCACCCAAAATAATTTCTCAAAAAACTTTATCATGACCTCTGTATTGAGTTATGGAATCATCACGTATACTCACACCATTTTTCTCACACCCATTTACGCATCTATAGGCCTTTTTTTAGGAATCACGCAAATTGCTATATTTTTCGTGTGTATTAGCCCATGGATCTGGCGCTCGAAGCACCCAAATTTTTTTTCCAAAAAACTTTATGAGGACCACCGTATTTAGTTGGGAAACCATCACGTATACTCACACTATTTTTCTCACACCCATTTATGCATCTATAGGCCTTTTTTTAGGAATCACGCAAATTGCTGTATTTTTTGTGAATATTAACTTATGGATCTGGCGCCTGGAGATTCCAAAAAAAATATTACAAAAAACTTTGTGAGGACCTCTGTATTGAATTGGGAAACCATCACGTATACTTACAACATTTTTTTCATGCCTATTTCCAAATCTATGAGGCCTTCTTTTATGGATCGCGCAAATTGCTCTAACTTTTTTCATGTGTATTAGCCTAGCCCATGGATCTGGCGCCCGGAGCACCCAAAAAGTATTTCTCAAAAAAATTTATCAGGACATCCAAATTGAGTTGTAAAATCATCACGTATAGTCACATTATTTTTTCACACCCATTCCGCATCTACAGTCCCTTTTTAAAGAATCGCTCAAATTGCTTTATTTTTCATGTGTATTAGCCCATAGATCAGGCGCTTGTAGCACCCAAATTGTTTTTCAAAAAAACCTTACAAGGACCTCCGTATTGAGTTGGAAAATCATCACGTATACTCACATCATTTGGTTCACGCCCATTTCCGAAGCTAGAGGCCCTTTTTTAGTAATCGCTCAAATTTCTTTATTTTCGTGTGTATTAGCACATGGATCTAAAGCCCGGAGCACCAAAAACAAATTTCTTGGAAAATTTTATGAGGGCCTCTGTATTGAGTTGGGGAACCATCACGTATACTCACACCATTTTTTTCAAACCCATTTCCACAGTTACAATTCCTTTTTTAAGAAATCGCGCATATTGTTCTATTTTTCGTGTGTATGATCCCATGGATTTGGCGCCTGGAGCACCCAAAATATTTCCCAAAAAGCTTTATGAGGACCTCCGTATTGAGTCTAGGAACCTTCACGAATACTCACACCATTTTTTTCACGCCCATTTCTGCATCTACAGGCCCTTTTTTAGAAATCGCACAAATTGCTCTATTTTTCGTGTGTATTAATTAGCCCATTGATCTGGCGCCCAAATTTTTTTGCTAAAAAAACTTGATGAGGACATCTGTTTCATGTTTTGGAACCATGACGTATACTTACACCATTTTTTTTCACACTCATTTCTGCATCTACATGCCCTTTTATAGAAATCGCGTAAATTGCTCTATTTTTTGTGTGTATAATACCTATGGATCTGGCGCCCGAAGCACCAAAAATTTGTTTTTCAAAAAGCTTTATAAGAACATCCGTATTGCATTTGGGAACCATCACGTATACTCACAACTTTTGTTTTCACACCCATTTCTGCATCTACGTGTCTTTTTTAGGAATTGTGCAAATTGATCTATTTTTCGTATGTATATTAGTCTATGGATCTGGCGTCCGAAGTACCCAAAATTTGTTTCTTAAAAAACATTATAAGGATATTTGTATTGAGTTTGGGAACCATCACGTATACTCACACCATTTTTTTCACGCCCATTTCCGCATCTACGGGCCTATTTTTTGAAATCACTCAATTTCATCTATTTTCGTATGTATTAGCCCATTGATCTGGCACCCGGAGCAACCAAACTTTCTTTATCAAAAAACTTAATAAGGACCGGTGAATGGAGTTGGGGAACCATCACGTCTACTCACACCATTTTTTTTCACGCCATTTCCGCATCTACAAGGCCCATTTTTAGTAGTTGCGCAAATCCCTCTATTTTTGTTTGTATTAGTCCATGGATCTAGCACCCAAAGCACCCAAAAATGTTTTCTCAAAAAACTTTATAAGGACCTCCTTATTGAGTTGGATAACTATCACGTATACTCACACCATTGTTTTATGCCCATTTTTGCATCTACAGGCCCTTTTATAGGAATCGCGCGAATTGCTCTATTTTTTTGTTAGTATTGCCCATAGATCAGGCGTCCGGAGCACCCAATTTTTTTTTCTCAAACACTTTATAAGTACATCCGTATTGAGTTGAGGAACCATCACGTATACTCACACCATATTTTTCAGCCCATTTCTGCATCTACAAGGCTCTTTTTTAGCAGTCTCACAAATTTCTCTATTTTTCGTGTGTATTAGTCCATGGATTTGGAGCCCAGAGCACCCAAAATTTTATCTTGAATTTTTTTTATAAGGACCTCTTTATTGAGTTGGGGAACTTTCATGTATACTCACACCATTTTTTTCACGCCCATTTTCGCATCTGCAGGACTTTTTATAGGAATTACACAAATTGCTCTATTTTTTGTATGTATGAGCCCATAGATCTGGCGTCCGGAACACCCAAAATTATTTTTTCTAAAAATGTTATGAGGACCTCCGTATTGAGTATGGGAACTCTCACATATACTCACACCATTTTATGCCAATTTCCGCATCTACATGCCCTTTTTTAGGAATCGTTCAAATTGCTCTATTTTTCGTGTGTATTAGCCCATGGATCACCAACCTATAACATCAAAAAAAATTCTCAATAAACTTTATGAGGGCATCCGTATTGAGTTTGGCAACCATCAGGTTTACTCACACCATTTTTTTACGCCCATTTCTGTATCTACAGGCCAATTTTTGGGAATTACGCATATTGCTCCATTTTCTGTATGTATTAGACCATAGATCTGGAGCCTAGAGCACCCAAAATTTTCTTTCTCAAAAAACTTTATGAAGACATCCGTATAGAATTGGGGAACCATTACGTATACTCACACCATTTTGTTCAAGCACATTTCCGCTTCTACAGGCCCTTTTTTAGGAATTGCTCAAATTATTATAATTTTCGTGTGTATTAGCCCATGAATTTGGCGTCCGGAACACCCAATTTGTTTTCAGAAAAACTTTATGAGTACCACCGTATTTATTTGAGGAACAATCACGTATACTGCACCATTTTTTCACTCTCATTTCCGCATCTATAGGCCCTTTTTTAGCAATCGCGCAAATTTCTTTATTTTTCGTGCATATTAGCCCATGGATCTAGCGCCCAAAGCTCCCAAAAATATTCTCAAAAAACTTTATAAGGACTCTTTTAGTGAGTTGGGGAACCATCACGTATACTCACACCATTTTTTCACACCCATTTCTGCATCTACAAGTCCCTTTTTTAGGAATCGTGCAAATTGCTCTATTTTTCGTGTGTATTAGCCCATGAATATGGCGCCTGGAGCACCCAATCTCTAGATTATATTGGTACCACATAAATTGGATTATATAATAAACATATATTGTTTGAAATTTACGAAAAAGAAACAATAAATCACAATAATTAATAAAAAAAATAGTCCACTCCAAAAAATCTATCAATTAACAACATATATTGTTTGAAATTGACGAAAAAGAAACTAT
>NC_064286.1:48357023-48364787 GCF_019186545.1 Solanum stenotomum | reverse complement strand
TATAAATTACAATAATTAACAAAATAAATCTCTCGACTCCAACAAATCTATCAATTAATGCCACATAAATTGGGACATGGCAAATAACATATATTATTAAAAAATTAGGTTCAAAATGTACTATAAAATACAATAATTAACAACTTAATATATTAAAGAGACATATAAAAAAGGGTTAATATTTGAAATTCTGCGTGTGCCATATAAATTAGAACAAACAGAGTAATAAATATTATTTTCAAAATTATGTTAAAAATAAGTACTGCAAATCACAATAGCTAAAAATTTAAAATATTTTTAAAATCATATAAAAATTTCAATAACTTCTCAAATTCCATAATATGACATAAATTAAAATAAAAAATAATATATATTGGGCCCCGTGCTGGCACGGGGTCCTATATCTAGTTTAAGGATAATTTTTTTCTTATCTTGAAATAATTTGCTTCTTATCTTGAAAGTTCTTGCTAGAAAACAAATTACACTATTTTGTTTGTATTATTTTCATTGCAATTCTTATTTTCCCAAATGCTACATTCATATGTCTCAAATGTATGCCATTTTATCCCAATGGTTGTCCTGTTATAGTCATTTACTATTGTCTGCATTTTTTTTGTGTCAATTCTACGTATTTTTTCCAGATTACATTAAGTTATAAATTAATTTAACAAATCATGAACTACTCAAAACAGGAATGGAAGAAAATAGAGATAATGTGTCTGTCCAAGAAAGAACTTCTGACAGAAATTTGCGTCGTCGTATTAGATATGCACAGATGTCACCAGAGAGAAAGGAATTATTTTTATCCCAGCTAAGAGAAAAAAGGGCTGAATCGAAAAGACAAAAACTCCTTCATCAATCAAATAGTACTGGCGCTCTTACAATCAACACTTCTTCGTTATCTCCTCAACAAGATGAGCTAACCATATTGCTATCTTCCTTCTGTGAAATGTCTCTTCTGAATATCTATAGCCATAGTTAGACGCTTCAGCACACCTACTCTTACTAGAGTTATTTTCCTCATTTTATAGTTGAAGCTTTCGAAGCTACAAACCTACAAGTTACTTCAACTAGAGAAGAACGTAGATTTAATTACTTATCTACCTTCGAAGTAGGTGAGTTCAGAAATATTACTTCAACTATTTTGACTATATTGATTTTTAATAATTGGCTAGTTGTCTCTAAATATTGTTATTCCTCATACTAGGATCAACATCAACTGCATCTCATGCTGCAAGTAAATTAAGTTCAAGATGTACTGCAAATAGAGGTATGCTTCTTTCTACCAAAGTAATAAAAAAACATGTATTGTCATGCCTTTATATAACAAATAATTGCTTTTTACCATGCACAAATAGAAATAAGTTAGAAGGCAATCTACAAAATGATAATTTATTGCCAAAAGATTACTTACTTTTAAATAAAGTTCCAAATTGCAAATTTTGTGCAGCAAAAAGGTTTCAATATGAATCACCAGGTTTTTGTTGTGTGATAATGGATCAATTAGACTAACTTCTCATAACATGCCTACTGAGTTGCGAAATTTGTTATTGGGTGACTCCAAAGAATCTCAACATTTTCGCACTTACAGTAGAGCCTACAATAATATGTTTGCATTCGCTTCACTTGGAGTACATTATGATAGAGAATTAGCAAAGAGAAATCGTGGCATCTATACATTTAAAGTCCAAGGATAAATGTATCACTTCATTGATGATTTGATACCCTCAGCAGGAAAAGGAAAAAATTTACAATTATATTTCTATGATAATGAAAATGAGCTAACAAATCAAATGACGTTATCAGATAATCTCAATGAGGTGATTGTTACAAAGCTCATGGATATACAAAAAGTTAATCCTTATTCTACTTTTCTAAGATTGTTAACAGTTGTTCCAAATTTATCTGAATTTTATATTGCTCTAAACTCAAGTTTCAATTTAGACCAAAGAACACATAACTTACCAACTGCATCCGAAGTTGGGGCAATTTGGATTGAAGAACAATTAAATGATAAAATTTCCACACCACATATTCGAATTTACACTCATAGTAACATAAGTCAATTGATAAATTACTATTATGGATGTTATGACCCATTGCAATATCCACTGTTGTTTCCTTATGGTCAAAATGGATGGCATTGTGGTATTAAAAAAATCAAAAAGACGTACAGTTATTCCAAAACACAAATTTATTATGATTATGAGAAGCTACCAAGTATAATGAACATGACTTCTATTGATGGAGTCCTTGACATGGAATCTACAATTTTATCAAAAGGATCGAGAAAAAGAGAGACTGTTTCTTCTTGTGAATATTATTGTTATAAAATTCAAATAAGAGATCAAGAACCAAATGAAACTTTACATTCTGGAAGGGTATTTCAACAATACATAGTTGACCAATATATAAAACTTGAGACACAAAGATTAGATTTTGTTTCATTTAATCAAGATCCATTTAGAGTTGAAGCCTTTCAAGGAATCATTGATTTATTGAGGCAAGGAGAAAGAGATGCTTCCAATATTGGGAGACAAAAATTCCTTCCTGGTAGTTTCATATGAGGCCCAAGAGATATCTGTTGAAGATATATGGATGACATTGCTTTGATACAACATTTTGGAAAACCCAACATATTTTTGATAATGAATTGTAATCCTTCTTGGCCTGAAATACAACAACATTTACAGCCAATGGAAGAAGTTCAAAACAGACTTGATTTAGTTAGTAGAGTATTTAGAGCAAAAGTAGAAGAACTTACAACAAATATTCAAAAAAACAACATATTTGGAAAGGTTCCAGCTTTTATGTATACAATTGAGTTTCAAAAACGAGGTCTTCCACGTGCCCATTTTCTCATTATACTTATGGATGGATATAAATTGCTAACACCACAAGCATATGTTCAACACCTGATCTCCATATTGATCATCATCTATACAAACTTGTGACCAAGCACATGATCCATGGTCCTTGTGGCTATTTAAATCCTTCAAATTCTTGCATGCAAAAAGAAGGAAAATGTAAGCTTAAATATTCAAAAGAACTTACTGAACAAATAACCAAAGGAAAGAATTTGTATCCCCTTTACAAAAGACCAAAAATGATCACACCAGTCAAAGTTAGAGGACACAACATTGATAAGTCTTGGATTGTTCCGTACAATCCGTTTTTACACAAGAAATTTGGTTGTCATATTAATGTTGAAATATGTTCTGACATTAAGGTTGTCAAATACATTTACAAATATATTTGCAAAGGACATGACAAAATTGCATTTTGTATACATAATAATGATACTAACGTAGAAATACATGAAATCAAAGAATACCAACCTGCTAGATGAGTTTCTCCACCAGAGACTGCATGGCGTCTGTTTGCTTTTTCAATAAGTGAAATGACTCCAAGTGTTTGTCAGTTGCAATTGCATCTTGATAGACAACAATTTGTTTCTTTAAAAAATAACCAAACTGTGGATCAAATAATAAACAATCCAATGATAAGGAAAACACTGTTAATAGATTTTTTTCTTATGAACAAAATCAAGAACGAGGCTATAAATCTCAATTTACTATATAAAGAGTTTCCCCAACACTTTGTATGGTCATTATCATACAAAATGTGATCATGTCGAAATCAACGCCTTACTATCGGACGTATTGTCACATGTCATCCAATCGAAGGAGAAATATATTATCTTAGGTTGCTAATAATGAACGTAAGAGGACCAAAATCATACAAAGATCTTCGTACAATGGACGAAAGATGCTACACTACATTTAGAGAAGCTGCAGAAACAAAAGGCTTATTACATTCTGATAACAACTTAATTGAGTGTGTATGTCTGAAGTTGTAAGCTATCAAATGCCTTATAGTTTAAGAAGACTATTTGCAACATCATTAGTTTATTGTAATCATGGTAACCCAAAAGATCTTTGAAAAAAATATAAACACTCTATGTCGGAAGATTTTAAAACAATTTCAAATGTTACAAAAAACGATATCTAGCAGTTAGTTTTAAATCATATCAATGAAGTTCTACTTTCCATGGGACGTAACATAAATGAATTCAAAGATATATTTGGGAATGTTAGCTTTTTTAGAATAACTAATGAGGTGAAAGAAATTTAATAGTGTCTGAAAATGATATACTTCTACAAAGCAAATTAAATGTTCAACAAAAAAGGGCATATAACATAATTCTTGAAAGAGTATATTCCAATAAATCAGGAGTTTTTTTCATTGATGGTCCTAGCGGAATTGGAAAAACATTTCTTTATCGAGCTTTGTTGGCTGCTGCTGTAAGAACAAAAGGATGCATCGCTTTGGCAACTGCAAGTTCTGGTGTGGCAGCTTCAATACTTCCAGGAGGACGAACAGCTCATTCACGTTTCAAAATTTCTGTTGGCATCGATGAGAATTTCACTGGCAATATTAGTAAATAGAGTTCGTTAGCGACTCTAATTCGAGATTCAAAGTTAATTGTTAGGGATGAGGACTCAATGGCAAAAAAAACACGATTGAAGCTCTTGATACACTTTTAAAAGATCTTATGAATACAAAATCACTCTTTGGTGGAAAATAGTAGTTGTGGGGGGGAAAAAGAAGACTTTATTAGTCAAAGTTTATTATACTCTCATATTTGGAATCATCTCGAAAAATTGTGTTTATCTGAAAACATGCGTGCAAAAAAAGATCCAGCATTTTGTGCATATTTAATGAGAATTGGAAATGGACAAGAAAAAACTAACAACTGTAACAAAATTGAAATTCCCAATAATTTTATCATTCCCTTTACACATGAAATAGAATCTTTGAATCTTTTGTTTAATGTTACTTATCCTGATTTGCGTACATTCTATTCTAATCCATTTTTTATAACTTTCCGTATTATTTTGACAACAAAAAATGATTTTGTTGATGCAATGAATGACATGTTTATACATTGATTTCCCGATGATGCTACAGTGTATACAACTATTGATGAAACAATAGAACTAAATGATCAATGCCAATTTGAAGATTTTTTGCATACCTTACATCCTGCTAACTTACCACCTTATAGATTAACTTTGAAAATATATTGTCCAGTTATATTATTAAGAAACTTAAATCCTACTGAAGGTTTATGCAATGGTACATGTCATGATTTTAAGTCACATGTTATCAGTGCTACTATTTTCAGTGGTGATTTTAAAAATAAACATGATTTTATTCCAAAGATACCATTACTAGCATCACAAGATTAGAAGCTACCAGTCCCCTTCAAAAGAACACAATTTCCGATGAGGTTATGTTTTGTTATGACTATAAACAAAGCTCAAAGTCAAACATTAGATTTTGTTGGAATATATTTGCGTGAATCAGTTTTTTCACATGGACAACTTTATATTGCTTTATCTCGAGCAAAATGTTCAGAGAACGTAAAAATATTAATACGTCTGCCTACGACATAGGACACAGATGATCATTCTATATATAACGTAGTTTATGACGAAATTATTCGAAAAGCATTCTCATGATACTTTTAAAACCAAGAAATGTAACAAGTAAGCACCCTCATGCTACACATTGTGAAATTTCGGATTCTTTTACTTCATATGTTTTTAAAGCTAACTAAGAGTTAGCTCGCAATCATATCAGTTCAAGATTTTAAGTTTAAAATTTCACCTTACAATTCAGATTGTGCCTGGCCAATTAGTTAAATTTCAAATGTTAATTTTGACTAACCTAAATGCTTACATTGGAGGAACAACTTATTCTATCAAGGGTAACTGTTTATATAGTTCTAGCTCCTACCTCTTAAGGCTTCAAACCTTTTTATTTGAGATGATACAAGTGCAAATAAATGATGATGAGGTAAACAAAATTTCCAGTCATAATGTTATACCAATTAATGCTCTTAACTTTGTTGACTCTACTTTCAGTGAATTTTTCTTGCTTATCTTCTCTCTTTGTTTGTTATTTAACTTCTCACATTACCGTCCTCACTTGTGTTTGCTAGAATAACTTATCTTTCGCATTTTTATTGATAGAATAACTTATGTTTGGCTGCTAATGTTTGACACCTCATTTTGAGGTTGAATCACTGTTGTATTTGGCCTTTTGTTGCTTCTTTTTGTGTTGTATTTTGAGCCGCCGGTTGCTGTATCTTTTCCTTTACTATTGCTGAATTTTTGACGAAGTTGTTTGCTATACTTTTGGCGAAATTTCAGCCAATGGTTGCTATGTGTTGAGCCAAACTTCATTGCACTTTTAACTCAATCATATTGTCAAAAATATTGTTATTATACACTGCATTTTTTTAATAACTCACTATAATTTCTTTATCTTCTTCATTGCGTCAAACTATCTTTCTTCTTCAATCTTTCATCCTCTAACGTATATGTTTTGCTGAGTTTATTTAGGCGTTGCTCCATGAATATCTTCTCTATTCCACTCAATATTTTCAGCCAAAGTTGTTCATGTTACCATAATCAACTTACGCCATAAAGTTTCATGAAACATTTTCACGGAAAAAAAATTCATATACTCAATTGATAATTTTTGTTCTCTGGATGTTCTGATAATGTTTATTTTGACCTATAATTTTCTTTTGGACATTCTATACACATGTCATGTTAATATATGATTTCCATAAACAATTCAATAATATTGTTTTTCTTGCTTCTTTCCTTTTTTCTTTTTTTTAGTTGAATAAACAAGCGAGGACTGTAATGAAGTTGTTGGATGGTCAGAATTGTGAGGTGAGAACTGAACTTTT
This sequence comes from Solanum stenotomum, assembly GCF_019186545.1. Taxonomy (NCBI): domain Eukaryota; kingdom Viridiplantae; phylum Streptophyta; class Magnoliopsida; order Solanales; family Solanaceae; genus Solanum; species Solanum stenotomum. Next base: position 48,358,021 of record NC_064286.1, on the reverse strand, counting down.
CATTTCTCAAAAATAATTATGGCATCTGTTAAACACACTTGAAGTATTCTAGAGGGTAATATAATTCTCAAGTACTTTTACAGTGTTCTTACAAATGGCTATAGCGTTGAAATATTATTTTTACTTCTCGAGCACCAAACTTTACTGTATTCCTCGACTTCTTCTTCATATAAGAAAGTGGCAAACTAATAAATGGATACACCTCTAGAGAATGAAGAAGGCATGGATGGATATCACTCTCAATTTATATGGACTATGTAATTCTTTATCTGTTCTTTTCTTGTGTCTCATTTGTACCTTGCTCACGACATAATATACGTGATTTATTATAAATGCTACACACTTTCATTGTAATCACAATTAAAAAGTATTGTTCTTTCATCTAAATAATCAGGGGTTAAAATCCCAAGTGGTCATTATTAGATGGAGCTCTCAAATTGACTCTTCCTAAAGAGTCTCATGATCTGGATAGGAATAGCCAAGATTTTCGCCAGGAATTTGAGAAAGCTGCTACTTATGAAGGAAATGAAAATGGCAGTTATATTCGAATTGCTTCTTCTCACATTATCTTGACTGTTCTTATGTTGTCCAATAATAAATATTTTCCTTTTTGAGATATTTGATTACTGAAAAAGAACATCTTTTTGAGTTCTCGAATGAATGGAACAATCTCGCCCTCAGAGTGAAGGAACTAGGGAAAATAGTATATTGGTTATTCCAGCTCTTTCGTTGCCTTAACGTTCTAGATTTACAAAGTAAATTAATATGTACTTTGTGTTAGTTTACCTGAAACAACTATAGCTTTAACCACATGATATTAGTTTATCTTAATAGATACTTTTACAACTGTTCAGATTTGACATTTCATTAGCTTTAGCCTAACAGTTCAGCTAAGAAGCTATAAATCAGGAATTAGTTGCATGAAGTTATATATTATTTTGCTTTCCACTAATCTCTATATTGTGTATGTTGCAAATGCAGACTATGACAACATTTAT
>NC_064286.1:48351303-48357012 GCF_019186545.1 Solanum stenotomum | reverse complement strand
CCCCCCCCCCCCCCCGCAACAACCTTTCAAGTAAGATCCCTTTGTGTAGGTAAAGACAAAGTTCAAAGGACATCATAAAAGAATAACTGGACTTGCTTTGTCGAATGCTCTCAACATACTTATATTTGCAGGAGCAGATTCTCAGGTAAATTAATTTGATATAGGTGTATTTCGACATATATCTTACTTAATAGAAAAATATAGTTGTTGTGTTTTGGGCAAATTTGTGGCTTGATGTTGTTGATAATAGTTGTGGCCGTTGATGAACAATTTCACCACTTTGGCCATTTTTCTGGTACAATCTATTGAGGCTAACAATGAAACAACTTTGCTTATTTAGCTTCTGTTTGGCATGTTTATCGTTACGTCATGTCTTTGATGAGAATTAATTATTGTCTTTGATGAGGTTGACTGCTATAGTTTGACACCTCATTTTGAAGTTGAATCACTATTGCATTTTGGCCTTTTGTTGCTCCATTTTTTAGTGTTTTCGGAGCCCCTGGTTATTGTATTTTTTCTTTTACTAGTGCTGAATTTTAAGCTAAGATATTTGCTATACTTTTTGCCAAATTTGAGCCAATGGTTGCTTTGTGGTGAGCTAAACTTCACTGCACTTGTAATTCAGCCATATTGTCAAAAATATTGCTATGATGACTGTGGTACTTTAAGCAAAAATTGAGGCTTAAGAAGTGCTGCATTTTTTAGTTGGTTGGGGTTCATTACTGCTCTGCGTTTTCGTGAAAAAAAGGTTACTTTAATGCTATTTGAAACAACTGCTTGACTTAAATATTTTCATCTATTGCACTTTAAATGTTTAATTGATTCGAACAAATACTATTGACCGATTAAATTCAATTTAAGGCCATGCTCTTTTGAAATATCCCTCGGTTTGGGTCACTTGGCAAAAACATGATGACGAAGTATCTAAATAGTGGTAAGACAAAGAAACTCATTTAGAACAGCTGATGAGCCACTAGCTAGCTTCCAGCCATGCCATGCCAAATTTTCTTTGTTCTTGAAAAAACTCAACTATACTACTTTATGTCGATGTGAATTGACAGAAAGGTCTTTCAAATATTTTGCTGTTTTTTGTGATACTCATCTCTAAATAAATGTTATTGTTCCCTGTTTTCCTGTGGCGTAATTGAGTATTTTCTCCGAGTAATATATTGATATCTTTATCATATCGTAGCTAAAAAGTATTGTACTATCAAAGATGTATATAGAAGAGTATTATTGATGATTATGACCACTTCACATGTTCTACCCATGTTGGTACATAGGATAATTATTGTTAATGAATTTTCTCTGTGATGCTTAACTTGTGGCTATTTTCAAAGCTCTGCAGACATCACCATCAGTTGTTGCTGCTAGATTGGCTGCTGATAATCTTATTTGTATAGCATACTTCACAACATTGTCTGCATTGGCTTCTAAAAGACCTACTGAGGCTACTCACTCAGCCACTGGTATGTACACCGTTCAAATGATAAAATATTTCAATGCTCCTTCTCATGTCAATTATTATTTTCTATCTTATGTTCCATCCCACAAAATTTAGAAGGGAGAAGAGAAGAAGATCATCAAATGTGATCAACGTACAATTACGATTTGTATTTATACACAACCTGAATGAACTACTGAACTACTGAATTGGCCAACCTTTGCACTAATTGAGGACTGAGCTAACTAACTGTCGTGAATAGTTTTAACTAACTCTTTTAAATACTAATTGCACAACTTTATTTTCTTAGTCGTTGTGCAGCAAAAGTTGTACAAATTTCTAGGTTTAAGCAGATATCTCCTATCTTAAGTAATAATTTATTGGTTTTTGCAAAGATGGAAGCTTTATGTACATATATACCAACTATAAAATTTAACTTTGACAGGAGTAGAAACTTGCTTCACGACGGAGCATTTTGTTAGAAAATTCAGTACTTTTTTAGTGGGACCTCAAAGATAATATATTGCTTTGATTTTATTATTATAGTTGCATATTATATAGCTTATGCAGACATCTAAAACATAATTATCAACTTCTCTAGGTATCCTTTCAAATGATTTATTCACTGCAAGAAATTTCGGTAACGACTAAGTGACTGAATTGATAATACAAAGTCTACAACTTTTTTTGAGAATTGAAAGTTATTTGGTAGCATTTTCGTTGTTGAAAATGGATAGGATGAGATGTGCCGCCTCATAAGCTAGATTCATAAGTTGGGTAAAAATTTTAACCAGTTTGAAGTTATCTGTTGAGGTTATTGTATATCTTGCACATCCACTCTACCTTTTCAACAATGAAAAAGATATTAGAATAACTCATAATTCTCAAAGAGATTCTAAGAGGCAACTTCATAGCAATTCAGCCTCTTAAGTCATATCCGCAATCATCGTTCGCTGGATGACACTCAACATAAATACATAATACACATACTTGAACAAAGATAAGTGATTTCCGCCATTTTTATTTTCTACTCCATGTTTATAAAGTCTCAATTCCTTCTCTACTATTCCTCAATCAATCAATTTAATAATACAAAAAACAAAAGCAAATATAGGAAATTACACAATCTCAATGTCATCCACAAACATAAATGAAAGAGCTTCCATATTTATATAATGGTAGTTTTTTCCATTATTCTTTGGATTCTTAGGTTGCGTATCATAAACTGTATGTAATTTTCCTATGCATGTTTGAAAATGAAAATAAATATGTATATAACTTTGATGTACATAGTGCATCTATGGTGGTTTTTACCGAGTGTCCAGTTGTGCTCAAAAGTCGAATAACAACAAGCAGAGCTCTCACTTCAAATCTGCTTTAAACTCTTTCCCATCTTATTTTCTTTGACTGCTTCAAATCTGCTTCTGGTAAGTTTCTAAGTCGTTTGTTTTAATTGCTCTGTTGTTTTTATTCGTTGTTTATATATATATAACGGCCTTAAAAAACACTTGGACCAAAAGTTGTTCAAATTGTACTATAAATAATATCTAAAAATTATAAGTTATATTGTACTGTGAATAACATCTGAAAATCATAAGTTATCTAATTATAGAGTTCAAAAAGAAACTCCGACCAAAGGCTGGTCAAATTGTGTTGTCAAATGTAATAACTTTTTCTCTTTTTTGGCACAATTTCATTCGCTATCAAAACCCATCAAATTTCCACAAGACACATCACTAAAAAATTAGACCAAAGCCTGTTCAAATTTGACTTTTGACTGTGAAATGTAATAATTTTGTCTCTTTTTTGGCATAATTTCATTGGCTACCAAAACCCCATCAATTTTTAAGAAGACACCTATACTTTTATATATATTTATTACTCATAGAGCACAAATTTATAAGGCTTCCATTGAAGAGAAACTTTTGCTCCCTTTCTCATGTATTTTTTTTCCCCTTTTCATGTTTTTCCTCTTCCCATTTTCAATTTTTGTTGCAGATTTTGCTTCTCACCAAAGGAGAAAATCAAAATGGGACAAAATTAGAGTTATTATTTTCACTTAAAATTCCAATTTTATTACTCAGCGGACAGATTTTGGGGTATTTATTATATTTTCTAATGTTTCAGTAAGTTAGGAATAATTATATTCTTGCATATTCCAAATTTGATTAGAAACATTCATATTGTGTTTTCATTACATTTTCTGACTTTTAGTATCTGGAGGGCAATTATGTTGTTGCATGTTCCTAATTTAATCGCCCATGTTCATGCAACCACAAAAAAGAAAGGACTTTGACTCAATAGTCATGCATTCATGCTATCCTGCAGATACTACTGTTTGGTTAAATATATTTCATACAAACAAGGTACTAAGATTTAACATCGACCGAATAGCATTAGCAACACGAGATTGGATTTGCAAAGTTCAAATTGTGGAAATAGAACGCCCGCGAGAAAGTCCTGACAAGAAATGTAGATTCCAAAATTTGATTTTGGAAGATGAAGAGGTGAGCTCATTCTATTTTATCTTATGAATATTCTTCTTTTTCTTTTTACCTCATATGGACATTTTTCCTTGGTTTTATTGTTGGTAAGTAGTTAGAGTTAATCTCAGCTTTCTATAACTCTTACTTTCAGGCATGCCAGATTAAGGCAGTTATGTATGCCGATGAAATTGAGCAGTATGTAGCTAAGCTTAAACTCACGAATACCTATCTCATCTCTACCGCAAAAGTCAAAGTCTCGCCAACTTCATATGGCAAGCCAATACATAAATTTTACTGGATTCTTGACAAAGAAACAGTAATTGAACATATCAAACCATCTAACGAACTTGAGAAACCACTTCCACCACCAACCAAGCTGAATATCGCAACCTTTGACCGCATTCCTCATATGATGGTTGATTCTGTTACTGAAATTGGTATATCGATCCTAATAGTTATTATCAGGCTAAAATATACATGTTTACTGATACACACACTTACAACATTTCATTATGTATTATATAAGCAGATATATTGTCAATCATTCTTCATTGTAGTCCTCAAAAATACGCAAGTCGCACTCATCATAAGTGTCGAGAAATTACCATTTTTGACAATCAGTAAGTATAACATTTCACCTTCTATTTTTCCCATTTTCTGAAAAGATTTTGAATAAGTAAACACTTTTTTGGTTTGTTTGATTGGATCATCAGTTATCGTCTCGGCGTTATCATGGTACTTAGTCTTCTCTCCTCACGTTCTCGGGAAAAAGCAGTTTCTCCTCACTCTATGGGAAGATTTCAGAGAAATAGAACGAAATGAAATTGAAGCTAAAATGGCAACAGAGGCAGATTTGATTGTAATTCTCGGAAGCAGTATAGGAATTTCTACTTATCAAGGTACAGATGCACTGAACTTTTTACCAACATAGTTTTAGATAATAATAAAACATTATAGAAGCTATGTGTTATACAGGGTTGTCACTGCATACTAGGTTCAATTCCACAATACGTGTGGATCCTAAATACACAGGCAATAGAACTCATCAACTGGTACTCATATTTCATCATTATTCTCTAGCTTTAATTTGCATGTAAAGAACCTACTAAACATATTATTTGTTGTAACAATAGGGCAAAAGAAAACAAAACAATGATGTTAAGTCATGCGTCAAAGAAAACCTCAACAAGCTCATCTGCCCCTCCCATGGTAGTGACTCCTGCCGGCCAACAAGTTATCTCTATTGCAGAAATGTCATCAGTAGGTTTTGTAAGTCATACTTCAAGCTGATCATTTGAGAGTATGCTTATTAATTTTCTGACTGTCTAGCTTTGGCTAAATTATCACGCCTCAAATCCCATTAAGACAGACAGGCACCCGATGCCCTAAAGGCCTGAGAGAACCAACATGAAACCTGTGCTTACTATGCATATAACTATGACAATATTGTGACAAATTCACATAGGATGCAACTATAAGAACCAACATAAGTAAACCCAAAACTTATATACAAGACTTGGCCGTTGAGGCCACAACTTGTTAAGAAACAGCTGAACCATATACATTAGTCTACAAAGCCTCTAAAAGATAGAAAACCTTAGAGTAGGTCGGGACAGACCCCGCCTTACTATTAACTATGATACAATACCAAAATAAATATATCAAGGACTCAGTAAAGCTTCAAATCAACCTGGAGCTCACCAAAAGTAGTTGAGTGTCATGTGCTCCTATTGAGGAGGTCTACTAGCTAGAGTGCATGTGCTTGCAGCATGAAATGTC
>NC_064286.1:48103294-48351297 GCF_019186545.1 Solanum stenotomum | reverse complement strand
CCCCCCGCGAGGGACGTCAGTACAAAAAAAATGTACTGAATATGTAAGGCAACAACATATATAAAACAAGGCTCAAGTGAAATCAAGTATTTGTATATAAGTGCATAGATCAAAATAGAGACCACCTTTATTACTCTTGTGGGAGCATGTAAGTTACATTTTTTTCTTTACTTTTCTATACTTAAAAATATTTGTAGGGCATGTGATACAAATGACCAGCTGATCAGAGTTAGAAAAGGATGACCCATGCTAGGCATTTTAACCCCTGGGATGTTGTCCTCATAATTCCACAAATTTGGGATCGGCCCATGCTACGCTTTCGCCGCTGAGCTGCCACCCTCTTATACCAATTCTTCACTTAGATTCTTTAATCTTTGAGATTGTTGTTTTGGTGATCATAATCATTTTTGGGATTTGGAAATACGAACCAGTAGTAGAAGACATGAAAATTATACTTCAAGGCAGTAACAATGACATAAGGAGCTATGTAACATCAATGCATTACTTGTGAGCTTAAATGACACAATTGACTTCAATTGACTATAGAGTAGTGAACATATAATGAAGTAATTTTATACATTAATGAGAGAGGGAAATATTGTTAGCTATTTGGAGATCGTACGCTGCCACTCTGTTTCCTTTACTAGGAATAGAACTTAGGAAATTCACTTATTGATATTAATCGCAAGTATCAGATTTCATGCCAAAGAATATGGGATCGAATAGCCTTACATACCTTGCTGTGTAACTCAGTTATTACAAGGAATTAACCTCCTCCCTTTCAGATTATTAATCTACAATGAAATAAGTAAAACTAGCATTAGTAGCTAATCAACACATTTGGCTACTTAACCTCACAAAAATAGTAGCCCGGCATCAGGCCTACACAACATTCAGTTTGGTGGTGTATTGCCACACCCTCTTATATTTCCATATAAAATATTCACACTATTCCCCAACATCAACTATGCAATCCCCACATATACACATAAAACAGCCCAATATGTTCCTTATCATAGCAACCAAATATTGAACTCACCATCCTTTGAGTTCTTAACAACAACACACATGTAATTCTTCATCCAAACTCATGCATAAGGAGGACAAAAATCGAGCAGTCACCTTACCTCAATTTATGCAACTTTTCCTTTTAATCTTGGAATCTTCAAGAACTTCAACTTCCCTTCACACTTAAACCAAAGAAGAAGAGAAAAGTAACTTAATAACCAAGGAAGTGAGCAGTGGCTTCTGGAAATATTATGCCTTTATACTTAAGCATGAATAACATGCTTTCCTAATCATCTATGGGAAAAGTAAGCTAAATCCATAAGTGTTTTCACTTACCTTGTATTGCAGAGATGAGGGTTTCTTTAAGAACCCTAGAATAACTTTAAGGTTGTTGTTTAATCCTTAAGAGAAAAGAGAGAGAGAGCTGGAGTTAATCATCAATATTATGTGTTAAAATGAGTGAGAATAGCAGCCAATATATCTTTATATTGAGCTTTCTTCACCTTTAAGAATATCCTCTAGAAAGCTTCATTTCTAGCCACTAATTGGTCAAGTAGGTGATGCACCTGCTTATGTACATCAAGCAGCTTAAAAGGTTAAACTAGGTGATGCACCTACTTGCTTTCATTTGGGCTTAAATATTAGGCCTTCACAAATTTGGTTGTTGGGCTTAAATTTCATTTTCCTTTTATTTAACTTAGTTTGGGCCTCAAGTGAGTCCATTGGCATAGGCCCAATCTGATCCATAAACCTTGGTCTTTTTAACTAGATCCATATAGTTCAAGTAGGTGATGCACCTACTTGGTCCTTTGGACTGGTAAATAAGTCAAAGTAGGTGATGCACCTACTTGTCACCTACTAGTTTAGTTAAGTCAAGCAAGTAGCTCACTTATTTTATTCCATTTTCTAAATTTTAATCCTTTTTGCTTTACTTAGCACTTAACTTTCAACTTTAAGCTCAATTACCATCTTACTGTCTCGAGTTTAAATACTTTCATTGGAGTTTACTTGCAGTACACACATTGAAACGTGCAAGGCATCACATCACCTTTCGAGCTAGTTTAAACTAACACTAATCATATAAGAAACATGGTCCCTCACCTATACTATAAGGCTATGTCAAGTATCGCAAAAACAGAGCAAGCATATGCATATTATAGGTTGTTACATAAATAATAAAATAAATTATATTTACTCATGAGTAATTTAACACGTATTATGTATATGATATTTTTCGACAGATGGGACTCTTCTATGTTGAGGCAGAAATGGCCATATCAGATGAATTCCAACAGTTTTGTGTGCTTGATTGCTCAGGATGCAAACAGAAGAAGCGCACAAAGGATAGAAAGGATTTTGAATGTCCAAAATGCAATCGGAAATCAGTATTAGTGCCTTGGTACTATACTTTTGACTTGTAAATTATAGTTTGTACAAAATATAGCGTATATTATACACAAATTTTAAACTTTCCATGATTTCAGGTGTGTCTTTCAAATTGATCTTATTGATGGTACTGCTACAACCACAACATCTATATCTGGTGAATTGGGAGAAAAATTACTCTCCATGACAGCGGAAGACATATTTGACATAACTTGCGTTAAGGTGATCTCTCATTCACATTGGCTACTTGTACACATCTATTGTCACAACAGCATATATCTTGAGCAGAAATGGTTTAGCATATATGCTTAGTTCTAAAGTGTTTGTTGTGACTCTTTACATTTACAGAGGCAATCATTGTCTGTTAATCATGGCCATGAGATGTTGTCAAACAAACTATTTCAAATTCAGCTAAGGAAGTCATCTATGTCAGCTCAAATAACACACATGCAACTTTGTCCATTCTTTCCTACATGGAAAAGAAACATACTCCACCGAGCACTACTGATAGGAATTCTAAAAAGATAAAGCCTTTGGAAATAAGTGAGGTGGAGGTAATGGCAACAACTATTACAGCTGGTTCTTCAAATGCAACACTGAAATTTGAACCACCCACACCAACCAAAAAGGTCTAAAAGGTCTAAAAGGTCAGTCTACATCTGGCTTTCACACCAAACTATAAGTCACAATGATTAACAATTCGAAATATTTATAAGTACTTGAAAAAGTTCGAGTAAAAAAAACTAATAGAGTTTTAAAAAGTAAAGGTAGAATCATTGAGGTATTGGAAGAATATCGTTCATAATGTCATCAGTAAGTTATGCAAGTCTTTTGAAATCCAGGAAGTATACTATTGGAAGAATTTACAACCCACTACATTTTTCTTCCTTCAAAGTTATAATTCATTTGGGATTTCAAATTTTTTTAACTGTTGGATTTTGATGATTCTGAGTTGGATTACTAATGTAATTAAATTCCTTTATAGGAAAGAAAGTATGGAGAATGAAGAATCTGAGTTAGATTATTTTAGTTATAACAATTGAGCAGCTTGATTACTTCAGAGTTAGGACCACCTCTTTTGGCAGTAATCTGTGTGTGTTTGTCAAGTTATTAAGCATTCAAATGTCTTTTATTTTTATGGAAATGAATTGGGAATTATTACCATACCAACAATTGAATACACTTATGGACCATCTCTACTCTCAAACATTGATTCCAAGAATGATAAACCTCAATTATACTAATTGCAGAGCTGATCACAAAGAAATTCAATAGGGAATCTATCACTTTTATCGTGATTCAATGACTTTCTTTCTATTTGATACCTAATGGCCATATAAATTTACCCTGAAAATTTTCCTCATTCTGGGTGATTAGCTCCCNCCCCCCCCCCCACCAATTAACTGACCATGTATTGTTCTTTCTGAAATTTCCATTTGCTCTTTTCCAGTTTCTGTACTAAAAATGTCCCAGTTTGGAGGCTGATATTTAAATTGTTTTGCTATGTATTGCCAAATTTTCAGTTTCTGACAGACTTTAAACTGTCTAATTACAGGAACTCCCTCACTCCATTTTGTTACTTTTGCTTAATAGGGAGAATAAAATGAATCAGTCTCCATATGCTATTGTTTTTTGAATGAAGAAGATTAGCTACTAAGAAGCAAACTCCGGCGTCCTCTACATATGATAAACAATGACATGCTAACTTATATACCAAAACTGAAACATTTGCTATATTACTTTGGTTGTATTACATTAGTTAGTATTTGCAGATCGTTCAAATCTGTATCATATTGATGTCTATTGTACATATTCTAAATATATCTAATAGTATATAATATATGATATTATCTATCTTCTGCAAAAGTCATCACCCTTGATTCATTAATATTAATATTTTTACAAGCATAATATTTTGACTATTGGGCCCGTGCTTGCCACGGGCCTCCCCCATCTAGTATATATATATATATATATATGTCATGACTTGAGTCTACTCCCCAGAAGCGACACGGCGTACTCGACCCCGAATGGATCTTATACAAGCCTCATAGCATTCATAACATAAGATACTTAGAAATAGTGCGAAATTTAAAACTTTTCTTTATAAAACCATACAATCTAACATTCAAAAACATTTAAACGCAAGCGGAAGTCTATATCTCACATGGCCATCTTTAGACACAATCTTGAAACAAACTAGGGACACAGCCCTTTACAATCGAAATCTTAACAATAGTCTATTACATGAAAAGAAAGGAAACTTCTAAACACTTGTCCTCGATCTAGGAGGACATACCCAAAATGTCTTGGAGACTCTAATCCAAGCTTCACTAGAGAGAATGCAATCACTTGCCGGAACCTACACTTGTAGTAAAACATGAAGAAGAATGGGGTTAGTACAATTAAGTACTAAGTATGATAGTCACACAAAAACATGCTTAAAACGGACATTTTATTTGAAAGTCATGATCTATGCCATTTTGATAAAACCTTTATGAACATAAACACAAGAGACATAATATTCAACCACAACCAACATACAAGTCATTTATACCACATTAGAACATAATCACATAGATCCCATTACCTTCACATTAAGTCTTCACCCCAAGTAACCCTCAAGCTACACTTTGTGCAATGTATGGATAGCGTCCCATACCACCATCCACACCAAAATACCACCTTAAGGTTACCAAAAGTGAACTTACCATTCAACCTTTCCATCTTTATACCATTCACATGCATAAAATACATAAACATTACATAAGCCATATCAACACCTAAAGACCATCACCTAAGACAACTCTAAGTCATACTTGTGCAATGTGAAAGTAGCATCCCATACTACTACTCACACTAAGTACTCCTCAAAGCCACCATAGACAAGGCACATTCATATTCATTAAGTCATGACAAAGAAGTTACTCATAATACAATCCAAGTATAGCATGCATCTTTTCATTTAAGCATATAAGAGTCAACATTCTCCACTAACTTCATTACATTAAGAGCACCTTCATTCATTTAGACATTAGATCAACATTCTTCATTAACATCATCATAAGATCAACATTCTTCATTAACATCATCATAAGAGCACATTCATTACACTTAACATTATAAAGGAACACACCACAACCTCTCTCAAAGCCTACTTGCGCAATGCATAGATGGCGTCCCATACCACCACCTACATTAAGTAGTGCATTCTTAAGAAGTCATAGTTCATTAACATTATTGTGGGGGTAAGCCTTAACCAACATAGACCATGTGAGAAATTCATGGAATCCCGGTGTCACCTTCACCGAATAAGGGATTCCTACTTGCCTAAGGTAGGACCATCGTTTGTTTAGCCTTAAGTGGACCCACTAGCTAGACCTATGTAGGCACATAGTTATGGATAGGGAGATTACTACTAGATACCCCGCCTCAACTCACGGATGAGCATCCATCTCAAGAGATTGTTACTAGATACTCCGCCTCAACTTTCGGATGAGCATCCATCTCAAATCATATCCACTCGGTGCTTACATTATTTCCCACAGAGTACATTACATTAGTTCATTATGGGATAAGAGATTGTTACTAGATACTCCGCCTCAACTTCCGGATGAGCATCCATCTCAAGCCCAACATTCACTAAAATAGGATATAGGGATTGTTACTAGATACTCCGCCTCAATTTCGGATGAGCATCCATCCCATCCCAACATTCATTCATGATTGGAAAAATCATAGATTCAAAGATGAGAATAGTCTTTCACTTAAGAATTTCCTTATTGTGAGAAAGTCCTTTCACAACAAGTCATTATTATTCATTAGAGTACAATTGAGAACAACCTTTCAATTAACTCATCATCATTAACACTATCATAGAAACTTCATTCATTAGTCATTCATGAATGTGTATGTGAGAATAACCTTTCACATATAGCCTCATCATTCATAGGTGTTAATTGAGAAATAACATTCAATCATAACACACTTACATTCTAAACATGATCATTATACATTCATTGAAATCACACACACCAACTTTACATCACTATCACACATAGATCCTTCATATATAGAGGTACAAGGAAGATATCCATCAATTCAAGACTACAATATGCATAGTAAGTAAACATCTCCACCTTTCAAGTGGATCAATAGATCAAGCACAATTCTACTTTAATATGCAATTTGATCATAACTTACCCTTCAAGGCTAAGAACCAACATCAATCCATAAATCAAAGATACTACAATAGAATAGGAAATTGACATGATTCAATCACTTAATTCAACATAAGCATCAACAATTCAACATACTTGCATAATCAATCAACTCTCAATCACAAATCACAATTTAAAAAATTGGGGGAAAACATGGGTTCTAGGAAGAAATCATCTTAATTCATCTTTAAATCCACAATTCATTCATAATTCAATGCAATAAAGCTTTTAGAAATCATTTAGATCGAACCCATGCATAGATTGAAAACTAGGGTTTTAGAGAAAACATTGGAGACTTGAAATCACTTTTGAGATTGGCTCCTTGAAAGAAACTAAGTCAAGGATGAAGATCACCATACCTTTTTAAGAAGAATCCCACGAAAATCCCTTGAAAACTTGAAGATTTTGACCTTGGAAGCTTGAAGTCTTCACCTCCAATGGAGGTTTCTAGAGAGAACTTTTGGAGGGGAGGGGAAGTTTGATTTGGGGTTTTGAAAATAATGAAGTCTAAAATAGAGTTTAATAATTTTAATACTCTTAAAATACCTTAATTAAGTTAAAATAACTGTCCCTCCATTTAAAATAATTAATTAGACAATTACCAATTTGACCTTACCTTGGCCGAGTCCTTGACAGCAAACCAGGTGCAATCGACGGATCCCCATCCCCGGACCGTGGATGGGTTGACGCCTCGTGCTGTCACCTCGTGGTTTGTGGTTGGGGCTTGGTTTGGAGGGCCATGACCTATGGAGGCCATCCACGGGGAGTGGATGGACCTACGGGGCATGGACCCTTCCGTAGGTCACCCTCAAATTGGCAAGCTTACTCATTTGGGGCAGCCTTGGGGTTAGACTTAGGGTCCTCCTCAAGGATCCCTAGGGTGGTCCGTGGGGAGTCATACCGTGACGTTTAACCCCTCAACCATAACTCGGGACAACATCTAACCACCTCAAACCTCATGACAAACTCACACACGCACTAGTTAGGCTCTAGTTTTACTTATTCGATTTACGGGTCGCTACAATATATATATATATATATATATATATATAAAGAATTTAAAATTGATATAACATTATTTTTTTGACCAGGCTATAAGAAGATTAATTAATATACTTGGTTGATATTTATTTCGATTGTTAATTTGTTGTAGAAGTATAAAAGAGAAAAAAGCTATTAATAAAATAAAATAAAGGGAACAAGAGAAAGCAAGAAAGAACTTAAAAAAAAAGTTTCCATCAATATCAGAAATAGCCTAACGAAAAAAGAAAATTCATTCATTACCATATACTAGCTTACAAGGTGTATCCAGGATTTTAAACGGATGGGTGCACTATTACGAAAAAACATATCTAAAATATAAATTTGATCGATTTGACCTTTAGATTCTTAATATGAACCGTCAAATTTTAAAAATTATAGATCTAAAATACATAATATTATTAGTTTTAAATTTTAATATACACATTTGATTTGATTATATAAATATAATTTTTTTAGAAATTTTCAATGTAACACTCTTGAACTTTGAAATATTAAAGAAAAAAAATAAAAGAAAAATTAGTCGAAACATCAAAAGTGTCACCGATAACCACTTGGAGAGTTGTTACTCAAAAAAACAATATAAATATAAGATTTAAATTCTTATCCTCACTTAGAGAGATGCACTCAATCATCATCGTATTTTTAAATAGTATTTTGAAAGTGGGTTCACACATCGATATTCAATTATTTTTAAAAAAATATAGCACTACTATATACTTCATTTGTCCCTAATTACTTGTCCACTTTTCCTTTTATAGTTGTCCCTAATTACTTGTTCATTTTGACAAATCGAGAAAGGACAATTTTTTTACCTATTATACCCTCAATTAAATGACTAATTACTTTGAAAAATGTAAAACTTTTCATTCACTTCATAATTAATAGGGGTAAAATGGTAAACTCATTATATCATTAATTATTTTCTTAATAGGTGTATCAATTACAGAGTGGTAGTTAGACCGGCCTTGTTGTATGGAGCGGAGTGTTGGCCAGTCAAGAACTCACATGTCCAGAAAATGCATGTTGCGGAGATGAGGATGTTGAGATGGATGTGTGGGCACACTAGGAGCGATAAGATTAGGAATGAGGTTGTCCGGGAGAAGGTGGGAGTGGCCTCTGTGGTGGACAAACTGAGGGAAACGAGATTGCGATGGTTTGGACATGTGAAGAGACGGTGCGCAGACGCCCCTGTGAGGAGGTGTGAGGGGCTGGTTGTAGAGGGTACGCAGAGGGGTAGAGGTAGGCCTAAGAAGTATTGGGGAGAGGTGATTAGACAGGACTTGGCTCAGCTTTGCATCACCGAAGACATGACTCTAGATAGGAAAGTGTGGAGGTCACGTATTAAGGTTGTAGGTTAGTAGGGCTAGAGTGTTGTCCTCCCTGCGAGAGTATGGGTTGTTAGCGTTTGTAGTGGTCCGTGCCTTTCTCTTGCAGTTCCTGTTTGTGTTACATATAGCCTTCTGGCTTTAGTGCGTCTCACTCCTCTCATTGTTTTATTGATGTTGCTGTCCCCTGTTGATTAAATATCTTTCTTATTGGATGTGATGTTTTACACAATGTTTTCCTCGCCTTTTACTTGGTTTTGATGTACTTGAGCTGAGGGTCTCTCGGAAACAGCCTCTCTACCTCTACGAGGTAGTGGCAGGGTCTGCGTACACTCCACCCTCCCCAGACCCCACCTAGTGGGATTTCACTGGGTATGTTGTTGTTGTTGTTGTTTAATAGGTGTATCAATTCAAAAGTGGACAAGTAAATAGGGACAGATAGAGTATATTCTAGAGAGGGGAGCATGGGTTCATGTGAACCCACAGAACCCCCTCTAGATACGCCTATGCTTACAGATTACAGATATATAACCTTTGTTCCCACGAAGGCATAATTCATTTAGAAGCTGGGTTTGAGTTAGGATTTTAAGTTTATAAATTCTAATTTTTTGAAAAGGCAGCTTACTAGGTTTTTTATATATATTAAGTGAATTTTTGATTACTAATAGTTTGGATCAAAACTATGAGATTCTATTGAATCGTAAGCGAAATTGTATCGCGCACTGCAGGGGCCATTCGGGGTGGCATTCCCAATAGGATTTTATACATACCCAAGGCTCGAACCGAGACATCTAATTAAGGATGAAGTAGTCTCACCACTGTCCATATATCGGTCATTTATGGATATTAAAATATCTGCATAGACTGCATGAACATACAACTAGATAAGTAACATATTTCTAATAATTCACCACTCCATTAACTATGTGAATCCTTCTCTTTTTTCTTTTTTACCCATTTTGCCTTTATCTTTCATGGTTTCACATTCTCAAGCACCATCATCCTTCAACTATACTGTTTCATACTTAGCAAGTTTGACATTGATTTCAACACATATGCAATAGTACATCTGCACTTGTTACTTTCAACTCGAACTATATATGTAAATAAAAGTTTTATTAAACCATTTAAAAAAAAACACACACATACATTAAAAGGCACATCAACTAACTTCGAATCTTGAATCCGCCTATATGTCTGTGCATTATTCTTTTAAAGCCCTCCTATGGTTTTTTGAAGATTGGAATCTCAGGGAATGGTTTTTTCAAGAGTGGTGGGATTGGAGGTAGAGTTGGCTTAGTGTAGGTTGGAATTGGAGGTAGAGGTGGCTTTTTGATGGCTGGAATTGGAGGTAGAAATGGTTGTTTGTATAAGGGAAATGGTGGAAATTTTGGAAATGGTGGAAACTTGAAGAATGGCCAGAGGAAAGCAGAGGTGCATAAGGTTGTTGAGAATTTTAGATTTTCAACTGGTTTCAATGTCTGTTTTTCATTGTTTTCTGAATTGGTGAATACAATCTTGGAGGCTTCTATGCCATTGTGTGTTGGACATGGTGCAGCTGATGCACTATGGAGTTGTGCAAAACAATCTTCTTTCAATTTCCCATCTTTCACCATCTCTTTAGGAAGTAACACCTCGAATTTTCCGTCTTTATCAAGTTTTCCCTCTCCTCTTGTTTTGATTGCTCCATTTCCATTCCTGCAGTTGATGGTAACACGAAGCCCTGAAAGAAAGAATCGTTATAGTCAGAGGCAGATTCAGAATTTGAAACATTGAATATAAGGTTTTACAAGCCTCAAACTAGTGGTATCACTACACTTGGTTATAACTATTAAATAGAAGCAGTCAGGTGCACAAAGCTCCCACTAAGCACAAAGTTCAAGAAAGGTCTAGACTCTAGACCACATTAGGTCTATTGTACGCAACTTTTTTTCTTTTACATTTCTGCAAGAGGTTGTTTTTTGGTTTTAACGATTACATACCTTGAAAAGCATGAATGGTCTTTATGTTGCTCTCTTTGCAATCAGCACATTCCCCAAATCCAACAACCTGAACTGTCTTGTCATCAGCATAGCAGAAGCTCACTGCAAATAATAACAAAGAAACAGAGAAGATTCTGCCAAAAAGGGACTCATGAAGCCCCATTAGGATCACTATGCTAAGGCAAATGAGCTCTTTTGCCAAAAATGTGAAGATAAGAAAAAGTTGATGTGTTGAGTATGTTTGATTGAGATGCTAAAGGGTATATATAGTACAAAAAATGGTAACATTTCTTATTAGTTACACTTACAACCAACACATAGTTAAGCACATTCACATGAACTTTTGACTTATGGAATGTTTGAAAGAGGTTTGTAGTTAGCAAAAGTTCAAGAAAAAATTACTAATATGGGTGAGTTGTTAGATCAAAAGGTATTAACTTCATTCAATGAAGTATCATCCAACTACAAACCTCGTCTGTTTTCTATTTCTAAACCTACTTAGCGGTTCTCATTTATGTAAATTTTGCTAAAATTCAGAGTAATTACATGTGAACTTTTGACTACTTCTAGTTGAATTGCCATTTGGAGTGTTCAACAAACACTGTAAAATCAATTGTATTTATAATTTGACATAGTTGGTTTGGTTTGATCTTTTCTCAAATAAAAACTAATCCAAACCGAACCAAATTGGCATTCTTTCTACTACTGTGCCTGATTTGCTTTTTTGTGTGTGGAAGTAAATCCTTTGTCTCAATTTAACTATCTTATTTTTCTTTTTTAGTTTGTTTCAAAACCAGTATCTATTTTTATATTTAATAAGTTTATCAATTCCAGCATTTTACATAGCTAGTTTAAAATCTTAAAATTTAAAGTACTTCTTACATCTTTAATATAAGATAACAAGATTTAAAAGTCTCTCTTTATTTCTTAAACTACATGTTCAATTAAACTAAGACACTTAAATTGGAACGGATGGAGTATATAGTAAAGAGAAAAAGGCAGGCATATTTTGATGGCATTTTCATGAAATGGGAATTATTCGTCTTCTCACACTCTCCGTGAATCAATGGACATTTCTTAACTAATTTTTCTTGCTATTAACTTCAAAATACTCATACTCATGGAGTTATATGCATCATCATGCATATTATATTGCACTTGCCACTTAAGACTATTACTATACTCATGACGATTGCAAGTATTAATAACTGAGTTTAAATTTTATATTTGTACATATTTAATAGATTTCTTTAGACAAATACATTTTTTGAACAAAAGTTACTAAATTCGATCAAACCCATATTCAGACTTCTAACTCCGCGCCCTACTTGTAGCTTCGCATGGTCCTAGCTGACCATTTCTATAAATTTGTGCTAATAGATGGCATTAGATGATTACAAAATAAAAATAGAAGTAATAAAAAATGTGTTGCCTAAGATCAAGTCAATGATCTTAAGTGGATAAAAAATTGTCATAATTCATGCTATGATGAGTATACCCAAGTGAAAGAACTATATTTTCTTGAGTAGCTTTTTTTGCAGTCACCAAAATGTTTGGGGTCCTTTAGTATGTTGTATAAGAAAAATAACTATTATGGTACATAATTTGATATAATTCTATCTAATATTTGGTTGTAATTAAATTTAATCATGTATAAATTTAATTTTGTATAACTTAATGTTATATTACTTTATTAAGTTTCTATATCACAGATAATATTTCTATTGTATGCTTTTAAAGATCCACAAGGTAAAAGGAGTCTTCCATACTCAAACAAGGCCACAAGAACCATTAGCTGGCCAAATCTATCTACCCAGAAAAACAATAAATATTTGAAAGGAAAAAATGAGAATGTGTTAAAGACAAAATTGTCTTTGCCACCTCCAACTACAAGTCAGTTGGAACTAAAAAGACATGGATGATAGGTTTTTCCCTCATGCTACAACAGTGGAGAACGTCTATGGATTCTATTTTCGGAAACCTATTTCATGTTTTCAACTATTCGCAAGTCTATCTCTAGCCTCGGTATCAGAAAGTTCCAAGTCATTCACTTCTTCTTCTTCGACTTGTTGGAGAGCGATTGAGAATACGCAGTTCCCTGCATAAACACACACAAGGAGATCGATATCATACCCAAGTCCAAACATAAAGAGAAATCATTTTAACATGATTATAAAAAACTAGACAATAAAATATTTCCAATAGTAAAATAAACCACCACAAACCTCAAGCCATTCATCCGTGGATGCATCTGTTGTTGCTGTTCCAACTTCAACCTTTGCCTTGGGTGCTCTCTTAGTTTTCTATACATAATACATCAAAGAAAGAAAATCAAAGGTTAAAAGGAAAAGGACCAACAGAAGTGCAATATACACTTTTTGGACTATAAACACACATTTACAATAAGATTGTCTCGGCTCCATAGGTAAACCCCTCGTACATTTTGTGCTCTTACAGTAATGCCCTTATATGTACGGATATATCTAACTGTCACCGCCATATCAAGTCTCTGTCAGTACCAAATTCTAAAGATTGTTAACACCACACTAAATCATACCATGTCAGGATGATAGGGGTGTATGAGAGGAAAAGTATAACCCTAATCACGAATGAGGCAATTCACACATGTATTTATCAGTCCACTCAGTAATTCTGATGCACTAGCAATATTCTTCTGCTCTCATGAGGTGCTTATATAAAGAGTAAATGTAATCACCTTTGAGAGATTTTGTATCTGACCACGAATCCAGAATCCAAGAAGAACAAGGAGGGCAATTCCAAGACAAAACAAGAAAACAGATTCAACACTGAGAAGACCACCAGGCTCAGTCACTTCAATAGTGCCATTGTAGAATGTACTTTGAAAAGGGTTCTGGTCTATCTCATAAACAATAATACCGACAAGATCAAAGCTTCCGGGCTGCAACATTAAATAAAAATTATTCAGAGTATGAACCAACAGCAGCATTAAGTGTGAGCAAAAGAAGTACAAAAATAAGCAGATAATAAAAGAGAAAAGCAGTACAAATGTTTGGCAAGCAACCAACCTGCATAAATTTGCTGACAGCAAATATATATGGGAAAGTGGCCTGAGCAGAAGGTGGAACTGTAGCATTGTTAAAAGCCTAGGAAATGGGAGAAGATACAAAATTAGCAAGGTCTCTAACCCAAATGACAGTGAAATAGCATGAAAATAGAAGACTCATTTGAACAGGAACTCCAGATTAACAACAGATGATCACTGGAGCTTTCATCCTGTAAAGCATAATTAAGCAATTGCTGCCCTTGTGACATATAGAAAAATTTCTTTACTTCCAAGATAATCTTGAAGTGATATTTTCTTCTCAAATAATTTACCATTTGTGTTACTTTAAGAACTTATCAATTTCAGTAATATACAGAAAGTCAATGATAAACCTAAAATTATATCCAATGAGCAATCATATTAAGAAATAAGACAAAAACCCAAATGGGGAAAAACTGTTTCAATCGTGAGAAGAATGAGTTTTGTATACAAGCTCATTCAACTGGCAGCTAACCAGCTCACATCCCTTGTTTTTCCGCCCTGGGTGGGGGTGGGAATTATTAGTCTCAACTGCTTCACCTTAAATTTAATATCCATTTTGAATGATATGTAGTATGCACCATCAAAATTGAATTAGCCACCACTATCGGCAAAGCACACCCCCAAGCTTCCTAGGAGGAGCTCATTCCAGCAACTATTAACTCCAATTCTATTGAGTCAGGGACAGATTAATGGCAACTGAACTTAGTGCAGCTTGAAAAACAGACAACACACACTATACAATCAACAACATGCAATCCATGAAACACTCTGTATAAGAAAATTTATAGAAAGCCCTACACAACTTCAGAAGCTTTTATCGAATTTATATTTTATCTGTCCATGTCGAATAGATAACAATATAATTACCGTTCCAGTTTCTGGGGTATTTCTGTAATATTTCATTAAACTTGGACCTTGCACAAATAGTGGAATGTACTTTTTGGGTGAAGTATTAGTGATCTAAACTTTTCTATGAACAAGTCAAGAGGCTCAGAGCAATCACAATTCATGTCTGGTCATTCTTGATATCGTTTTAAAATAGAAATACATTTTGGAGATTTTCATACACATAAATGTTTAATTTATTTTTTTCATTTTTCACATTGTAAAACTGAAAATGATCTGCTCATTCTCGTCATCCTAAATCAATGTGAATTAACCTAAAAATTAAATAATGACCTTATTATTCATCAAGTGTACTAAATGTTCAAAGTCTTCTGACCACCAACTTTTAAGAAAATCAAAACAACCCATTTGTTAAAACCAGAAAAGTTAAGGGCCCTGACAACAACTTGCTTGAAAATTGGCTTGCTACAAAAGCAAGTGCATGAAACTTTAGCTAAATAAGGAAACTATTAACCTTAATGTTAAAAGTCAACATGGAGAAACCTTAAATAAGATTGAATGTGACCCGAAGAACTCAAAACTCAGTGGATAGGTAAATTCCAGCTTAAAGAACCAAAATAACAAGTAAAATAAATTTGAGCTAAGAAGTTTTTCTTCCAGCATAAAGGACATAATATACCACAAATATTATGGAAGAAGCAGAGTGTGTCCTGATTTCTACCAAAAAATAAATCCAAACAATTACCTGTACAGACAGATTTTGAACCAAATAGCGGTGATCAAAAGGAAGGTGTACGCTGGCTTGGATTGCAATGATATTCAAACTTGAATCCCCTGTAATAGGCACCCAAAATTGGGAAATGAATCACTAAAATTAAGCACTTGAAGGGGAGGATAAATACACTGAAACACAAAAGGATTACCATCATTTTTCATTCCAACTAACAGCTCACTTTCCTCACCAGCTGCCACTACTGCAAAGACGAAGAAATATGTTCTGAGAGATGTAATTCTTAAACTATTAAGTACTATCATTTATGCAAAACAATGAACAAAGAATAAAGATACAAAACAGAAAGGGATTAACTTACCCTTAGAAGGGTTTTTGGGGAAAATACAAACCGTCTCAATCCCAGGTGCGGGACTAAAACTATCACTGCCAAAATCTTGGACATCATCATTAACAATTCCAAGATCTCCTGCTTCTCCAGTGCCTTCTACCACATCTGTTTCAGGGTCGGATTGACATCTAGCAACTATGCAGAAAGTCAAAACAATAAGAAACCAACATGAAATGCAGGAAATATTTGAAAGGGGACTCCTCCTAATAATCAACTGCAAAAGCAGAAAAACTAATAAGCAAATCAGCTATACAAATCCTCTGTAACCTTTCTTCTATAATCATGCCCAAGGTCTAGAAGACAATAGTCAATAAGGTATGCAAACATCAAGAATAACTAACTGAAACCTGAAAATCAAGCAACTGAACTACTCTATTAGGTGGGATCTATGCATGCATCAACAGTTCTTTCCCATGTCATATATAAAATGATATTATCAAATCAAAGACAGTTAATTTAACTACAGCATTACTAGTACAACGTTTCCACTATTGTCACCCACAGCACAATTCAAAATTCTGACTTATTTCCAAATACTAAATTTTGCTTAACTTCCGTTTCCAAATGAAGAAGATTATCAAGGTATGTATCCTTAGCATTCAGAGACAGATTTACTCAACAAAGACAAATCACATATTCACATCCCACACCACATCAACTAGGACGATAACATAATTGGAAACAATTACATAAAAGAATTTCAAAAACAAACAGCAAGAAGCTGATATTTGCCAGTGATCTCGAATATCTAGTGCATCTCAACTTTTAATAGTAAATAGAAACCTCGATTGCATCGAATTGAATGTCAATTTCAAAGATCACACAAAGGATTAAAAGACATTGAAGAATGTACAAAGGAGAGATCTGGATCTGAGAATAACGAACCTTGAAGAAATGATGAAGAGAAGAGAATGAGAGCGAGGAAAACAGAGAAAACCCTAATTGACATTGTAGATCGAAGATGAAGATGAAGAGGAGAGAGGTAACAGAAATGTAGAGCTGAGCTAAGAGGGACAAAAAAAGCCCAGCAAAACCAGCAGTTTTGTCGTTTTTCGGCGACGGTAAAACAGAGGAATAGGAAGTGAATCTCCTCGTGTTACGAAATACGGATATCCAAACCAAACCAATACGGGGGCCCAACTTAACTTTTCCAATTAACCAACGTTTTTTTTATGGAAAAATTAGATATCCTTTTTTTTTTTTAAATAAAAATATTAAAGCCTTATTTATTTTCATTAAGATTAAAACATCTGAATCTTAATATATATTTGAATATTAAGATGTGCATTAGGCTTTATTTGTTTGTATTTAATAAAGGTTTGAATCTTAATCATTCAGATCCAGTCCATTCAATGTGTTTGATTTTTAGATCTGAATCTCAATCATTCAAATTAAACTCATTAAGTTCATTGTTTCTTTTTAAAAAAAATAAAAATTCTTAATGGATCTAAAAATGATCTACTTGAATCAAATTTATAAGAGAGTCTTAGCAACATTCATTTAAGGGAAAATGGTTAAATATGCCCCTAAACTATTCGAAAAGGTTTAAATATACCCCCGTTTAAAGTTTGGTTTACTTGTGCCCTCGCCGTCCAACTTTTGTCTAGATATGCCCTTATTGGCGTTAAATGTCAAATGGAATTGTCACGTCATTTTTACATTACCACGTGACATTTATATTAAAGGGAAAGGGGTCAAATATACCCTTAAACTATTCGAAAAGGTCTAGATATACCCCCCTTTTACATAAACTACCCGACCCGCTTTCAACAAAAAAATTTTGATAAATCCCGAAAATGAGTAATTGACTAATAAAAAATAGGAAAAATATGAAGAAAAAAAATATAAAATTAACGCAAAAAATTCACAAATAAATATAGTAACCTTAAATTCAACAATTTTTTTAAATTTTTATTTTTTTCGATAAATCACGAAAATGAGTAATTGATTAATAAAAAATATGAAAATGACTTTATGCTGAATTTTTAGGTTATATTTTTCATATTTTTTAAAGAACCTGCATATAAATTGTTGCATAGTGTCCTTTAAGTGTGGTTGATGTTCAAATGCTAATTCTTAGGAGTGATCCAAGTCTCATCCCCACTTTCTTAATTTTTTGTTGATAGTTATGAAAGTCTAATTTAGATTGCAATGTAAGTAATCATAGTTGCTTCAGGAATGAAATGTTTTGTCTTTTTTATTTGGAGGGTGTCCATTTCACTTGCTTAGACTTTTCAATTTTTGGAATGAAATTTATTGTCATACTTTCTTTGACGTCTCTTCTCTGAATGTTGAGGGTCTATATTCATTTAGGACTGTCTTAGTGAAATGTGTACAACTTTGCAGTATATGACCTAGTTTTCCACGACTTAATTATACACAAGATTCTATCCTTCTCATAGATATTTTTTATTTATGATTACGTTTCTGAATATTATGACATTTACTTTTTTATACTTTTCAGGAAATATGTATGTAAATTGTTGAATAGTGTCCTTTAGGTGTAGCTGATGTGCAAATGTTAATTCTTAGGAGTGATCCAAGTCTCATTCCCACTTTCTCTAAAATTAATGCTTAAGGTGGATAACTTCCTCCATAAATGCTTACAATATTGATGGTTCAGATGATGGATAAGACTTGAGAGGCATCTACAATTGGTAATTTTTTCCACCACAGATCCTCAAGAATCCAGTACCACTTTAAGATATTAACATGTGTCCAATAGAGGAGGAAGTTCAATGCTATCCTGTCCCAATTATATTCTTGTTCTTGAAAAAGAGTTTAAAACAGCCATCAATTTGTGGCCTTAGAAAATGACATATCCTTCCATTCTATAAGAATCATTTTTAACCTTATCCATCCAGATACCACAACTCTGCACCAAGCTTTACATGCATATGAGTATTTTACCACCTTCTAAGAAAAATCATTAATCACTTTGATTATTATCTTAATATATATTCTCTCCATTCATTTTTACGTGTACATAAGAATAAGTAATTAACATTAAGAATAAAGTAAAATTAAAAAAAAAAAGTTATTTTTAAAATAGTGAATAAATAAAAGTGAACGAATCGATTAGGCAGAATGAGTTTCACTCAGCGGGCATAGTGGGTGAACCAAACACATGGATATAACACATATAGATGTTCCGAATAGTAACAGCAATTTGTTTGGCCCAATAATAAACACAAGAAGCAGATAGATAAGCGAAGGTGCCATTACAAATATCTTCAGTTTCGGAAATGGCAGCTTCTTTAGCTTCTCAACTTTCTGGTCCAAAATCTGCCATTTCCTTTTCCTCTCCACCACACTTTTCTGGTCTCCGTCCATCTTCTAATTTCAAGCTTGACAATACTCACTCTTTTTTCCAAAATGTTGACTCTCACTTACGCCTTTCACCCTCTCACAAAGCTTGCAGACCCGTCGTCTCCATGGCTGGCTCCGGCAAGGTACATAAGCTTTTAGATTATATATTTGGCTTAGTAGATTTCGTCAGTTTGTTAGGCTGTGTGTGTGATCTGAATTGATACAAGTTATTAGAACAGAGTATGGCACAATGCTTGTAAATGACTGTATTGAACCACTTTTACTGACTAAACAGCAAATTAGAAATAGCAATTGGATTAACAAGTTATTTATGACCTTGTTTTCAACTATGTCTTCAATCCAAACTAGTTGGCGTTTACTACATGAATCCTCTATATTTATTCTACTCTATTTGAGCCCCCTTTCTTGTTTATGGGACTACTTCAAGTTCCCACCTTATCACACTGGATTAGGCTGGTTGGCTTCTTCTTTATAAACAATCATCCAATGCAACATGGGTTAGATTTGTCATGACACTAGAATTTGCCCCTAAAATGCATTATGGTAGCTTTCACAACTTTTCTAGGCCTCGTGTAATACATTTTTGAACTTTCAATTATCGCCCTTTTCGTATTGGATGTCTGATTATAGATTTGTTATTGTTTGCAGTTCTTTGTTGGTGGCAACTGGAAATGTGTAAGTATTACATCTTATGTCCTCTTGTCTAGTTATGTAATTGAAATTTGAAACCCCTCTTTTTCATAATGGGAGGTGGCGTTTATTTCCCTATGATTTTTTTGTTTTCGTAACTTTGTCAATGTTTCTCCCAGAATGGAACAAAGGACTCCATAAGCAAGCTTGTATCTGATCTGAACAGTGCAAAACTCGAGTCAGATGTTGGTGAGTTCTTCAATGTTGTTCACTTTCCATTGCCTCAAGCTGTATGTGCATATCCAGCTTTCTGTGAAGCTGTCTCAATGACTTTCTACCCTATTCAGATTTTGATTGCAGAGTAATCTTTGTAAGCCTGTTATAGTTGCCACTTAGTTTGACCCTAGTTTGCTGACTACTTCTCACCCTACATTCAATATAGTTTGTTGTGCATATCCCTTTCATAGTGCTGTTCTAGTATGATATCTCGTTTTATTCAAGGCTACATGGATAACACCATGCTCTTTTTTTCCGTGTTATACTTGTATTTGAAATCTGAAATGATTCTTTCCTCGTCTTGGTAATACTGGTATTCAGTTTTAACGAGAATGAAGTTGATTATGCAAGCATTAATGAAAAATATAGAAACCTTATAAGAATTGTGAAGATTTGCAATCGAAGTTTTTCTTGACACTGGCCATATCTACATGTCCTGTTGATACTTATCCTTTACAAACCTAGACGTAGAGAGAAGTCGTGGAAAAGCAAGTCATCTTTAAATGTTCTGGCCGTTAGATTTAGAAGCAAACTCATGTTAATTAGCCTGCTCAAAGAGGTGTTGCAAAAGGCATGACAAAGGCACACAAAAGATGATGCTTCTCTTAAGGGGATTCCTTTTTCTGTTTCTTGTTTGCGGGTCTGCAGCATTTTAGATGATTCAGTTGTTCATCCTACTCTACTCTCATTCTCTTTATTCTTTCTTTGCTTCCCAATATTTACTCTGTAGTATCGATAAAGATGTAATACCGGTATTTGTAATTGGATATGTCCATGTCCAAAGTTTCATGAATGTTTGGTGCTGATAGCCCAGTCCTGCCAGAGTATGCACCGTAATGGTTTCGGCATTGTGATATCATATCCATATATAGATAAAACACTTTCTCCACCTATTATATTGATTTTCTTCATCTTCATCGGTCAACTAATCAAGATTGCTGAAAATATTATTAATTTCTAACATTCATATAGTAATTTTATATTCTGAATCAGTTGCTATCACAAAATAATATGTTCTTCTTGGATACTTGCAGATGTGGTTGTAGCACCTCCCTTTCTGTACATTGATCAAGTGAAGAGTTCACTAACTGATAGGATTGAGATTTCTGGTCAGAATTGCTGGACTGGCAAAGGTGGAGCTTTCACGGGTGAAATCAGGTTAAGCTCACATGTAAAATTAAATTTAAATCAATTAACGCGCCAGAATTGCTTTGTTCTTCACTATATGATGGTTTATGGTAATTCAACAGTCTGGTTTCGAATGTTAATTTGCAGTCTTTCCAAATTTTCTGAAAATCCAGACCAAAATTTACTTCTTTTTCTTTTATAATGATGGTGTCCGGGTTAGCAAGGCATACCTCTAACTATTCTACCTGATACCTACTACCTCCCACTAGCATATGTATCCGGTAACTTTACTCACGAAGGCTTAGGCAAATAGAAGTAATCACCTAGCATTTTTGGCTCTATGGGTATTTGAACTCTGATAAAGATAGGAGCTCAATAGCCTTCTTACAACCAAACTATAGGGAAATTGCCCCATTAAAGGAGCGACAAGATGTCCTTAACTGATTTTCAGCATAGTTTTAATTGGTTGTGTCCTATCAAGGTGTATCAAACCAATGTTTTTCTTGTCATCCTAATGAGAGAGTGTTAACTATATTTTCACCAATAAGGCCTGCATGACATCGCTGTTGAGATCAGAAGTTTCTCTTTGTGTTTTCTCTGTGGTTATGGTTATGGTTATCCTTTTTTGAGTGAAAAGAGGTAACAATTTTAGTGAAAAAAAAGCTGTACTAAGAGCCGTATGCCCGCATCTACTATTCGAAAGGAGAAAAAGTGTAACCTTGTTCTTATTGCAAGGGTTCTAGGATATCTAACAGTGAATCTACTTATAGTAATTCTTCCTTACACCAAAAATGAAACAAAAGCAAAGAAGTCATCGTAATCTTCTGGACAGGCCTGACTATATCTTCCAAACATCTTGATTTTCTTTCCTTCCAAACATTCCACCAAATACAAGCCAGAATTTTACCACATCAAAGAGTGCCACTTTGATGGGTATTTTCTCTCAGCTGTGTTTCCAGTGCCTAATACCAGCCTTCTATCCAGTATGATTTGAAGCTGTGTATGAAGATTTGATGCTGTAGCTGTGCCTTAGCCATGTCAGTCTTTCTTGTTGATCAATGGTACGATGAAATTGCTTCAGTATTTTGAAGAAATTTGAAGCCTATTGATTTCCCAATTATTACGAAATTTTCTTAAGCTTATTCTGTTGACTCTAAGTTTCAGGGAAGGCATCTTTGAGGTCCATTGCCCAATCCAAATTATCAGTAGGATTTTTTTGTTCTTTAAGTGTGGGATTTCAGGTCAAACCATGACTTTGAACTTAATTCCCTCCATCTTCGTCAAGGAAAAGAAGATAATAATGGGTAGTGAATTTAGTACAACGAAATCCACCATTGTATCCATATTTCATTAACAATAGCATTACTATGTAGTCAAGATATTGAATAGAATAAAAGGGAATCTGTTATCTGATTGTCCTACAAGGCCACATCTCCATTAAAATATAAGCCAATGCTTCTTTCCACCAATTAGATGTGGAATCCAACCATAAAGTTAAACTCCACTTTATGAATCCTATCAGAAGTGCAGTTCATTAGGTAATGGACGGCAGAGACCGTCATTTCTCCATTGCTCATTGTGTATGACTTCAAAATATGTCAGAGATCAAGTGTGGACCCAATTACTCAACTGTTAGTGTAACTCATCTTCAATTTATAATATGTTTTATTTAACATATGTAGCGTGGAACAGTTGAAGGATGTTGGCTGCAAGTGGGTCATTCTTGGTCATTCTGAGCGGAGACATGTAATTGGAGAAAATGATGAAGTAAGGCTTTGCATGAATCATTTGATTTGTGAATTTTATGGAAAACTAAGCAATTTGTCACAAGTGAAATGAAGTAAAACATTTGCCGGGTCTTGATGATACTTCGTTGTGTGTTGAGCTGTTCACTAAGGACTTGACTGGGCCATTCTCTCGTGCAGTTTATTGGGAAGAAGGCTGCTTATGCCTTGAGCCAGAATGTTGGAGTTATAGCCTGTATTGGAGAGCTATTGGAAGAAAGAGAAGCTGGAAAAACTTTTGATGTATGTTTCAAGCAGTTGAAGGCATTTGCCGGTGAGATTTTGCTGATTATGTTGAATATAGTCTTTCTTGCAGAATCTTTCATCTCATATTCATGAGACCTATATATGTATATGATGTTCTATTAAAAGCTAAGATTACTCACTGGGGCAGGGATGGGATAGTCATTTATATCCATTGCCTTGGCTTAATGAATTTTCTCCCTTAGGCTAAAAGTGTTACATGTGAAAGCTTTATCTTTCTTAGATCTCTTTGATGACATTTCTGTGATGTGCAGATGCTTTACCAAGTTGGGATGATGTTGTCATTGCATATGAGCCTGTATGGGCTATTGGAACTGGTAAAGTGGCGTCACCTGAGCAGGCTCAGGAGGTCCATGCAGCTGTTCGTGATTGGCTAAGTAAGAATGTTTCTGCAGAAGTTGCTTCTAAAACACGCATTATATATGGAGGTAATGAATTTGAGTGTTGAATTCATGTAAAAAGTAACTTTTCCTCTTCTGTGTTTCATGCATGCGAATTGAGATTGCATGAGTTGTTAAAAGTTAAGGATTTAAGCCATGTTGTGATTTGTTATTGATATGTCAACTAGATATTGTAAAAGTTCCCCTCTTCCGCTTGGGTTGTGTTGAGCCGTAAAGTATCATAATTACAGTAGTCAACAATTCTTTTTGTTTTTTTATACTTAGGGGGGATGGGGAAGTGAACCCCTAACTCTTTTTGTTGAATTCTTATTTGTTTGTCTTTTTAAGAGTTCTTTTTGTGAGTCAGCGAAGGACTTTGACGCATTGTTAAATTAAGACATATCCAACCTGTATTTGGTGCTCCAAAATCCCGTTTCTTTGCTGTTGATATGCCTGGATTTTTTGTGAAACTGAATTGTAATTTTCATGTTTCATAAAACTGTAAAATTTTGACAGGCTCTGTGAACGGAGGCAACTCTTCTGACCTGGCGAAGAAAGAAGATATTGATGGCTTTCTAGTGGGGGGTGCTTCTTTAAAGGTTATCTTTTAATTGCTAAGTACATGCATTTTGTCTGGCAAATATTTTTTAGTTTCCTATTTGACTGTAGCATGTGGAATGTATCCGTAAAATATTTGGGATCAGTGGAAATGATTGTAACATGCAAGAACTGTATCCTTGACCAAAATTACAAAAATTAAAACATGGATAAGTTATTAAATTTAAGCTGGTCCTAGAATTTATGGCATCCCCTTAGAAAGAACATCATATCTAGAAAATGTTGTTCACTGTGACTAGTATTGGAAAAAAATTGTTGTTCATCGTGACTATAAGTGGACACTGGACCTACCCTTTATCGTGGACACTAAAAACTCTTTGGTGTTGGGGCAACTACTGCGCACACTCTGGAGTGCCGAAGTTGGTTTGGAAAGAACTTTAGTGATATGTGGAGTTTAATGTGAAGATCCTTGGGACTTGGAGTTTGACGGAGTATGACAAAAGCAATATCCCTAGGGCTTCGGGTCAATTGTAAGAGCGCAGTGCATGACACG
The DNA here is from genome assembly GCF_019186545.1 of Solanum stenotomum. Lineage (NCBI taxonomy): Eukaryota > Viridiplantae > Streptophyta > Magnoliopsida > Solanales > Solanaceae > Solanum > Solanum stenotomum. The sequence continues at coordinate 48,326,395 of NC_064286.1, read as the reverse complement.
TGGGTTAGACTCATGTCAACAGTTCGACTCTGCCATGGACTAAAGCCGGTATTTAAGTGGAGATGGGTAAAGGGACATCCCATTATCCACCAAGTTACAACCATGTGTCAACTGTCCCTCGGAAAATTTTTTTGGTCATCACAAAAAGATGATAGAAGTAATCAGCCATAGGTGGTGGTTGTATCTTAGAAATTTACATGGAGATAGAATAAAAATATACACATTGCAATTAGTTTTATTAAATGTGTACTAAACCAACTCCTAGCTTGTTGGTTTCTAACTTGTCGCTGCATCATTTATTCAAAGTGGAAATTCTCCATTGGAATTAACTTTTTTTTTTTGGAAATGTGCAGTAACCTTAATATTCTATGTTTCAGGGTCCTGAGTTTGCCACCATTATTAATTCTGTAACATCCAAGAAGGTAGCTGCTTGATCATTTGTCACGGGTTGTAGTCGTGGAAATAAATGGCTTAGAGAAATAGCAGTGCTGGAAGCATCAGATGGCCAATTTATGAATGAGTTTTATCTAGTGGAATTTTGGTAACTTTCCAACTCATCCTGTATAACTTGTTTTTCATCCATCTCATTTTAATAACACAGTGAAAGCAAAATGTGGAGCTTCAGAGTGTAAAATTTTTTTTATAGCGGGGTTTGGATGTGTTGTATGTTCCTTAACACTAATTATACCAAAGTTTGCTGAAGTTACTTGACCCCTCCCAACACCCCCAACCCAAAATAAATATCTATGCTTCAAATGATGAATGTGGATTGTGAAGAAGTATTGTCAATGAGTACATTTTCTGCTCTTTTTTCTTTTCTTGGAACTACAATTGATTTCAGATGTTTGAAGGCACCTTAGCTCCCAGAATCCCAGTGCACTGCACAGCATGGTTTTATCTCAAGCGTATCATCACTCCAGCATAGTAAGTGAAGTTTCACTAGTAGAAATTCAAACTTGATCACATCGTCTTGGAGTTAAACTTATAAAAGTGAAACTCTCGAATAGTGTTCTAGAGTTCAAACTTTTATAAATGAAGCTCCATGACAGTCTCGAAATTTGAATGTATACATGTAAAACCAAGTCTTTTTGCACTTAATTGTAATGGAGAAGTAACTATTTTTAAGCTACTTTGCAAAAGTTAATTATATTTCAAACAAGTTGGCGTAAAGGTCTACCTAGTATAAGTTATACTTGGTTTAATGAAGTATGGGTTAGGCATACTTGACAAGTTGGAACCTTAAAATGACACAAGTCTGAAATTTAAGTGAGAACAGGACAGATGGGCAGCGTTTGCCATAAATTTTTGTAAGTATGAAAAAAAGTAAATTGTAATTGCAAAACAAGTAAAGAAAAAGAAATTATTTGTTCAAATTGTGAGTGTAATTATGTGTATGCAGGTTTCTCAAATAAATTAAGTAGACATACATGAGAAAGGGTGCTGAATGAATTTGTTAGATTTTTATTGTTTTGACAAATTGATGCTTGAAGTTTTGTTCATTAAAATCTAACAAATTCAAAACACAAGTTTCGTATTTCTTTATAAGAAATATGACACTTATGTCTTGAATTTGAGCTTATTTGAAATTTTTTTTTAAAAAATGGATAAAAATAGTCAAATCACACATCATTATCTATTTAAAAAAAAAAAGTCAAATCATACATCACTAAAGTTTTATCCAATTTTTATATGCAATTCAATCACATGACTGAAGTTTGATCTTTGCTAAAGCCACAACTATATAGCAAAAAAATGTCCGAAGCTTAGCTTTACCAGATCAACCAACAACAGTAAAAATGCCCCCCGGCCAGGCTCGAGTGGCAAAAGGTGGAAGATTTGTGACTTAGGTCGCAAGTTCAAGCCCCACACCATACAAAGCGAAGCCCGATATTTGAGTGGAGAAGGGTAGAGGGACAGGCCCATCATCCACCGAGTTTAGAAGATTGTGATTGATCCAAAATACGGCGGATCAAAGATGGATTTCTTGGTTTTCAAAAAAAAAAAAGAAACTTCAATAAAAAAAAGAAAATGTCTAAGACTTGACAAGTCATACCAAACTTGAGGCCAAAAATATAATGTTTGGCCTTCACAATTTTCAACTTCAACCGCATATGTCTGAAGTTGTTCCCAAAGCAAATAAACTTGCATAAAAATATAATGGGCACAAAAATGACATGACTATCCTAAAATTGGGTATTTGTGCACATCGGCCAAATAAAATTGGATCCATACATTATACATAAAATTGAACTTGAAAAAATTTCAATTAAATGTTATGTGCTTACAAAAAGGTCTATTTTCCCTAGAGTTTCAAACCATTGGCAAGGGATATCAAATTCACATAATTAAAAAGAGATGCAATACTTCTACTCATACCGGTACACAAGAACTCCCAAGGCTCGAGCTCAGCAAAACTTCTTTGTACAGAATTGAGTCTCAGCTTTCGATGAAGAGCGTGTGTGTCTGTATTTAGTTTGCTACAACATTTTAGCAGCAGAGCACAAGCATGTCCCCAAGGAACCAATGTCAAATTTTGCGTTCTTTGATTAGCTTTCAACCGTAGGTCTTGAAGAACGGATCAAGAGGGGCATTTCTAATTGCTGTTAAAACAGGCTGCAGGTGAACCCCCGTTGCAAGCCGTTAACCCTGTGAGCAATGTAGCAATGTCGAGGTTGCTTCATTGACAATATTACTCTGCAAGTCTTATCATTTTCCTTCACAATGAAGACTTGCCCGCAAAAGCAGTAGTGATACAGGATCCTCCACATACAGACTTTGCCAACAAAAGTAGTTATGATGATCAATCACACTTTTCCTCCATACTGGAAATGGATCTTGTAATCATGTTGCAAAGTAGCAAGGGTATTTCTGCAGGGTCCCTCTATAAAAATAGAAAGATTAAATAGTGAGGCAACAGGCAACTAATAGCTTAATATTCTTTCAAACTTTAGAACAGGTTGAGATTGCTCACCTCCAAATACTGTGTGAAGACGTTGAAGATCATCTTCTGAACAAGTATCTATTAAAGCATAGACACCAGGTCTTAAAGCTTCGTCGATTTCCCTTCCAAGTTGAAAAAAAAAATTCATTAAGATTGGAGAACAGGAATCAAAAATGCAAATCACATTGTGCCTCTAACATGAAATCAAAAGTGAATACAACAAAAAAGTACCGGATGATTCCATTTCTAAGCCGACCATATCCACAGTACACCCATATGTAGCAAGATAGGAATTGAAAACAATTGTCACCATAGACATCTTTGTGCTGCCTAATCTGCAATATAGAAAGGGGACAGCCATTTTATGAAAGACATAAGGAAAGAAACCTCTTGGATTTATGTGAATGGACAAACAGTTAAATGAAACTAATGCATTGATGACCCAAAATCGAAACTTGCACTAGTACCCTTCTGACAATGTAATTGAGACAAGAAACGACATTGTCAAATTACCTTTAAATCAAAAGAGTGGACCAATAACATGCCTCCTAAGTTATCTAGTTTCAACAATCTCAGAACTTCTCTTTTGATAACTAATGGAAATTTTATTAATGACTTTCAATACTAACTACCAAGCTAGTAAACGGATAAAAAAGAAATTCAGTACAAAGCTAGTAATGAATGGGAACAACCACCTCAGAACTGACTATGACTAAATCAAAGCTTAGAACTAACATGTTCAAAGTCCAAAGTAAGGATGAAGCTGAAGCCAAGTTCATCCAAGTAGAGCACTGTTTATAGTACATTCAACTTTAGGCAGGGTCATGAATTTCGAATCATAAAGCACTCATGAGCCTGAGCCTAAGTATCTAGAAGCAACCTGTAAAGCCCAAAAGCCATCTGTCTTTTACTCCCATTTTTCAGAAGAGCAAAAAGGCAACTATAAATGATGCAAGAAGGAAGTATTTAGATCATGTTAACCCAACATTTGAGTAAATTGAAAATTCCATTATTGAGGAGAGAGTATAATGTAGAAGTAACCTTACTTCTTCATACACCCTACGAAGAAAACTGGCGCATTTTACTCCTCCTTGAACTTCCCATCCAAAATTATCTCCTCCAACTGGACAAGTGCATACCATCTCCAAACAATTAAGAAGTCTGCCAACTGAATCTTCCAGAAGCGCGATGCAGCGCCGTGTCTCACTACATATTGTGAAAACCAAGATAATAGATCAATGACTTATAAGGGGAAATTTGCTTAAAATCCACACATCTATAATGTTTCTCCATCTCTTTTGAAGTTCCCCGGTGATCATCATAAAATTGCACAGTAAACAACATAAGGGAATAGGCCACAAATATAGTTTGAAGGAAACAAGAACAAAGTAGCAAACCTTCTGTGATGCTTTAGAACAGTGCACAGCATTCGGCAGCAAGCAGCATATAGCTTTATGCAAAATTCTCTATCCACGACACTTCTTTCGCTTCCAGGAACCTCAGTTTCTCCGGAAGTCAAGTCTCCTGTATAATTAGAACAAAGTGGAACTTTGGATGTCCAAAGCTGAAAAGCACTCTGAAATATTGTAGCAGGCAGATGCAATAACTGCCCAATATGGCATGCTTCCAATTGGAAGAAAGCGTGTTTGGCAGAAATTTTTGTCAGCACTGAAATGCACATAAGACAGACAGAGCCAGGGTCGGGTTCAGTAAAATCTTTCCTGAACTTATGATTTCTGAAAAATATCTTCGGGCCTTGCAAGTGCAGGACTACATTGAGTAGAGACGATACTAAATTCTGGATATGCCTTTTGACCACAGCCAACTTCTTACGCCCTATAAAAAGACAAAGGACATACGAAACCGCAAGTTACGCACAAATCTGAAAAACATTAGTATAGGGCAAGTATCGGGATTTTTTGCAACTTAATATGAAGAACAATCAGCTCCCTAAACTATCCAACAAACAAATGAAAAACATCACAGCTTCCAGAGAGAGCTCACACATAGGTAGAGATCTTTGCAAGTGCTACTTCGCCTCTGAAGACATGTTAATTAGTTCCTAAACTGATGTCGTCTTAGTCTCTTTACATGCCATGAGCAAAGCCAAGGCAATTATTGTTCCTTTTAATTAATTGTGTGTTCTGAAAAGTAACAACCTCCCAGTCAAAAGACCCTTTAAGAAAAAACGAGAATTCATGGACAAAAAGAATCAAAAGTCCCCCTTTTTCAGGGAGACTCTGCTAATTTTTCCCCTCCACTCAACGCGCTCCTCTTGTGATTTATGACTTAAGTTACTCATCTGTCCAAACCAGAGCTTTTATATTTCATGCAATGCAACATCTGAGGAATTAAAAACTATTTTAAACAGCCCTACTCGCTCCTACTCAAACATATCCATTCAAACCATTTGGATTTTTTTTTCACATCCAAACCATTCATAGTAGCATAAGGAGCATCTGATTGTTAGAGCTATTCAGTTAATTTCATGTCGACAAGAACCAGTGTTTTCTTATCCTTCACAAGGTTAAAACTGAAATACAAATACATCATCTCTTGATCTTTCTAGCAATCGAAAGAGCTTAATTTCTCTCTGATCCAGACAAAATTATGTAATATCTGTGAGGAAAAAAATGCTAATCATTTGTGGAGTCCAAATGAAAGCAAAGAACTTTGACATAATAGCTATCTTGCATTTTTCTCTTAGGACCCGTTTGAACATGCGATATGAAATTGAAGTTTTGTATGGACATGCAATTTGGATTTCTTTAGTTGTATTTTTTTATAAACATGACAACCCCACAAGTTGTGATAACTATCAAAATTTCCCCAATTCTTACGCAATCTTACCAAATTGAACAAACCATAGTTCATAAACAAGATACCGGAATATTGAAAGGCACCACATTGATAAATCACATATATTCATGTTCCTTTTACAAATAAATGTTTGTGATTTGTGAATACAAACTTGCAAATACACATAATTTTATAAAGATTCACTAGTCAACAATAGTAGTAACTAGTTATTCTTTAATATAATAATTTCACATGGTACGAACAATCTTTTCACGCCGAACATGTCTTTTTTTACAAAATTTCAAATGATGGGTCCTTTTTTTTACAAAAAATAAACTTATGGGTCAAGTTTTACATTTACAAAAGTTGAAATCATGATTTGAGCTTTCTGGAGAATTTGGGATTTGAAACCATGATCTCAAATCACATATCCAAACACCGATTTGAAATTATGACTTCATATTGCATGCCCAAACGCAAGCTTGGTACTTGAAAGTAAACCTTGGATATAAAATAGTACCTGACACAGATTCAAGAATCACGTCCAAGCAATCAATGCCTGCAGCAACATAAGCAGAGACCTTTGTTCCATGTGAACTTCCAGTAGTTACTTCATAGTTAATAATGCAGTGTTCCTGCACACCAACTAATGCTCTCTCAATAGCCTGAATAGCAGACAATAAATGCAATTCAGAAGCTCTGCTGACAAAATTCGCGAATGACATCCTCAATCTGGATTTTAACTCATCCAAGTGGTTTAGCCAATGAGAGTTGGATAGGTCATGTTCTGGCAGACCACTTAGCATCTTGGTACTTGATTCTATCTCTCGTGATGCAAGAGCAGCTTCCTTCCCCTGTAAAGATATGCACTTTCCCATGGCCCTCAAATGCAATTCTATTTGCTTGACAAATAAATCTCTAGAAGACAAAGGATTAAGCAGCGGAAATATTTTTCCCAGCTCTCCAATGAACTTCGCAACACCATCTAACCAAATAAAAGAGAACTGTTCAAGTGACCCACTGTGATTGGCAAAATCAGAAAGCAAGACATGAGAGACACGGATTAGTATGGGAAGAAGATTCTTTGGCAAGGAAGTAGACTTGGTATGCAACGAAAATTTTAGAATAGCTGAAGAAGCACCGAAAATATGCTTCAGACAAAATGCGGCTTCAAGATTTTCTCCTTTGGAAAGTCCTTGCAATAAAGATTTTCTCAAATATTGTTGCTCAAAGTCCACATTGGCCAAAAGAGACTCAATACCTCCAAACTTTTGCAAGTCATTCTTACAGTCATTAGACTGTACAGAGTCAGCCGAACCAGAATAGTGTTCTTCCTTTTTCACATTATTAGGCTCATCAGCAGAGTCCCTAGATTGGTAAGTTCCCGCTGCCAATAGATCGTTGCAACATTCTGTCTCAATAGCAGTGTGGGTACTAGACAAACCTTGAGGGTATTGATCGCCCTCAAGAAATAACAAATGCAAAATGGAGTTTAACAAGTCTGCACATGTCTCTATACATGGTTTCATTTTGAGGTTGTGGCTTGTTGATTCTATAAGAGTACTGCTTCTTTTAATATCCAAACTGTCCATTGCAGAAACTAGACCACATAAGAATCCCTGAAAGCAAGAGATCAAAGGTGAGACTTTATCCATTTCCTGAAGCCCAGCTAGATCATCCACTTTTCCATTAACAACCGCTAGATTTAGGGAGTCCAGCAATTCCTGTGCATGTCTCGTTAAGGTGCCAGCTACAGATGAAACACTTCTCCATGCATCGTTGTTATCAGAGAAATCTGAACGCGGACCATTTTCTCTCAGAACAGTCTCTTTGTGGCCATCAGCAGAACTGATAGCTCCTCCATAAGACTTCCCAGCAGTCAAAGCAAAAATGGCTTCAAATTGATCTTTGAACAGAGTCAAAAGGATGAAAGATGTGTGATCCATCAACGAGAAAATCATATGTTTCAATTGAGGAGAAGTCTCTTGAGAAATCACACTCAGAAAACCAGTTACTGCAGACAATGACTTCAGAAGCCAAAAAACAGGAGATCTCTCTGACAACAAGCAAGCTAGCAAGGATTGATGACCTTTCTTCCCTTCACATGATGCCATTAGCAGATTTTTAAAGGTTCTCCGGCAGGTCACAAGCAACCTCAAGAGCTCATAACGGCTGCATAAAGCTACTGACCCATGCTGATCAAACAGGCAGCCGACCACGAGCCTGAAATATTACAGCCATTTGCAAACCAACATTACAGTTTGAATTACTAGTTTGAAGTTGTTATGTCAATATCTAAAAGCTTTCCAACAGCTAATGCTAAAGGCATTTAATGTCTGATGAGAACAACAAAAAGGGTGAAGAAGTGATATTACCTGTCGATATTGAGAATGCTAGTGGCATAACGTGAGAATGATTTTGATCTAAGATGTCCTTTCGGTATCCAGCTCAAAAGGTTGAGAAATTCCCGGCATCTGGTGATTTCTGCGTTTATAGGACTTAGTTCCTTTTCACAAAGTTCAGCAGGTATGTCATTTAGTAAATGATGGATTGGATCTATCAATAATGAGTCATTATCCTGTGGATGATTACTTCTGAAAAATGTAGTCGATGACTTTTCAAGCATGTGTATAGCATTCTCCCAATCAGGTGTACCATTTAGATCAACTTCTCCAACATATGAAAATATTGACGACACAGACTTCTTCAAAATTTGGCAAAATATGGATGCCATGTGCCTGCAAATGGGCTATCATAACATACAGTTAGAACACCACAAGAAACGATCGCTCCCAATAGAACTCAATAAGGCAACCAGACAGCGCAATAACCCAAATGATAAACTAGCAAGGTGTAAGTGGAATAGGATTATCCAATCTAATACACCCGGACGTGAGAAGTGTCCAAAATCCCCAACAACTCTGGGATGCTAATGTGATCCCTTATGCAACTGATAGTTTGACACAGAGAGACCTAAGTACCCAAGCTTTATGTGATCTACCTGCAACATCATTCTTACTAAAATATGAAAACCTGCCTCCAGGAGGACTCAAACTTGAGTCTCAAATTGTAGCAGGCATTAACTGCTACATAACTCCAGTTTGCATATCAGGATAGATTTCGCAAATGAATATGTTTCTGCTAAGTTGCTTGGACTCCGGTGCAAGTGTCCGATACAGGTGCAAATTTAGAGGTCAGATCCTTCATGATCTAAATTTTAAGATGTGGGGATATGGATACAAGTGCGGGGATTCAGCTAAAAATAATTCAAATATCTAAAAATAGAGTTATAAAACCTAAACTATGAGATATTATGTGGAAAACTTGAGCAAAAATATTGACCGAGAGGAAAGTCTTAGAAGGAGATAAAACAAAAAGGAGTGACATAGAAAATTCTATATACAAGTTATTCCATTTTCTTCAATTTCACCTTAGCTTTTGTTTTGATTTCACAAATCATTGAATCTGTCCAAAATTTCTCCGTTGATTTTAGTCAAAGTACTCAAAATCTATTGACTAAATCAGGTACGGATCCCACACCCTGTTATGTCTACAAGGTTGTGGCACCGAAAGTGAAGAGTCCAAGCAACTTCGTGTTTCTGTGGGTCATTCTATAAGTAGATGAAATTTTACTTTAGTTTATACATCACAATGTTCAAGTTATACCCATGGAACCTGCAGTTGAACCAAAGAGCATAAACCTGTTTTCTTGACGTGTTTCTTTGGCTGAGATTTTCCTAATTGAGGGATTAGCAAGTAACTTTTACATGGATTCATAGAAAGGTTCTTTCACAAAGCTGTGACATGAGATGCATGAAGATTTGATGGTCATAAGTAAAGCTAAAACAGTGCTAAATGTATGTGCTGTAGAGGCTACCCAAGAACTTACTTTTTGTTCATATAGAATGGTGTTGCTCAGAAGTTCCACTGAGACCAAATGTCGGTTGACTCCTGTCACGTAGCCAGATTTCTCTATATAATTCCTGAGCGCACTCATATTCGTGCTTAAACAAGGATGGGAGTTCTGAATTAAAGCTAAAAGAAACTTTTTCAAGTCTTTTTTAGAAGCATGAGGACACCAGATATCAACATTTTGGCAAATAATCCACCACAAAGCAGATGGAAACAGCTTCTCATCTATAGATCCAGTACCAAGATCCCATACCTCAGTTTCATACAGATGATTGAGATATGTATTCTTACTGCTTACTTGATCAACTGAGGAATTATATATCCTATCTTCAGTCACTAATGAGAGATATCTCATCATGAATTCGGTGAGGTCTGCTGCCTCTTTCCTCAGAGTTGAGACATGTTTGTTCCACTTTTTAGTATCCTTGGAGTATGATGATAGACCAGCATCATTATCTAACATAGCCTGGACTAGATTATTATTCCTCTGAAGCAAGTAATCAATGGACTTCATTTGCCTATTTAAATCAACTAGTCTTTGAAGAGCCATGCCACTCAATACATAAATAAGGGGACAGCAAACTATAACAGTGTGCTGATGACAAAACTCAGCAATAATATGTAAAACAGCAGGAAGAGGAGCTGAAGGTTGGACAACCCAAGAAAAATAACTTTCGTCTTCCCAACCAGTGCTCTCCAACCAGTCCTTTGCAGAATAAGCGGAAAAAGAATCAGTAAGTGCTCTTGACATCTTCCTTGATGCATCTGGGGGCATCAGGCTGATGGCTTGTCTTTGCAAGCTTCTGCAAGACATATATAAACGAAAGAAAAAGACCACAATCCAGCATGCTGAGAGAAGGTCATTCCCAAGTGCAGCTGCCTTACTGAATCCTCTGCCCGTTACCAGAGTAAAGAAAACGTTAAGAACATCTGAACCTCGAGAGACCAGGCTACTCAAACCAGGGCGAATAACAGCCATCAAATCTTTCACGGAAAGAGCAATGAGGTTGCTATTACCGGTAGTAACAGTCATTGAGTCGAGAATAAGGGTATACATTTCAGTCAAGCTTTTCCCCAAAATCTCAGCTTTTAGAACAAAGCAAAGCGTGCCACAACTACTTAAACATGGTTCTGCAAAATCACTTTCAGCAGGCAACTGATATTCAGATTTTATCCATTCCAGAGATTCTGCAACATCAACAATCAACTGTCGGATGCATCCACTTGCTTGGCCCTCAGGAATGGACTTGACAGCATTTCTGATGGAAAGTCTGAATTCTGGAGAGCACAATAACATGCTCATTGAATTAGCAAATGAGTGACAGAGCAATGAAGATCTGAACACTTCGTTGCTTCTGAATGATGATAATACATCTCTAACAGCTTTGCTTAGTGCGAATATGGCAATGTTAACCTATAAAGTTCAGGATAAAAAAGGACCACAAAATGGTTCAATTCCCCAAAAAACAAACAATAGTAAAGCATGAAATTAAAAGTTAGCTCAAGCATTATCACTAGCACAAAGGGTGCAGAAGAAGGTGGATAGCGGTTCATGAAACTAAGGTGTTATGTGAAGTGTCATACCTTTCTAAAAAAAATTAAGTTATTCCTCCATAATACAAAGTAACTGTCTACAAATTAATCAACAAAACTCACAAACCTGTCGAAGTTCACTGTAGAGGTGAACCAGTCTGCATCCAAGCTTAAGTACCTCTGAAGTCAACAAATGTTGATCTGAAGCGTTCATCAGAGAGTGACTACTGGTTGTAAGAGCAAGTATCGTGCCCCATAGTTTTTCTAGATCATCCCCAACAACATCATATTCAATATCCACTAAATAATGAATAGCAAGAAAAATTTCCTTGGCAGCTAGAATCAACAATTGCCCCGGTATTCGTTCTTCTGGAGAGTCAAATGATTGTAGTAACCGATTCATATGGGCAGTAAGCGACATGATCGCATCATAAATTAACTTCAAAAAATTAAAGCAAGCCCCTTCGGAGGTATCTTCAGTTCGTATATATACCTTTTCCTGTACACATGTTGCAAGCAACTTATTCATTGATCTTAATGTGCTAACACCCAAATACAGAGGTTCAGCATCCACACCGGCCTGTGAGTGAGTATAAATCTCTGATAAGAAAAGTTCCATAATCTCTACAAAAAAATCAAAAACTGATTTCCGTGCTTCTGCATCTAGGGCATAACAGGGAGGACTTGTTGAAATCGCAGAGCTGTTGGAAGAGCTCCTGGAAAAGGCAGTAGAATTGCCTTCCTGGTGTCTAAATGCTTCTGCACCGACTAAAACCCTATTCTTTATATAAATACAATTAATGAACAGGCGAAGCAGCTCTCCAGCACCACTGAGTGCTGACGCATTCTTCCCAGTTATAATCTTCCCCAACTTATCAAATAAGTGTCTATGGTAACTTTTTATGAAAGTTTTCTCCTCTTTTGATTTTTTATCATCAAAATGCCTATACTTGGATGTACTTTGGAGGCATAAAAATCCATCAATATGAGTTGGATGGAATAATGCCTGTGACAAAACTTCTTCTATCAACACCGATAGATTTCTTTTCCATTCTGGATTGCTTTCACAGCCATGAACATCTAACGCATCCCACACAATCACCAAATCTTCAAAAAGCTTATCTATAAACTCGCGGAAACCATTTTTACGAGTTGGATGGACCTTTAGAAACTTAACAAATGGCTCAAGCAAGCAGCAAGACAACTGCTTGGCAAAAATACCCGCCTTCGTTCCATCAAGCTTATCATTGAGAACCTTTTGGACAAATTCAAGCACCACACTAATCAATGATATCCATAAGTCTAGATTTTCATTAGAAATACCCCCATGAGATGAGAAGACCAGGGATATGCAATCAAGCACAATGCTATGCAACTTCAAATCTTCACTAACCAAAGGCTGATCACCCAGACGTATCAATGCATCCCTTGAAATGTATTGGATGACCCGTAACAAGTCCCTTAAGAAGTGTAATGAAACACCCATCTTTTTTGATTCCTCCAAGCAGAACCTGAAAATCACCCAACATCTGCAATCTAAATATGACCCTGCAATTTCCATCGCATGCTTGTCTCCTTCCACCCTAATTTTCTTTTCAGAAGAAACTAGTATCCTCTGAACCCAATTATTAAAGAAAACTACCACTCTTGAAAAGCTTACTGTCTGAATTTTCTCCCTGCTTTCACCAGCCCCTTCTGTTCTTGATTTCACATAATTATATGCCAGCTCCAATTTTCTGCACTAGAATTAGTTTGTTAGAAGAAAATCATCAATTCACAGTAAACAAATGTGAGAACACTTGTGTTTCGACATGAAAATAATGGCTGGCACTTGGTTCAAAAGGTCAAAGAAGAATCTTTGCCAAAAAAAAAAAATCAGTTTTTTGTTGCAAAAACTGGTTTTCATCCAAAAGCTGGAGAATAAAAAAAAATCATTGGTTGAGAAACAGTTTCTGCAATGGCATTTGGAGCAACTCTTTTTCAAAAGTTTGAACCAATTACCAGCTTAGACGTTCTGTTTTTTCCTAAAGAAATGTTTTCCATTCTTGTCCAAACGTGTGAACTTGCTAACATTGCCAGAGAAGGGTTAAGGTATGTTGACAGACCGCATAAAACTAGTCACTTTATGATTAATTCCCATCTATAGTGATTATTCATATAGCCGACCCCAACTAGCTTGGATTTCGAGTATTTGTTTAGAAGACAAAATAAAACTATCAAATGCACAAAGTTTCTCTTCTAACTAATAACAAAATTAATTCTCCCAAAACCAAATCCGTGAGCTTGCAAACAAAGCAAAAAATAACTCCATAACAGAAACGAAATTGAACGTTTTTATCAGCAAAATATAGCCGAACATTGAAGTATTAGTACTGACTCTTGGAGAGGGATAGAGTTGTTCTGAAGGGACAATATCAACTGTAGATTTCTCCATGGGGAATCATCCTGTATCTTAATTGCTTCTTCACTTTCCGGAACAACTATAGGTTCTTCAACTTCACCAGCCAGCTGTTCGGTGCGATGGGATTTTGAAGGTCTGTTACAGCCTTCTTCTTTGTCGGCGCTATGTTGCTTTCGTTTCTTCATCTTCATCTTCATCTTTTTCATCTTTCTGTGTGCTGAGTTCGTCTCACAATCCGCCATTGTTGTTAGGGTTTTAGCAGGGTTTTGGTTTAGAAGGGTAGTCCCGGGTACGACGCCGTTCCGCGCTTGAGGTCCATCAATTTGTCCAAAACTATGAATTTTTTTATTAAAAGGGTTTTTAAGACTTTGAATCTAAATGGATAAAAAATGTAAAGTTTTAATTTGATTTATTGTCAACACTTACTTTAATAAAATAATTTTTTAAAAAACAAAGTACTTATTCTAAAACAACAATAGTAGGGAAGAATGAAAGAGAAAATATCGAAAAAGATCTAGAAAATAACTAACAATTGTTTAGTAAAGAATAATCTTGGACCTCAATTCTTAATCGATTTAGTAACGTTTTAGGGTGTGTTTGGTACAAGAAGAATATTACAATAACAATAATATTCCAGTGAAATCTCACGAGTAAAGTTTGGAGAGGATAGAATAAAGACAAACTTTACCATATTTTGTTTTCGAAAGACTCATGACTCAAATGCGACAAATTCATATATAAAAAATAAGGAAATCGTAAAGAGAATATGTCAATTAACAAGTAGCATTGCAAAGTCTACCTAAAAGGATTCGAAACAATAATAGAATAATGTGATAATTGAAACACATTAAACAACGTACTACGATAGATTATTGAAAACAATAAAACAATGATAAAATCAAAAACAAAAACTACAATAATACAACTAATATAAATGATAAACAAGTCACCTTAAGCAAGACATCATTGCACAACCTACTAACATTTTACCCTAATAAACGTCCTCTATCCCTTCTCATCTAAGGTCATGTCCTTGGTAACCTGAAGTTGCGTCGTGGCTTGTCTTGTCACCTCTCTTCAATACTTCTTTGGTCTACATTTGTTTTTCCTCTACCCTTTATAACTAACCTTTTGCACCTCATCATTGATGTGTCTATGAAACTCCTCTTCACATGTCCAAACCATCACAGTCTCACCTTCCTCATTTTGTCCACCACAGAGGTGACTCTCACATTATTCATGAAAAACGTTCTCTTGAAAAACAAATTGATTTCTTACTTATTTTATAGTGTTCGATAATTATAAGTAAAAAAAAATATTGTCTTAAGAGCGTTTATATGAAATCTAGTAAAACACTATAGGGGTGATAGGTGGTCAGGAGTAGAGCCTCGGTGGCAGGGTGAAATGGTTAAGATATATAGGGATTGGGGGAGTTAAGAAGGTAGGAATCGGGGGACGTTGAGTTGGTGGAGAGGATTCAAATTTGAACTCTAACTCCAAGTTGCGCATACTTTCAACGATGAGTAAAAATTGTGGATAATTTCTTTCATTTTTCAGTTGGAATCAACTATGCTTTCGCTTATAATCAGTGTCCAAACAGATTCGTCACCATACATAAAAAGAAAGGAGTGTAGGATTGACAAGCTTTGCGAGAAAGAAGCTATTCGACAAATTCAGGAGGTTACTACCGGCGAAGACTCCCCGAATCAAATGAAATTGAAAAGACTTTCTATTTCAAGGTAGCATCTCGAAAGTATCACTAGTCGATTTAATCATGAAACGTTTAAAAATGTATAATAACCCTCTAAATTAACTTTGCTTTAAAGCTTTTAATGACCGTGGTGTGTGAATGAGCTCTTATAGTGATTAATACTTTGTTTTGGATATTACAAAGTTGTGAATACTAATCAATATTAACGCACATCACAATCATGATTCATGATATAGGTGTTGTGATCACATCTTAAATTGGTTAATCCAATCCAACTAAAGTTGTTAGATTTTATGACCAAATATAAACAAATAGTTCACCAAACTTCATGATGGAGTATTCATTCCAGCTAATTAAATGAAATAGTGTTTTCTCTTGGAACTTTTGATTTTCAACTTTTTAAAAATTTATCTAAAATTAACTTTGAAATATTGTTGCCTTGTTCCAAGATATGAAATATTATTAGGGTAGATCATTTATTTATTAGTTTTAAATAATAATTCATTTATTTAGTCTCCTAGGAATTTTTTACAAATATTGTTTATCAAAATTAAATTAACCTAATTCAATTAGTATTAAATTATTCAAATCAAAATCAAACCAATTTAATTGATTTGTTTGTTATTAGTTTGGTTCGATTATTTAGTTATTAACCATACATCAAAGTTAAAGAAACGATTCATTCAAATGAATTATTGTCTTTATTCTATTTTGAATCTTATAATTATTAATTCTTATAGTATAACTCAATTATACTTAAATTATTCATATAAAAATAATATAATCATGTATATATAACTATAAAATATGTGTAGAATTAGTTAACACTATTTCTTTAAATTTTCGAACAAAAATCAAAACCAAACTAAATATTATTATTTTTTAAAAATACAAATCAAAGCAAATAAAAATAGATTTGGTTCCATAATTTGTATCAACACCCTCTCTACTCCTTAACAAAACAATTTTTTTTTTTATAACAAAAGGTAAGTTACGAAATATAAGGTATATATATTGATCGACGTATCCGAAGGCTCCAATTTTCAATTGACAGTCGATTTTTTTTTAGCACATCAAGAGAGCAGTATGAAGGCTCCGAGGAGGCCGATCCACGCTGTGTCAACATGGGTTAAACGGCAACCGCCAAAGGTAAAGGCTTTTCTGGCGGTGGTCGCCGGCATGACAGTTCTGGTGCTGCTACGTGCCATTGTTCACGATCACGACAACCTTTTCGTCGCCGCCGAGGCTGTTCACGCCATCGGAATCTCCGTTCTTATCTATAAGCTCACCAAAGAGAAAACTTGTGCTGGTAACAATCCCACATTCTATTTCTGCTTATATATTGTTATCGAAAATTGGTGCTTTTAGGAGATCTGCATTGATTGGTAGTCTTGGATTGAAATTTAGAACCTTTTTGCAAAAGACACAATTAATGAAATCTCACAAGTGAAGTTTGGGTTGGGTAAAATGTGTGCAGACCTTACCACTACGGTAGAGAGACTCTTTTGGAAAGACCCTCGATTCCTAACTAAATTTTGAAAAAGAATACTAATTTATTGATCAATCAGCTCAACCTTCTGAACTAGTATGGATTAGCTGTTTCAATCATCTGAACTCATTCAGCTTTATTTAGATTTCTATTAGGAATTATCATTTTTAGACTATTTTTACAATTGCAAGTTTGCAACCCTCCTCCTGTAATCCCGTCTATGCTTAGCAAAGTTCACATTGCGGAGTTTTATGGTCTTCTTGATAATTCGTTTAATGTGGGTTTTACATTGAATCTTATTAGTTTTATTTGCATGCTAGGCCTTTGTAGTCCACCTATTGCTGTATTGGATGATATTGATTTTGTGGAGTCTTTGACGTAATGAATGTGACTGATGAATTGTATGGTACCAGTTTCATAGTTGGACTATGCAAAAAGCGTGTGTCCTATACCTATATTAACCTTTGGGTTGGTTGAATCAGCTATATTAGTAATGATTTTGCATTTGTATGAAAACATATTGGAGACTGTTTTTATCTGCAGCTACCTTAATGGGTAGCGATTTGACAGTCTGGCATCTTGTGGTTATTGGAATAGATGGTGGGAAATGATTGAATGATTCTTCTCAGACAATTATGTCCTCTACATTCTTTCTAAATAAACACCAATGCAGGTGAAGAGGAGGTTGAGCATTTGCTCTCGGGATCTTTGGTAGTGACAGTCTGTGAGAATGAGATTCCTATTTCCTAAAGCATTGTTTTTTTTTCAAAGAAGCATAAGTGCCTGAACAGCATTTACTTGCCTTCAGTTTCTTTATATCTCACAACTTGGCATATCAATCAACTTATCAATTATGCCACAACCCCAAACTAGTTGGGGTTGGCTGGATGAATCCTCTGTATTCGTTTTGCTCTATTCAAGCACATTAATTTCAATACTAAATGATTGATATTTTAAGGCTAATTAAGAGTTATCTAAACTGGAGATTCTCTGGAACTCATATTCTTTACGCGGACATGCAAGTGTCTAACCAGCATAAGAAGACCAGATTTGTGTAAGAATAACAACAACAAATGTGCCTTAATCTCAAATAGTGTGATTTCCTATTTTGATCATTTGCTTCCGTTATAATATCTTCGTAGCTAAATCCATATTAATTTTGATTGTCTACTTTCTGAGACAATTTTCTTCCCTGAGATCTTAGGTATACCTCGTTATATCACCTTCAACTATCATAATGGCGTCCCTAAGAACTGTTGCATAAGGATATAACCAGATGATCTGAGTTGTCCTTCTCGCATTTTATCATTTCTATGATATTTGTACTCTTGTCGAATATGATCATGTATAGTCTTGTCCCATTTTGTATAACCTCTTTTCCATCTTAACATTTGAATCCTGCAACATACAGATCGTGGATTTGTTGGGCCTTAGAAGCACAACAATTATTCCATATAACATTGCTGGTGTCACAACTCTTCTCTTAAATTTGCCTTTTACTTAGGTCTTGTCCTATGCATGAAACTCCCATAACACTCATCTTTTTCTCCACTTATTTTGCTTTCATGTTTCTTAGATTACTTAACCTAGATGTGTGATTCTCTACATTAGGCCAACAATCTTGTCTAATGCCAATTCACAATCAATCTTTTTTATGGGGATAAACTTGGCCTCTGAATATAATATCAAAATTCATTTTGTTGCATTGCAACATAAATGGTGAGAGCATCTTTTCTTGTTTTCCATTTAAAATAACTTCCACAAATGCCAAAGCCTTTTTCACAATTTCTGTGCTATATATCATAATACTTCATAATTATAATTCATACATGTTGAAAATCAGTGTGTGCTATTGAGATGGGTTATAAGGCGATAGTAGTAGAATTATTGATAGAATGCTGTAACTTTTTCATGGTCATGTGGCCCTTGTTGGTTTTCACATGAGATAGCATTTATCTTATTGTTATTCTTTAGTAAATTGCTCTGTACTCTTCTATATCTGTTAATTATAGTTTTTGAGTTTTGTTCCTCATATCCACAGCTTCATCTGAACATAACGTTAGATAGGAAGGTATGGAGGTCGAGGATTAAGGTAGAAGGTTAGTAGGTAGCTGAGTGTTGCTGTTTTTCGTGTGGGAGAGGTGTAGGCTAGCCTCCTATTGTCCTCTTAGTAGTATTATTCAATTAGCTCATAGTTTGTATTCTTTGATTTGTATTACTATCTGTCGCTGCATTTGTTTGTATCTTGCTACTTTGTTGTCTCTTTTCTTTCAATCTTGTGTCGCATACTTCCCTTTTGGGCTGAGGGTCTATCAGAAACAACCTCTCTACCTCACAAAGGCAGGGGTATGGTCTGCGTACATCCTACCCTCCCCAGACCTCACTTGTGGGATTACATTGGGTATGTTGTTCTTGTTGTTTATAAACTAGATTTTAAAAAATAAAATAATAAAGGAAACCTATTTCTCAATTTTATCCGGATTCAATCCTATGGCTGGGTTTTCCTGATTGCCATGTTAGTTTTTATCTTTTGTGTGCCACTGATCATTTGTAACTCTCATACTATTGCAGGGATTTCACTCAAATCCCAGGAGCTCACTGCTCTGTTTTTGGCTGTCAGACTGTATTGTAGTTTTGTCATGGAATATGATATACATACCTTACTTGATTTAACTACATTGGCGACAACGTTGTGGGTTATATTTATGATCCGATTTAAACTTGAATCAAGTTACATGGAGGACAAAGACAATTGTTCAGTTTATTACGTGGTAAGTCTTCAAACAACCTCACTTTTATATGTGCTTCATTCAAGGTCTAGTTGGTAGTCCATACATTGATGATTGATGTACTGATCTTTGATAGATATAGCTACCAGATACCGCTTATACATGTACTAGTGAAGCGAGACTGTATTTGTGATGATGTTGAATAATTGTTTCAATTCAATTACAATTTTACTTGGTTAATGGCAAATGAAAAAGATAGAGAAAACTAGGAATTTGATTAGAGAAGATCCATGTGTGGTTGATCTCTCTTTGTAAAATTCCTTAAGATCAAATTATCTTGTCATTTGTACTTGAGGCAGATTTGTAAGATGATGACATTTGTAAAGTGAAGTCCCTTTGTAAGAATGCATTTGAGTATTGTGTATAGTAGTCCAAGTCAAGTTGTATAAAACTTCAACTAGAAATGATCTCAAATGTTTACTTTATCCTAAAAAGTTACCAATATTTCATCATCTTTATTATTCTCTGTTTGATTGTTTAAGATTTCGGTTGCATGATTCTCTGTAATGCATGCTGTATAAAGTTTTTCTCTGGCTTATCTTTTATAAGTAAATTGTTTTAACCCACTTTTGTCCAGGGGATCCCTTGTGCTGCCTTAGCCTTACTAATTCATCCATCAACATCACATCACTTGATCAATAGAATCTTCTGGGCTTTCTGTGTTTACTTGGAGGCAGTTTCTGTGCTTCCTCAACTTCGTGTCATGCAAAACACTCAGGTATAATTACTGATTATTGTTGATGAACATGCAGATTTCGCTCTCTTAAAACTTCTGTTCTGATCAAATGTTCTTGTAAGCTTTGACAACATACTTGGTATATTGTCTACAGATAGTTGAACCATTCACGGCTCACTATGTATTTGCGTTGGGTGTTGCGAGGTTCTTAAGCTGCGCTCATTGGATTCTCCAGGTTTGATTTGCAAACTTAAAAAATCGCACAAATCACGTAAATTTTCACTGACAAGGTTTCCATTCTTCATATTTGGTGTAGACGCAGTATCTTATTTGGCTACTATAATGATTCGAACTAGCAGGGATTGGAAGTCTTAGTTGAAGTAAAAATGAGTAGATATGTGGTTTTGGTTACTTTGTCCTAGATTTTGATAAGTGCCTTATCATGCATGTCTAAGTGTCAGTTTTATTAATTCGCACAAAGTCAGGTTGTGCACCTAGTACTGACTACATTGTAGGAACTGATGAAGGACCTTTAAAAACATCTTCAGGTTGTTGAACAATGTATCCTTTTTTGTATGATAGCTGTAACTTAAGTCTACGAATAGAGATTGAGGAAGATTGTCACCTTTAGATCCATTTTTGCATGCATGCTGTTCATTTCTATTAACATTCTAAGTTTCTCTTGGGCTGACTACAGGTTTTGGATAGTAACGGCCATCTACTAGTAGCGTTGGGTCATGGTCTATGGCCTTCAATGGTGCTTATATCTGAAGTTGTTCAGACATTCATCTTAGCAGACTTCTGTTACTACTACGTTAAAAGGTTGAATATCAGCATCCCATGCCTTCCTTGTTTTTCACAATGCTTCTCTATTGACCATATCCTTCTTATTTTGTGAATGTATTGCAGTGTTTTTGGAGGACAGCTGGTTTTGCGCCTTCCTTCAGGGGTTGTGTAACTGAAGTTTGTGCTAAGTGATGGACAAATCTCACGTACCACGCTTGCCTTTGCTTATTTATTTTTTTGTATCCTACACAAGTCCAACTTGGTCTAGTTTCTCCAGGGGTAAGACCAAGAGTGGATGTTTTTGTAAAGCTAGCACTATTTAAATTAAGTAGCTGATTTTGTGGCTATCAATCGTAGTTTTAAACTTTTTAGTTATGAGCTCTAATTTTTTCGGCTTCAGAAAGGTAGTCACACTTGTAGTTTTTATGAACTAAGTTGAATGATTGATGATGCTGGTTCTCAGATAAGCTATAGTGCCTGTTTGATTACAATATAAACAACTTGATTGTGGTAAATCCATTTAATTATAAAATAAATTTTGTGACACATTGGATTGTGCCTTTGTGAGCAATTTTCAAACATACATGTGTTGATTTGCCCATGTTAGAGATTAATGAGGAGCGGGTGTTCATGACTAGGGTTGGATCAATTTCTCAAATGTTGGAATTAGATCAAATCAATTAAGTCAATTTTTCATTGCTTTAGTTTTTATCGAACTAGAGAAATTACATATCTAATCAAATTACATAGAGGTGTGGAAAACACCTAGCGCAAAAAAATAAAAATCAATATGCCATACCATAGAATTTTATGTAAAAATAAACACACACTTGTGTGTGCATGCGCAAGTATACTTTTCAAATGGCTTTTTATATTGTTGATTTGGTTTGATTATTATTTTTTGTTTAAAATCAATACCAAATCATATATTATCAATTTTTAAAAACAAAATTAAAAATTAAACTAAACCTAAAAAGTACTTATTATTTTTATTTTTTTCTTTGATTTTATCGATATTCCGTCACCAACCCTAATGAGAAGTATAAAAACAAGACTAAAAAGTATATAAAAGGTTTTGGCTCGAATATTTCAATTATGAGTTTATGTAAAGTGATTTTTTTGTAGACTGATCCAATAAGTGTAGATAATTGAATTTTCGAATAAAAGCAGTCAACTCTCATTTATTAAGATGATGATTATTATTATTAGGTAAACGGAAGTGATCATCAAATGCTGGAAAAAATAAAATAAAAAGGTCAACAAAGTAGAGGAGAAGAATACATGTGATCTTATTTTTAATTAGGAAACAACACATACGAAGTAATCGTGAAGTTGGAAATTTAACTAAAACGAGTCAAAATATATAAAAACAAATTTAAAAAATTTAACATGTAGTAGTACACATATAAAAATATAACATAATATAATATTTTAGTAAAGGAATGTGAATCGACACCTTTTTGAATAAAATGCGTACAAGAGTGTAGGTACAATTATCAACTGCTTATTAAAAGCACAACAGTCAGTAATTATAATGTATAAAATCGGAATAAAGTCCTTTAAAATGACTTATTTGATTTGAAGGGTGGTCATCCACATGAATAACTCAGAGTTTATTCCCTTCGTTGCGAGTTTATTCCCTTCGTTGCCTTCTAAATTGAACCTATCGCATAAGACTAGACTTTTCTTTCTGGACCCATTCCGCTCTAGCCTATATGCCATCAATCACTCAACCAGAAGGTCCAAAGGACAAAAGTCAAAATTTGAAAAATAATTGAGCATACCATTCATTCAAATAGATACAAATATAGCCTTCAATTTAGATGGCTAATTAATATACAAACTATTTTCATTCTAATTTATATGATATTTTTCTTAATCAACATTTTATTAAAAGTTATTTTCCAATATTTAATAACAATAACTTTATTCTTAATTAAACGTTTGCATGACGTATTACAAATCATAAATTTTAAATACTTTTTGAAAATTTTATGATCAATCAAACATCATCGTCATATAATTGAATTGGGACGAAAATAATAGTAATTTCAACGGCAATTAGACATGTACGAATGTACGATATCTCTTTAGAAAAGATGTCACCTAATTAACAAATATGGGGAGTCCACTTGACTACAATAATATAATCTCTTATAAATTATAAAAATCATAAATGCTTCTAAAACAGCAATGCATGTGACCAAATTTATATGGCGTTACATTGTGAATACTATTTACACTGCATGGACTTTAAGCTTATCCCAACAAGTCTACGGTTCTAATTTATGACAGTACTTCTCCCACTTTTTGTCATCAACTTTCACATCCCATTTAATGCCATCACACTCTGTTGACTTTAGCCTTCCATCTCTATCATCCAACACAATGTCCCTACTAAGAAAGGAAAAATTTTTCCTAAGAAACTACTCCCTCCGTCCCTATTTACTTGTTCATATTTCCTTTTTTGGTTGTCCCTATTTAGTTGTCCATTTTGACAAATCAAGAAAGGACAATAAATTTTTTCCTATTATACCCTTATTTACACTTCTTGAAAATTGTAAAAGTGTATGTTGTTTCCCTCCAATTTATTTCACTTTAATTCAAATAAGTGGTTGTAATTTTGAAGTGAAAAGTTGTCATAAGGGTAAAATTGTAACTTCACTGTGCTAATCATTGTTGCCTTAATCTGTGTGTCATTTCTAAAGTGGACAACTAAAAAGGGACGGAGGGAGTAGTAGTCCGCATGTGAGTTGGATCGACAGTCATATATAGTTTAGATTGATCAATCAGACACTCTTCGTTAAAAAATTATATTATCTATTTAGAAAATTGTACGAAATATATAAATCAATATTTTTCATACATATATATTAAATTTTTGACACCGTTAACGCTTTGACTTCGCCACTAATTTAAATAATATATTTGTAATAGTAAATTTATTAAATATATATAAATATTAAGTTTAAAATCCAATTATCATTATTTAAAATTATTATTATAAAATTCAAAATTCATTAATTCGGGAAAATATCAAGCATAACACTAAAAAGTCAAAGCTGCTTACTACTCTGACAAATTGGATAACATTTTGGACATACTCTCTATACAAGTACTTTTGAGAGAAAAAGATATACAGTTAAAAACTTCCCTTTTTTTCTGATCGTGCATATATTCTAGTTTATTATATTTAATTAAAATGATGAAAAAGGAAATTTGTAGTTGCAACAAGAAAAAAACAAGTAGATCTTATGATTCTAGTTAATGAGCATGAAAAGATAGTTGCTTTGCTTCCCTTTTTAGCTGTTTTTCTTTACTTTACTTTTGTGATAATAAAACTCTCAATTTAAAGTAGAAACAAAATGATATGACATGTTTATTATGACAACACGTAGAAATGTTGTCTTTCAGAAGTATTTTTCTTCAACAACATAATATATATAGTGTATGTGTGCTCTTTTAAGATGTACTCCCTATTCGTTCATCTTTATTTGATCAATATATTAAAAATGAATCTGAATCCAGAACAAACATATTTTGGGCATCACATACGAATAGGAATCCTCTAAAACACAAATCAAAACGAATATTTAGCTCACAAATGGCCGAACTATCCCAAACGATGTTTGTATATTCATGGGAGTACAAGGGAGAAATAATGTAAATTGTAACTTAATCAGATATGTAAGAATATAGTATCTCCGTTCTTAAATACTTATCATCCTTATTAAAAATAAATAATCTATGATATTTATCGTTTTAGAAAATCAAGACATAATTGAATATATTGTTTCTACTTTTTTTTATTATCCTTAGAAGTGTTACAAATCCACNGAGTGTATGCCACTAATTGCAGCGCGCACACGGTATTCTTTAGTAAAAGGCAAAAGAATAATTGAATATATTGTTTCTACTTTTTTTTATTATCCTTAGAAGTGTTACAAATCCACTTAATTGTGTTGATGTTTCTCTTAATCTATCCTAACGTAATGTTTTCATTTATTATATTAATTAAATATTATAGTAACACATTGTTAAATGTTGTAAAAGGATGGTTTGAACATCCTATAAAAGGGTAGTCTTCACCCTTGTAAAAGACACAATTGAAGAGATTAAAATAAGACTCTCAACTCACACTTTGTCTTACTTTCTTGTTTAAGTATTCTTGCATTTTCCTCTTATTTTACAATACGTTATCAACACGAGTCTCTAACCAATTGAGACCTACTTAATTTGGGATTATCTTTTTTTCCTAAAAGTTAATCAATTTTCTTTTAGAGTCAGGTATAAATTTATGTGTTTATAACATCTCTAATAGGACTTGCATAAATCTTTGATATGTATTTTAATTACTGCATCTATAACTTGCTTTAGGTATTATTATGATACTTTACTAGGCATAATAATCAATACGTTTCAAGTTTATATTGTTATGTTATTTATATGCTACTAACTTATAATTCTAAATTAAATACTAAGCAATATGATAACATGATAGTTAGAATACTCGTAACTATTTTCTTGTCATACATTTTGTGTGTCATAAAGAATATAGTATTGTATTAAATATAACTTGAAATTATTACTAAACTTTGACGTTAATTGAAACTAGTAATAAATACTTAAAACAAGTAGAAAATATATTTAACTCTTACCGTTTCAATGCTTCATGAGTTTATATTTTTTTCTAACATTAATGTTCATGCATATAATATATTTTATACTCATCCTATACTTTATTATTTAAAGTATTAATTTGTCATTTATAATTAACAAACCAACATCATAATATTAACTCAATTATTTTATGATACTCCCTCCGTTTCACAAAGAATGACCTCCTTTCCTTTTTAGTCAGTTTAAAAAAGAATTACCTCTTTCCTTTTTTGGTAACATTTTACTTTTTGCTTTCCACGTGGCATGTTTAAGACCATAAGATTAAGGGCAATTTTGTACATTTGACATAATTTTAATTTAGGACCACAAGATTCAAAAGTCTTCTTTATTTACTTAAACTCCGTGCCAAGTCAAACCAGGTCATTCTTTGTGAAACGGAGGGAGTAGTTTTCATCATGTCGAATTTGTTAAAGCTTGAATTTGTGGCACTTGACATTTCTGGAAAGAACTATTTGTCATGGGTACTTGATGCTGAAATTCACCTTACTGCTAAGGGTCTTGGTGCTAGTATAATCGAAGGAAATCATAAAGCGAAAGCTATGATTTTCCTTCGTCATCATCTTGATGAAGCCTGAAGGTTGAATACTTAACAGTGAAAGATCCACTTGAATTGTGGATAGGTTTGAAAAGGAGGTTTGACCACCTCAAGGCAACGGTATTGCCAAGGGCTCGTTATGAGTGGATGCACTTACGGTTTCAAGATTATAAAATCATAATTGAGTATAACTCTGATATGTTTAGAATCACTTCTCAATTAAAATTATGTGGGGAAACTATAAAAAATGAGGACATGTTGGAAAAGACACTAACTACTTTCCATGCCTCCAATATGATATTACAACAACAATACCGTGAAAAGGGTTTTAAAAAATACTCTGAATTAATCTCATGCCTTCTGATGGCTGAGCAGCATAGTGACCTTTTAATGAAAAATCATGAAGTTCGTCCTGCTGGAAATGCTTCATTATCGGAGGCACACAGGGCAGAAGCACACAACCAGTCTGAAATAAGACAAAACAATCGGGGTCATGATAATGTGCGTGGGCGTGGCAAGGGCAAAAGACGATATAATAATCATCAAAGTGGTGGTCATAACAAAAAGGAGTACAATATGAGTTCTCAAAATAATCCTTCAAAGGGCAAGGGTGATCACTGTCATCGTTGTGGCCTTAAAGGTCACTGAAAAAATGAATGTCGAACACCTGAGCATTTTGACAGGCTGTATCAAAATTCATTTAAAAGGAAAGGAAATAAAGGCGGTGCCTCCTCTTCTAATGCCTGGGTGGAGTCACATTTGACTCTCAAAGATGATGTCAAGGCAGGATCTTCTCAAAAATATGTTGAGAATGTTGAGGCAAATTTAGCATTGAAAGATGATGCTTTTGATGGGTTCGATGATATTACTCATCTAGAAGTTGAGGACTTCTTTGGGGATCGCAACTGAAGATTGATAATTGAACTGGGAAATGAATAATGTTGTTATGTGTTTTAAATGTATTACTTGAAGTTCATGTACTTAAATTTTCCCTTGTTAAGTTTCGTACTTCTTATTATGTATTTTTATGTTTATGAAGATAAATAAAATTTCCCAGTCTTCAGTTGAATCCAAGATGAATAATGGAGATATGTGCCTTCTGGACAGTGCCACAACTCATACAATACTAAGAGAAAATAAATATTTATCTCATTTGATTATGAAAAAGGCATATGATAATACAATATCCAATAATACAAAATTGATTGAGGGTTCTGGAAGAGCGGCCTTATTATTACCTAGAGGAACAATATTGATAATAAATAATGCATTGTATTGTAGTAAGTCTCAAAGAAACTTATTAAGTTTCAAGGTTATTCGTCAAAATGACTATCATGTTGAGACTACAAATGAAGGAAATATGGAATACTTTTATATTACTACAATAAATGCGAAGAAGAAAACTGTGAATGAAAAATTGCCTGCACTTTCTTCTGGGTTGTACCATACAAATATTGGTACGATTGAATCACATGTCATGGTAAACAAAAGGTTTACTAATTCTAATGATTGTGTCATTTAACATGATCGATTGGGCCATCCCGATTATAATATGATGCGCAAAATAATTGAGAATTCACATGGGCATACTTTGAAGAACCAAAATATTCTTCAATCAAAGGAATTCTCTTGTGCTGGTTGTTCACAAGGAAAGTTGGTTACCAAATCATCAATGGCTAAGATTGGAGTGGAATCTCCTGCATTTCTAGAACGGATACAGGGTGATATAGTGGCCTATTCACCCTGCATGTGGACCATTTAAATATTATATGATCTTGATAGATGCATCTACAAAATGGTCTCATGTGTACTTATTATCAACTCGCAATATGACTTTTGCGAGGTTGTTGCTTAAATAATAAAGTTAAAAGCACAATTTCCAGATTATACAATAAAATATTCGTCTTGATAATGCTGATGAGTTTACATCTCAGGCATTTAATGATTATTGTTTGTCCACTGGAATAACAGTTGAACATCCCGTTGTACATGTTCATACTCAAAATGATTTAGCAGAGTCATTAATTAAACGTCTTCAATTGATAGCTAGATCATTGTTGATGATGACAAAGTTATCTGTTTCGATTTGGGGGCATGCTATTTTGCATGCAGCGACACTTGTGTGCATAAGGCCAACCAGTTATCATGACATCTCCCCATTATAATGGTTTTTGGTCAGGAGCCAAACATTTCCCATCTTAGAATCTTTGGTTGTGTGGTATATGTTGCAATTGCTCCACCACAACACACAAAGATGGGTCCCTAAAAAAAGTTGGGGATATATATTGGGTATGAATCTCGTTCTATTATAAAATATTTGGAACCTAGAACTGAAGATTTATTTATTGCAAGGTTTACTGATTGTCATTTTGATGAATCAGTATACCCAACATTAGGGGGAGAACAAAAGTAGTTGGAAAATGAGATAGATTGGAATTCACTTTCACAGTCTAATTTAGATCCTCGAACAAATCAATGTGAACAAGAAGTTCAAAAGATGATTTATTTGCAGAATATTGCAAATCAACTGCCGGATGCATTTACTAACCTTCCATGGGTTACTAAATCATATATCTCAGCTGCTAATGCTCAAGTTCAAGTTGATGTCTCGATAGGACAAAATGATAAGGTAAATAAGTCTGGACCACACTTAAAACTTGGTAGACCAATTGGTTCCAAGGATAATAATCCTCAGAAAAGGAAAGGAATAAATGATCAAGATGATCATAATATGGAGGCCATTGCTTATGAAGATCTCCGAGACATAATAAATGATGACACCATAGAGGAGGTCCATGTACCTGAAAATAATGAGAATGAGAAAATCTCTATAAATTATGTCTTGACGAGAAGAAGGTGGAATCAAAATAATATTGTGGTGGATAATATTTTTGCCTATAATGTTGCAGTTGAAATAATGCAACAAGATGAGGATTTAGAACCAAGCTCTGTCAATGAATATTGACAGAGAAATGATTGGTCAAAATGGAAGGAAGCAATTCAAACAGAATTGACTTCACTTGAAAAACATGAAGTTTTTGGACCAATAGTCCGAACACCTGAAGGTGTCAAGCCAGTGGGGTGCACATGATTTTTTGTGCGAAAACGCAATGAAAGTGGTAAAGTTGTAAGGTTTAAAGCATGACTTGTGGTACAAGAATTTTCGCAAAGGCCTAAAATTGATTATGAGGAGACATATTTTCCTATGGTAGATGCAATTACATTTAGGTTTCTAATAAATATGACAGTTCATGAAAAGCTTGAAATGCATCTAATGGACGTTGTCACAGCCTATTTGTATGGCTCACTAGATCACAATATTTTTATGAAAATCCCTGAAGCAATCAAAGTGCCTGAAGCATATAAAAATTCAAAAGAAAGTTGTTCAATAAAGCTTCAGAAATCCTTATATTGATTGAAACAATCAGGGCGAATGTGATATAATCGTCTTAGCGAATATTTGCTAAAAAAAGGGTATAAGAATGACCCTATTTGTCCTTGTATTTTTATACGAAGGTCAAAATCTAAATTTGTAATAATATATGTTTATGTTGATGACTTGAACATCATTGGAACTCCTAAAGAGCTTTACAAGTTGTTGAGTGTTTGAAGAAAGAATTTGAAATGAAAGATCTTGGTAAGACAAAATTTTGCCTTTGCCTTCAAATTGAACATTTGAAAAATGGAATATTTATCCATCAATCAACATATACTAAAAAGGTTTTGAAGCGATTTTACATGGATAAATCACATCCATTGAGTACCCCGATGGTTGTGAGATCTCTTGATATAAATAAAGATCCATTCCGACCTCAAGAAAAGGATGAAGAACTTCTTGGTGATGAAACTCCATATATCAGTGCTATTGGGGAACTAATGTACCTTGCCAACAATACCCGAGCAGATATTTGCTTCGCAGTAAGTCTATTGGCGAGATTCAACTCATGTCTAACAAGAAGACATTGGAAATGTGTTAAGCATATATTCAAATATCTTTAAGGAGCAATTGATATGAGATTGTTGTATTCTAATACATCCAAGTCAGAATTGATTGGTTATGCAGATGCGAGATATTTGTCTGACCCACATAAAGTTCGATCTCAAACAGACTATTTATTCACATATGGAGGTACAACTATATCATGGCGTTCGATGAAGCAAATAATAGTTGTTACTTCTTCAAATCATGCAGAGATAATAGTCATTCATGAAGCCAGTCGAGAGTATGTATGATTGAGATTAATGACTCAACATATTTTGCAATTATGTGGTCTTTCTGTGCAAACAAACATTCCAACAATATTGTATGAAGATAATGTTGCTTGCATAACTCAATTAAAGGGAGGATATATCAAAGGAGACCGAACAAAGCATATTTCACCTAAGTTCTTTTTCACACATGATCTTTAACAAAATGGTGAGATAAATGTTCAACAGATTCGTTCGAGTGATAATCTTGCAGATTTATTCACTAAGGTGTTGCCAACGTCAACATTTGAGAAGCTAAGATATAAGATTGGAATGCGTCGTCTCCAAGCTATCAAATAAATTTTTCATCAGGGGGAGTAAAATACGCACTGTACTCTTTTTCCCTTAACCAAGATTTTGTCCCATTGGGTTTTCCTGGTAAGATTTTTAATGAGGCAGCACTCAAGGCGAATAACAAGATGTATGTACTCTTTTTCCTTCACTAGGCTTTTTCCCACTGGGTTTTTCCTATTAAGGTTTTAACGAGACACATTATCTATAAACATCCAAGGGGGAGTGTTACAAATCCACTTAATTGTGTGGATGTTTCTCTTAATCTATCCTAACGTAATATATCCATTTATTATATTAATTAAATATTATAGTAATGTATTGTCAAATATTGTAAAAGGATGGTTTGAGCATCCTATAAAAGGATAGTCTTCACCCTTGTAAAAGACACAATTGAAGAGATTAAATTAAGGTTCTCAACTTTATACTTTCCATCACACTTTATCTTACTTTCTTGTTTAAGTATTCTTGCATTTTCCTCTTGTTTTACAACAAGAAGTAATTATTCCGGGAAGTAAATATAGACCAATTTAGCATAGAAAATGTTGATTTAATCTTCCAATCTCTTTATTAATGACTGTTTAGATACTTTCATCAACACACTTTTCATTAATTAAAGAAAAAATTAAGGAAGTTGAATGAAAAATACATAAAACCATAAATAGGGAGGATAAATTTGTTAGGCAAGTTGGTGCTATAAATTTGAGCAGTTTAATTAGTACTCCGTCTGTCCAACTATAGTTGTCCACTGTTGACTTGACACACTCCTTAAGAAATCATAAATAACAGGGGTATTATTATTATATTATTCTTTGACTTTATTAAATTTAATACTGTGAAAAATGTGTTATATAATAAATAATATTTAATAGCAAGAGTAAAATAGATACAAAAATTAAATTATTTCTTGATTTCCTAAATTGAATAAGTATTATTGGATAACTATTTTAATATAGTGGACAACTATTATTGAACGGAGGAAGTGACGAAAAATTAAAGAAGTCGAAAGCTTCGTGACCTGCCTAATAAATGACTCCCAACCCAAAGATTGTTATCTCCCTCTTTATTTTTTCTGCAATATATAAGTTTCAACAATAAAAAGATTGCCCAATCTCTATCTTTAAATATCATTCAATTGTACTGTATTTCATCCGTCCACTTTTATTATTTCATCATATTAAAAAATATTCATTTTGCTTATTTATATTAAAGAAAATATTAATAGCTATAGTTATTTTTCTGAACAATAAATTTATTATAATCAAAATATGATATAATAAAATTATTATTCTATTTATTACTCTTAAAAATATATGCCAAGACAATATTAAACACATAAAGATGGACAAAGAAAATAATTTTCTACGTCATCTTATTTTTGTTTTTGATTTTTTCCTTTAAAAGATAAAAAGAATGCGTCATTGCCAATTTCTTGGAAAAGAACTTATGTAATCACACTCAATGCATGGTTTAAGATCGATTATATTTATAGTTAAGCATTCATTTTTTTTTTCATTTTTTGGGAATTTCTAATTATAAGTTTTAACGTGTTCGTTTAAGCATTTGACTCTAAAGAAAATAAAACATGACAAATAAAAGAATAAATAAAATGTTTTTGTAAGAGGTATAAAAGAGAAAAAAGGATAAGGCACAAGTACTCCTAGATTAGGGTTGCGTATCGCGGTTCGGTTTGGTTTTGAAGTTTATCGGTTTGGCTTATTGGTTATCGATTTGTAGAGATGCTAAACCGTTATTAAACCATTAAGATATTGGCTTATCGGTTATTGGTTCATCGGTTTTTGATCGTTATCGGTTCGGTAATCGGTTTAACCGTTAAGATTTGACATACAAAAAAACATTGAAAATCACTTAGAAACAAGGTGACAAACCAAATGAACCATGCACATGAGTTCACAAGTTACATCTTGCTTAAAAGCAAATATTTTTACATTGTAGAATAATCAAGTGTTTGAGACAACCAGAAATAAAAATAGGAAACCAAACTCTAAGTCTTTACTTTATATACAAAATGACATAAATATATTATTTAATTTACTACCGGGTTATCGGTTAACCCGTTAAGAAAAAACCTCAAACCGTTAAGAATCGATAATTCGATAAGAAAAAAAATCAACACCGTTATCAAAACCGCTAATATAAACCAATAACCCATACTCATAAACCAATAACTTTTTTTCAGTTCGGTTTTGAACAGCCCTATTCTAGACTATGATCGAAATCGCGGAGACACATCTTAATTAAACTAATGTCCTATTACCCCTTAACCCTTCTTTTGTAATTTTGTACACCTTTTTGGCTTACATGACATTCAAACATCTCCACGCGCCTTAACTACTAGGAGTCATGGAGTGTGCCACATAAGCCAAAAAGTGTATAAAATTACAAAAAGAAAAGAGTTCGAAAAAATAATAAGACGTTAATTTAGTTAAAATATGTTTCGATCACAGAGAGAATACTTTTTCCTTATCCGAAAGAAAATACAACAAATAAAAATTAAGGCAGATTCTATACTAGAATGAGCATGACTTCATTTATTAGTTAAGCCACAAATCATGCAAATCCCAAGACTACCGGTAAATTATTGGATAAAAATAAGGAAATATTGATGACACAATAAAAATAAGATATTTGATCTCTCATATCTATTATTGGATATTTAATTTCCCTTGTGATTTTTCCATCTATATAACAACTATTTTCCACGATCGTACGAGTTCTTTAATTTACATATTTTAATATTTGATGTATCTACTTAAAAAATCATTCCTCCACACCCAACATCAATCGTCTTCTCCTATTACTGAATTTGTTTTAAAATACTTGATATTTGGACTCTTCCTTAATTACTACTCCATATTTAATACATAATCGTGTTAAAAGAGAGATAAATGATATATTCTTTGTCCTAATTTATGCTAAACAAAACTCACCTATACTCCCCCCCCCCCCACCCCACACACACACCAAATTTCTTTAAAAAATTTAAAAACAAAAATTGATAATAATTTAAAATATTTAAAAAGAATTTGAGAAAGAAAATAATTTAGTCAAAGAAAATTAATAAAATTATCCGACTTCCCGAAAAATAACAATCTTACGCAAAATGGGATGGGGGAAAACAAGTTCAGAAAAATATTTCTTGATTAAGACAATTAAATATTTCCTCCGACGATTCATTTTGCTTGTTATATTTCTCTTTGCTAATCCTTTAAGAAAACATTAACTTAAAAAATAATTTTCATTAAATTATTCTTATTTATTCTTTGATTTCAACTTAATACTATTCTCTTTTTCACTATATTAATCTTTCTACATAGATATTAAATAAAATTAAATAATTAGTTATATTTTATGTTTTAAAGATAATAATTATCTTAAATAGGGCCGGCTCTATGCTTTGGGAAATAAGGCTTTTCCCTTAAGCCCCCAAATTTCGGGGGCCCCAAATTTTTATCAAAATAAATTATGTGTTAAAATTTTTATAGAAAAAATTGATTATTTATGATAAAAAGTATAAATTTTTTTAAAGTATATTATTTTACCCACTTTAACATCTTTTGTACTTTGTTAAAAATAAGAATTAATAGTGAAAAGTGTTGAATAAAGTGAATTACAAATTCTTTTTATTTCGTTTTAAATTTTATTTTCAAGCATTTCTACAATCATATTAAAATGGGGTATCAAGTCATCAACTTCTTGCGTCAAATTCTATGGTTCTAAATCTTATCTCTATTTAATATTTATCAACTTATTACTTGTATAATTATGTTAACAATTCATATAATAATTGTCTCACTAAAAGGATGTTTTTCAATGTTGAGTTGATAAAATCTTACCTAAAACTAATAACTAAAAAAATAATATTAAAATACTAATAATTTTCATCTAAATAGTGTAAGAAATATAAATTTTGAATAAATATGTATATGAAGTTTGATTATATTTTAGGCCTCGAATTGAAATTTTGGAATAGGCCCCCAATCATGTTGAGCTGCCCTTGATCTTAAACCAACTATTTTTAATAAACACGATAACTAAAATGGTTCAGAAAGGAGCATTTTTTTTTGTTTCCACCCAGTGTCCGATATCCTCATTGGAGCGTGACTAAATTTGAATTTCACACCGAGAAATCACACATTGAATAGAGCGCTCTCTAACAAAAGTATCTCTATACCTAGAATAATTCGAACCCAAAACCTCTGATTAAGGATAAAGAAGTACTTAAGTACTTAATATCTTTACACTCTTGGAACTCGTAGTCGTAGATAAATAATAAAGAGGATGAAAAAGTAGAGCTTGATATTCTTAAATTATTTCCTAATTTCAAAAAAGCCTACTATTTTAACAAAGATCTGTCACATCCGTACATGTAGTAGTAGAACAACCATATTATATAACAAAAATAAAAATTGACTACTCTAATAAAATTGGCCAAGAGAGATCTCTTTTGCTTGATATATTCAACTAAAAGTAAACAGAACTTTCTTATATTTTAATAGGGATCCCATTTTAATAATAATAATAATAATAACAAAAGATAGGTTAGGCAGTGGAGGTTGGAGAGTAGTATTTATAACCCCATATTCATGCACACAATTTCAGGGAAAATGCATTAAAACCTTAAGCTAAATACTAGGATCAACTATCTTAGTTTTCTCCCACATATGGCTTCCAATAGTAATGTTGTTTTTGGTGATGAGGAAAGCCAGCTTTCTGGTGGGACTAATAGAGTTCAACCTTGCTCTTCTACACCAAGAAAGTATGTCCTTTGATTTATTATCATTTGTACTTTAATTTGTCTGGTTAATTTCTCAGATGATCACTTAATCTCACTCCTATTAGCAGAAATACTATTGATGATGACGGAAAGAAGCAAAATTTTCTTTCACTCTCTCAAAGGCTGGGCATCCAGGACTTCTTTTGTTTGGATGTTAGTAATATATTTTGATTTCATCACTAATTGCCTTCAGAATAAATAAATGACTATCGTAAATTTAAACTCTATTTTTTGTTATATAGGTATGGCGAGCGTCGATGGGAGAACTCCTAGGCACAGCGGTTCTTGTTTTCATGTTGGATACTATAGTAATTTCCACTTTTGAAAGTGACACGAAAATGCCAAATTTGATCATGTCAATTCTCATAGCAGTTGTGATCACAATTCTACTCCTGGCTGTTGTTCCGGTGTCCGGAGGCCATATCAATCCGGTTATCTCTTTCTCGGCTGCGCTCGTCGGAATTATATCCATGTCAAGAGCCATAATTTACATTGTGGCTCAATGTCTTGGTGCTGTTTTAGGTGCACTAGCTCTCAGAGCAGTGGTTAGTTCATCAATTGAAGACACTTTCTCACTTGGTGGTTGTACTGTCACAATAATTGCACCGGGCCCAAATGGGCCCGTTACTGTGGGCCTAGAGACTGCCCAAGCCTTATGGCTAGAGATACTTTGTACATTTGTTTTTCTCTTTGCTTCAATTTGGATGGCTTATGATCATCGACAAGCTAAAGCTCTTGGACACGTCACTGTGTTGTTCATTGTTGGTGTAGTGTTAGGCCTTCTAGTGTTTATCTCGACTTCGGTCACCGCCAAAAAAGGCTACGCCGGGGCAGGGATTAACCCGGCAAGATGTTTGGGGCCCGCCCTTATTAGAGGAGGTCACCTTTGGGATGGACATTGGATCTTTTGGGTTGGACCAACTATTGGTTGTGTAGCCTTCTATGTGTACACAAAAATCATTCCACCAAAGCATTTTCTTGCAGAATATGGATTCAAGCATGATTTTGTTGGAGTTGTTAAGGCTTTGTCAAATGTATAAAGGCCCACACGCAACAATGGGCCTATGGGTTTCCTTTATGGGCCAATAATAAACTAATGGGTTAAAGAACTTGAATAATAAGTAGTAAATAGAACATCATATCATATTGTCCCTACCTAGTACTCACTTGATGTAATTTAAGCTTAAGCTTATCAATGTTTCAACAAGTTTCTCTCTCTTTCAAAATTGTACAAATTAATAGTATCATTTGTCATTTACATATCAGAAGCTAACCAATGATTCAGAGACGATGGGTGCATCAACGGATAATGCATGTTATTTAATTAAAGCATGTCACTTAATATTGATTCGTGTGATATTTTTGTTAACCATAGAATAGTAAACTAATGTATTAACATATAAATTTGAATTAAATGACTTTAATTAGTACATAAAGTTACTGTGTGAAGTGTTGATTTTGAACTTAGGTTGTAAGTTTGAAACTATCAATCCCCTTATTTTATCCAATATTTGCAAGGTTCTCCGATGAAAAATGGGGGAACCCAGTCCATCACCTTAAATTGAGGAGGGGCACAAAGTTTAAACCAGTGCACCCATTTAGTTTTAGCGTTTTTAGAGTGTCTAATGAAATATATGTCATATCTTAAGCTATATATACACATATACATAATTTTTCACGAAGTTAACAGGTGCATGTGCACCCTCACATATAAAGATGGACCCGTTTCTATTTGACATGCATTTTGATATCAAAACTAAGGTAAACGAACTCTCGAGGTTAATAATATGATCATGAGAAATTATTCATCAAAATTAGTTAGTAGTCTTTCTCATTAAGGACAAATTTCACTGTTGTATATGTTGAAATTTTGTTTAGATCGATTAAATTAATAATATAATATTTAAATGAAATGTCTTTTAAATGAAAGAATGTGTCCTTTCATTTTTTAGTTTGTGTCTTTTAAATGAAAAATGTGGTCTTTAATTCTTTGGTTACCACAAGTTTTATTTAAATCGAACTATTGTAGATTCAAACGTAATTTTTAACAATATCTTTTCTTATAACATTCTACAAAGAATTTCTTTGTTCTCCAAAAAGATCAAGTTCAAGTTTTTGCTTTTCAATGAAAGTTCTTCATTATTTGTTTAGCGCATATATTAATAGGCTTGTCATATCCACTAAAACTATTTGCGTGCAATCCTATAACAATTTTTAATAGGAGACAACAAATATCATTTTTACGAAAGCGTTTCGTTCGTGTTTCAAGCCTTCTATTCTATTTCGTTGTTCATATTATCAATCAAATATTCATCTTGATTATTTTCATCAATTACTCAATTTAAAGTACTAGACATCACTATGATTTTTATTTTTTTTGGTTTCTCACCATGTATTCGATCGGTACCCACACTGAAGTCCGACGTACCCAATGGGAC
This sequence comes from Solanum stenotomum, assembly GCF_019186545.1. Lineage (NCBI taxonomy): Eukaryota > Viridiplantae > Streptophyta > Magnoliopsida > Solanales > Solanaceae > Solanum > Solanum stenotomum. Next base: position 48,288,368 of record NC_064286.1, on the reverse strand, counting down.
TCGAACCCGAAACCTCTGAACGAGTACTTATCATTCCACTACAACCTTTGTTGATATGATTTATTTTATTGTGATACACTATAACTTGACAATGGAGCGTTTGAAAAGAAACAATAACGTAACTTATAATAAAAAAAGCGCAAGACGATTCATGGACTGGTCAAAGCATATTCCAATTATTGCAAGAACAAATTGTAACGATCTGATCGGGTCATTATGAGTAGGTTCATAGATAAGAAATTTGGGCTAGAAAACTTTTCGGATAGTAATTTGAATTTTTTTGGCTAGGCATGCCTTAGATGGAATTTGAGCTAGGTGAGGTCTAGGGTAATCTGGGAACGGGAGGGATCTTGATTTGAGATTTGATTGATGTATACTTATAGCAACACATTAAGGAATTCATAAGGCCTTTCAGAATTGAATTCAAATTTATAGAACTCCCAAAATCAAGCTTGACATGAATGACACGAGTCAGGATGTCAAAGGAAAGTGTTGTATTGTAAAAAGGGCCCTTTTTCTGAAGTTGAGGTTGCTGAACTTTCGTCGATCTCGCTATAGCATCCGGCCTCCCGCTTTGGCGGCGCTCAAACCGCTATAGCGAGGGAATCGGAATTTAATGCAGAAAGCTGGTCAAAATATCTATTTTCTGCAATTTTGTTCTTGAAAAACAGAAACGGGCGATTTTGGGAAACCTGAATTTTTTTCCCACGAAATTCACCAGTAAAGATAAGAATTCGACTCCTCAATCTTGTAAATTATTTCTTAAGCCTTAGAAACTAGGTGGTTAATATTGGAGGGGGGAGGGGGGAGGGGGGAGTTTAGGTATGATTTCATGGTGGAAGAAGCCCTAAGTTGGGGGAGATGATCACATTTTGGCTAGAAATAAGATTTGTTAGTAATTCGGGTAAATTAATAAGCCATTTGTGATTGATTGTTTTGTATTGTTATTTTTAGACCAAGAACAAGCCACTCTAATTCGAGCATAAAAATATTATATAATGAAAAGTCAAAAAGTATAAGTTCATAACATAACTGCGTGAGAAAGTTAATTCAAGATGGAATAACTTTTATCATACCAGTGGAGTCAAAAAAATGTAACAATTCTATTTACTAAACCTCTTATAAAGAAGTTGTTAAATACAACTTTAAGTTTGATTATGTTATAACTCTTTAATTAGGTCCACCAATAACGCCAATCCTACCCAGCACTTTGAAATAAATAGTTATAGGTTCAAAGGGTAATAACAAGTTATTGATACGTGAATGTTTTAGTAACAGATTAAGAGATATACTAGTATTGATTGTCATAGATCAGGGAGTTGAGTTAATGAGGTTCAGTTTAAGGAATAAGTGTCTCAAATTGACAAAGACACTAAAAGAATTTCACCTATATAAATATAAAAGTGATGTTGCTTCGATTGAAAGTTAAGAGTTATTTTCATAAATGTTCATTAATTTTGAATAGCACATGACCATTAAAATACCAAGCATGTCTGAGTGGAAGAAAAAAAGAGGTTTATCGATGTAATTTTTTATATGCATAACAACAATATTCCCAATCGTTCGTGTTCTTTAATTTACCTATTTTAATATTTGTTGTATCTACTAAAAAATCGTTCCTCTACTACTCAACATCAATCGTCTTTCCATATTACTGAATTAATTAGTTTCAAAATATTTGACTTTAAAAAAAACATATATATGTAATTATTTTTTGGACTTTTATTTACTACTCCACAATTAAATCATGCTAAAAGAGAGAGAAATGATGTCCCCCGCGCCCCCCATTTATATAATGGGATGCAATATACTAAGGATAAATCACTCAATTTTACTATGAGTTAAGGTATATACTCCTCTCCCCCCCTCAAATTTCTTAAAATAAAAATTATGCATTTAAAATAAAATAAGTTAACATGATAATAATTTATTCAAAGTATTTAAAAAGAGTTTGAGAAAATGATTTAGTCAAAGAAAATTTAAAAATTATTTAACTCCCAAAACAAATAGCAATTTTACATAAAAGGGGATGGGAGAAAAATACTTTTGATTTAGAAAATTAAATATTTCCTCCAATATTTTTACTTGTTATATTTTTCTTTACACGCTCCATTTCAAAACATTAACTAAAAAAATACTTTAATTAAATTATTCTTATTTACTCTATAATTTTGATTTAATCCTACTCTTTTATTTTCATCACATTAATCCCTTTTCATATTTATTAAGTAAAAATAAAAAGTTAATCATCTCTTAATTTCTTAAATTAATAATTATTTTGAACCAAATATTTTTTTTTAAAGTACGATAACTAAAATGATCCAAAAAGTAGCATATTTCTTAAGGTTTAAGTAGTGTGAATACCTTTCATTAATACTCTATATATTTTGGTGACTCGTAAATAATAAAGAGGATGAAAAAGTAGAGCTTACTATTCTTAAATTATTTCCTAATCACAAAAAGGCCTACTATTTTAATGATATGTCAAATCCTTACATTTAGTAGTAGAACTACCATATTTTGTAACAAATATTTTTTTAAAAAAACAATTAATAAGAAATTGACTCCTCCAATAAAATTGGCCAAGAGATCTATTTTGCTTGATATATACACGTAAACATAACTTTCTTATATTCTAATAATTAATAATAATAACAATAAAAGATAGGTTAGGCAGTGGAGGTTGGAGAGTAGTATTTATAACCCATTTCCATGCACATAATTAAAACCTTAAGCTAAATACTAGGATCAACTATCTTAGTTTTCTCCCACATATGGCTTCCAAGAATATTGTTGTTTTTGGTGATGAGGAAAACCAGCTTTCTGGTGGGACTAATAGAGTTCAAACTTGCTCTAGTTCTACACCAAGAAAGTATGTCAAATTAATTTTTTCTTTGATTTATTGTGATATTTTCCTTTTATTTTGTCTCGTTGATTTCGTCAGATGGTCACTTAACCAATATTTATTATCTCAAAAAGTCAATTTCTTTGTTGAGATGTTTTGAAATGGTGACTTTCTGAGATAATAAGAATTAGTTGAGTGACAATCTGAAAAAGAATCAAGCTTTCATTTTTTCTAATTAATTATTGTACACTCCTATTAGTAGGAATACTATTGATGATGAGGGAAAGAAGCCAAATTTTCTCTCATTCTCTGAAAGGCTGGGCGTTCCTGACTTCTTTTGTTTGGATGTTAGTAATATATTTTAATTTTATCACTAATTGCCTTCAGAATAAATAAATCGAATATTATCAGTGCATATATATTTTTTTGTTATATAGGTATGGCGAGCGTCGATGGGAGAACTCCTAGGCACAGCGGTTCTTGTTTTCATGTTGGATACTATAGTGATTTCCACTTTTGAAAGTGACACGAAAATGCCAAATTTGATCATGTCAATTCTCATAGCAGTTGTGATCACAATCCTACTCCTCGCGGTTGTTCCGGTGTCCGGAGGCCATATCAACCCGGTTATCTCTTTCTCGGCCGCGCTCGTCGGAATTATATCCATGTCAAGAGCCATAATTTACATAATGGCACAATGTATTGGTGCAATTTTAGGTGCACTAGCTCTTAGGGCAGTGGTTAGTTCATCAATTGAAGACACATTCTCACTTGGTGGTTGCACTGTCACAATAATTGCACCGGGCCCAAATGGGCCCATTACTTTGGGCCTAGAGACGGCCCAAGCCTTGTGGCTAGAGATATTTTGTACATTTGTGTTTCTCTTTGCTTCAATTTGGATGGCTTATGATCATCGACAAGCTAAGGCTCTTGGCCATGTCACTGTCTTGTCCATTGTTGGTGTAGTATTAGGCCTTCTAGTGTTTATCTCGACCACGGTCACCGGGAAAAAGGGTTATGCCGGGGCGGGGATTAATCCGGCGAGGTGTTTGGGGCCAGCTATTATTAGAGGAGGTCACCTTTGGGATGGACATTGGATCTTTTGGGTTGGGCCAACTATTGGTTGTGTGGCCTTCTATGTGTACACAAAGATCATTCCAGCAAAACATTTCAATGCAGAATATGGATACAAACATGATTTTGTTGGAGTTGTCAAGGCTTTGTTTGGGTCGAATGTATAAAGGCCCAGATGCAATAATGGGTCTATATTGATGTATTTAGTTTTGGGTTTCCTTTTTATGGGCCGATAATAAACTGTTTAATGCGCCTAGTCTAATAGGACTCAATAGAATATGGAAAAATTATAGAAATCTCACATTTTAATTTACTGATTAACATTATCCCCTATAAGTTTTACAAATCTCCAAAATCCCTCATTTTCGCACATCAGATTAGTGTATCTCGCGCATCAGATTAGTGTATCAGGTATAAAATGTAATGTATCTTACTTAACGATTAATGTATCTCGCGCATCAGATTAATGTATCAACGCTTATATTATTGTATCCGTTTGAAGGATTTATGTAATTATAAACTTTTAAGGGATAGATTGTAATTTTACTTTAAAAGTATGTGATTTCTGTAATTTGCCCATAGAATATCAGATCATATTGTCGCTACTCAATTCCCACTTGATGTAATTTATTCTTAAATTAAACTTATCAATGTTTCAACAAGATTCTCTATCTTTTTCTATTATAGAAAGTCATTATTAGTTAATGAAAAACCTAAATTAAAGTATCATTTGTCATTTACATATCAACGTAAGAACTGCCATAAAGCTCATGCTTTTATCACTATGATGAGTAATTATTGTAATTTATAGTACTTTTTACGTAGTTTATAAAAGGTGGCGGAGTCAGAATTTTCAATAAAGGGGTTCAAAATCTGTAGAAATAGACACACGAAGTACCCGAAGGGGGTTCGACATTTACTATATATACATAAAAAATTATTTCAACAATGTATAAATAATATAATTTTCCGCCGAAGTACAAGGTGGCTCCGCCCCTGTTTACAAATATATAAATTTCATTTCAAAATTTTTGAAGATTTCATGTGTGAATTCCCGGTCAAACCTACATTGTTTGACTCTCAAAAAATAAAAAAATGTCACATAAATTGAAATAGATGGAATATTATTTTCTTAATAGTTGTGCCAAGTCCAAAAATTACAAATAAAAATGAACGAATAGAGTAATTGGAAAAACCAATTTTAGAGAATATCACACAAATGAAAAAAAAGTTTTACTTTTATGGATCACAGTTTAAAATCAATTATATCAATAGTTAAGCATTCTTTACTTTCCATTTGTTGTGAATTTCAAATTACTCCATTCGTTTACTTTTATTTATCTACTATTTTAAAGATATTTTTTTTTATTTATCATTTTTAATATATCAAGATTAAAAAAAAGACAATAATTTTTTTCCTGCTTTATTCTTAGCATTAATTACTTATTCTATATATTATTTTTCAAAATCTAGTACTTACTACACATCAATAAATAAAGATAGTGTAGAAGAATAGTCATGTCAATCATTATCCTCTTAATAAATGTATCAAATCCAAATATAACAAATAAAAAAAATGGGAAAAGTAATGTATAAGTTTAAATGTGTTTATTTTAGCATATGAAATTTTCAATTTACATAGTGCACACATATACTTTTATATTTAGTACTAGTAAATAAATATATGTGTGACATTTAATCCGATCTGTCTCAAAATAAATAATATTTTATTTATATTTAGTATTAATAGTTTAATTTTAGATTTTATTTTTAATAGAATAATATATAATTATATAAATATCTACAGCTTTTGACATGTTCAAAAAATCTTTTTTTTATTCTTAAATCTTATATCCACTATTCAACCGTCGTCACCTAAATTGAATGGAGGAAGTATATAATCATAGATTATATCATCATAACTTGTTTGGTGCATGAATTAGTGCGAAAGTATGCAACACAAAATCAAGAAGAACAAAGGACATACTCTCTTCGTCCAATAATAGTTTGACTATGCTATTTTGGAATGTTGAATAATACTTTCTTTGTTTCTAATTACTTATTCATATTTATTTTTTTAGTTGTCCCTAATTGCTTGTCCATTTTGACAAATAAAAAAAGGACAATTTTTTTAACGTATTATACCCTCAATTAATTACTTTGAAAAAGGTATAACTTCTTGAAAATCTTAAGTTTTTAATTCATCAACTTCATAATTAATAGGAGTAAAATGATAAACTCACTATGTCAATTATTATTTCTTAATAGGTGTGTCAATTCAAAAGTGGACAAGTAATTAGAGACAGAGAGAGTACTTGTCCATTTTACAAAATCAATAGATAATTTTATATTTAGTTCTTAATTTACCCTTATCATTAATAATAGTCATTTATCTATTACATTTTTCAAGATATTGTATTTATTATATTCAAAGGATGACATAGTAAAATTACGCTTTTATTTATAGTTTTTTAAGAAGAGTGCAAAGTCAATAGTAAACAAGTATTATTGAATAAGAGTATTTTCTTAAGAGGTGTGAAAAAAATAACAGAACAAACAAATTGAACGGAAAGAAATAATTCTAACACATTTTACACTTAGAATGAATCAGACTTTTATTTATTACTCCTTCCAACAATATTTGTCCACTATTGACTTTGCACGCTTCTTAAGAAACTATTAATAGAAAGGTAATTTTACTATAGTAAAACCTCACTAAATTAATATAGTTGGGACCGTGAAATATTATTATTTTGTAGATGTATTATTTAATCAATAAATTAATGATTATTAATGTATAGAGTGTTTTGAGATTCAACCCTATGATGCTCGGATAATAAAAGCTTTCAAGATGTATTATCAGAACAAATTTTATCGTAGAATATATATTAGAAGGCTATGAAATGGGATATGAAAGCAAAGGGGAAATTCGTTAGGAGAGAAGACCCGTCCACGTCTGCAAGATACCTGACGGCGTCTACGAATTTCGTGAATTAGTTCTTTTAGAATCAATTTCAAACCATCTGCTAGAGGTTGTAACAATCCAAACGATCCCACTACATCAGGACCCTTTCGACGTTGCACAAAAGCCATTACTTTACGTTCAGCTAGCACTAAAAAGGCTACTCATAGTAGAAGTGGTAGAATTATTCCAAGTATTTCAGCTAACACCCGGGATAGTGCTACCCTTCTTCCCTATCCGAAAACTAATCCAATGAAAGCGTAGAAAAGCCCAGAGACTGTACTGAGCCATTCGGTGACTTTCGCGGTTGCCCTCACTAAACGTCTTCGATAAGAAAGAGGCGTCTGAGTAAACAAAAGTGAGATCTTCCTATTGATACTAGCACTAACCGGATTGAAATTGTGAGACAGTTCGATTCTCTAGACCCATCTGCCACCCTAGAGAAGGGGCGCGGTGTTGAAATTGTTGAACCGGAGAAATGAGTTGGAAAGGAGTGGAACGAAAGCAGACAAGTGAAGACCAAAAGAGACAGGCTTATGACTAAACACTACCCGGAACGAAGCCCAATCGATTCGAATCGGTCAGTCGAACAAACAAAGACTATAGTTCGCGATCAAGTCGTTCGCTTCTATAGCGGTTCAGAATTCCATTTTTCTCTGTAAAGTTGTTCAATTGATCCATCAAGGACAGGAGGTCCACTTATACTATTGATAAAGTCTCTAAATTAATAAGGCCCCGGTTGTGTTGTTATATAAGATGAAATTCAATCTAACAAGCGGACTACCTTCGGCTACTACGTCGTGAGTTTCGATCTTAGTAGCCTTTATTCCCATCCGGAAGTAGCAGTTTCAGTAGCCGTATTTGATGATGTTGATGTTTCAAAGTAACTTCAAGTGTGATCAGTCTCATCCGTGTAAGAATTAGGAATTCCTCTTCCAACTCGTCCCAGAATGGGCGTTATGGCAAAGAACAAGAAGAAAACTAAAGGAGAAATTTGTCCAATAGTAACTTTGGGTATCTGTTCGCAGATGACCTAACTCGTGCTGTGAATCATTTTTACTCTCCTCCGTCAGGTGAAGGGTGGTTCAGTCAACCGCCAACTCCAGTTGCTGGTTTCAGCACCCAAGGAAATGGAGTAAGCCATAAAAAGAGCACCCATACTATCTCTGACAACACCACCACCTCCCACTCTGACTATTTAGAAGGCTGCCTCTTCTTCGATCCAGAATTCCCAGCAAATCCTTCCTCGAACACAATGGAATTTCACACCTGGTGAATCTTTCACTCTACCTCCTCTTATTAAGACCATAGAATGTTCCTGCAAATTATGACCTTCGCCTGGAATGTGAGCAAATATATCATGTCGATCCTCGAGTCCTGTCATGATCGCGCACTCGACGAAAGAAGGTTTCCTCGGGCCGAGAGGAGATTGGCCCACTGAACTTGCTTATGCTCCCCTTTGATCGAGCTGGGTAGCACAGCGCATATATTTTGGGTACAGAGGCGACGAGGGGTGCTAACCCGGCCACCCAACCCAGCAGGTCAGGGGCAGGCCGGAGTAGCTCCTCCTACATACGAGTAGGGAGATCCTGGGGCTTGGCTTGACCCTGTGTTCTCCCGGGTCGGAGGCGAGAACTTTGACACAAGAGAAGAGGACCCCGATTCTTCGATTCAATTACTTTTCCAATTCGCACGTCGTTATGGCGCTTTGGAACACTGCTGACTCTTTACTTGGAGGGTCGGTGACTGGGCCCTATCACAAAATGAGCAAGTTAGCGACTTGTCAAAGCTTGGTGGCAGGTTTTGTCGAAAAAAGAATGTTTTTCAGCGGGAGTCTCATCTAAGTAAATTGCTCCCGGTTGTTCAATCATTTGACAATCCAGAAACAAGATTGGACGTTATCCCGGTTTGTCTCCATTTTTGTGAAACTATTTCTCACCTAGTGGTCCTTATCTTATCACGCCACACATTGGAATACGAGAATAAGAAGAACGGAAGTACAATAGGACGAGAAGGAAAAGAGGCGAGTATAGTTTCACTTGCTTGGTAACCTCTTTCCCGGTCAGAGGCCTAACCTTTGAAATTGAGCTTGATAGGAGGGATCTCCTCCGAATTGTGTTGAGCGAAAAGCTTTCGTTGGAGACAAAGATAAAGATGGTGGGCACAGCCAACCCTGTAGGTGGAGGTACACGAAGACCACACACATATCTGTTTTGAATATATATCCCACGCTCATCTCACGTATGGTTCTCTGAGAAGGGGGTGGCTACCTACTGGAGCTTCGACCACCAATAATGCCCCTATCGACCTTAGTCTTGTTTTTTGCTAGCTTGAGTTCATAACGTCAGCGACTACTGCTCGAGACCTACCCTTGTGTGAGTGACTGACGGAGGGAAGCGATGGCTCAAGGAGAGAAGGCGCAGTGCAGACTTGGTTAATCACATAATCGTTGTGGAGTGCTGTAAGTGCAGAACCGCCATAAAAAGATTCCTCGTGTTTCATCTGTAGCAAAACTATGAACGGGAGCTAGCAATTCGGACCGTATTAAAAAGGTTCCGGAGACACAGCATGGAAAAGTAACAATATTAAGAAATGAGGTCCAAGAATAAAGAAGGGGTAGAATTACTGAATGAATACGAGCCTAGCTAATTATGCCATTGATGAGGAGATTTCTGGCACTTTTGAGGAGTTCCACCAGCTGCCTGCACAAGCTAGAAAGCTTATCAATGTTGATAAAGCGAAAAATAAATTCCTTTTTTTGAGCTCCAATTGGACAAATTTTCTTTGACTTTTGAAGACTTGCCTACAGAAAACAGCGAATTACTTTCTGCCAGGCTCAGGAATTCTACTTTCTATTTTTATTTTTTTCTCTGAAAGTAGCGCAAGGCGAGTCGAGGCTGCTGGACCAGCAGATTGTTGGATTGGCACCACAGACAAGAAGCTTTTACGTATTACGGAAAAGCTAGAGCCAGTGAAACGGTAGCTACTAAAGCGTAAACTACTCATTTTTCCTTCCCCGCGAGTATAGCATGATGAGCCCAAGTTACGGCAGCTCCAGATGAAAAGGGAATAAGGGTATTAAGAATCGATCCAGGAAAAAATAATGTTTTGGATGTTATGAATTTTGCAATCCTGGTTTGGACGACAAATGTTCAACAAAAGACAACAACAAATTATTTTCGACACTACAAAATTTGTGTGGAGGATGGAATCTCAGAGAATTTGAATGAACTCACCCACTTGTGAAAACATCATTTATAAACTTGAGGTCATGATTAATGATCTCGGTTAGCTCAATAAAATGGACATCAATAACCTATCTAATTATCCAAGTGACCATGATACATATTCAGTGGTCTAGAGCTTATAAGAAATTGTGGATACCATAAAAAACAGTATTGACGATGAAATTGTAGATGATACAATACCTTTAGAACCAGTTATGCGTAAGGAAACACTTATTGTATCTAGAACTCTTCACAATATTATGGTGCAGTTCAAAAAAACAACACTAGAACTTTTAGATGCAATAAGAAAAGTTAGAGATGAACTTCAACTAGATTAAAAGTTTAACAAAAAACAAAGCACAATAGAATCACATTTCACGTAATCATCTTAAATATATTAGTACTTTCAAGAATTATTAATTTGTAATATTAATGAGACCATATATTTATATAAGGATCTTCTGAAAATATATTATTTTATTATGTTATCGAAATAAGTGATTTTTTTCCATTGGCCCAAGTCGGAACCGGAAGAAAATATTATCTTAGAGATATTATTAATTTATCGAATATTAATTTGGTGAGGTTTTATTGTATATCATCCTTTAAATATAATAAATATAATGTCTTGAAAATATACTAGGGAAATGACTATAATTAATAATAAAGATAAATTAAAAAACTAAGTGTGAAATTATCCATTAATTTTATAAAGTAGACAAGTATTATTGAATATCTCAAAATAGTATAGTGAACGAAGAGAATAGTTAAACCACATATCATGGAGCCAACGATGCAAATCCCAAGTCTCATGGTTGATACTTCCATACAAATACGGAAATATTTATGACACAGTCTGTCAGATAAGATATTTGATCTCCATCTCTATTATTGGATATTTAGTTTCCCTTGTGATTTTTCTATATACATAACAGTAATTTTCCACGATTGTACGTGTTCTTTAATTTACAGGTTTTAACATTTGGTGTATCTATTTTTTTTTTAACCTCCACTTCCCAACATCAATTGTCTATCCATATTACTTAATTAGTTTCCAAATACTTGACTTTTTGTAAGAGAGATAAATGATATTTTATTACTCCTAATTTATGGGAAGGGATTCAATATACAAAAGTTAAATCACTTAATTTCGATTATAAATTTACATATACTGTTTTTTCTTCAAATGTTTTGAAATGAAAATTACATGAAACATACTATGTTAACATAAATAATGATTCAAAATATTTAAAGAAAGTTTGAGGAAATTACATTGTCAAAGAAAATTTTTAAACATATTCTACCCATCCCCAAACAATAACAATTTTACATAAAGTGGGACGGGAGAGAAACTAGTTTAGGTTTTTTTTTTTGGTTAAGACAATTAAATATTACCTCTGATCATTTGATTTGTCATATTTTTTTTTGCATGTTCCTTAAGAAAATAATAATTGATGGAGTAATTTGATTAAATTATCCTTATTTATTTTTTGATTTCAATTTAATACTCCATCCTTTCAAAATAGTTGTACATTTCGCTTCTTGAAAGTCAATTTGACTGTTTTTCAAAGCTAAATTAGATTAGATTGATTCGATATTTTGAAATTAAAATTTAAATATTCAAAAACTATCACTACAACAAAAACACCTTTTAGCGGCAATAAATATACACATTAACAATGAGTTTCAAAGTCTTTACCGGCATTAGTTAATTGTTATTGGATTCAATGTCACTAAAGGCTTTAGGGACATATATAAAGAGTGTTAATTGCTGCTAAAAGTACATATTTAATTGCAATAAAGCTATTGCCGTTAATTAATTGCCGCTAAAGATCATTTTTGATGTAGTGTATATGAAAAGTATTATAAATTGCAATATTTCTCATATCAATTTGGTTAAAATATATCCTTACATATTGATCAAAATTCATATCGTTAGACTCTTAAAATGAAAATTATAAAAAAAAATACCCTTTTTTCACTAAATTTATTGAGTAAAGATAAAATAAAAATAAACAATTTATCATCTCTTAATTTTCAAAATAATAATTATTTTAAACCAACTATTTTTAAGAAGCACGATAATTAAAATATTCTTAAGGCTTAAGTGGTGCGATTACCTTTCAATAATACTTTATATATTCTCGGAACTCGTAGATATTAAAGAAGAGGGTGGGAAGTAGAGCATACTAAAATTATTTCCTAATCATAAAAGCCTATTATTTTAATTATTAGTATCTGTCACATCTTTACTACTTGTAGCAGAACTACCATATTATAACAAATATTTAACAAAATAATTAATAAAAAATGATTTTTTAATTCCTATAATAAAAAAAAGTTGTCCAAGAGATCTCCTTGCTTGATATATACACGTAGACAGAATTTTTTTTTATATTATAATATATATACTATGGAGGTTGGAGAGTAGTATTTATTACCCATATATCCATGCACAAATATTTGAAACTATCTTAGTTTTTCTCCCAAATATGGATTCCATTAATAATGTTGTTTTTGGTGATGAAGAAAGTCAGCTTTCTTGTGGGACTAATAAAGTTCAACCTTGCTCTTCTACACCAAAGAAGTATGTCAAATTAGTTTCTTCTTTGATTTATTATATCATCTTTCCTTTAATTTCTCCTAATTAATTATGTATTTATTTAGCAGGAGTACTATTGATGATGAGGGAAAGAAGCCAAATTTTCTTTCATTCTCTGAAAGACTTGGTGTTCCTGACTTTTTTTCTTTGGATGTTAGTAATACATTTTGATTTCATCACTAATAAATAAATCGATCATCGTCAGTACATAAAAATTGAACTTTTTTTTCTTCTTATATAGGTATGGAGAGCGTCAATTGGAGAACTTCTAGGCACAGCTGTTTTTGTTTTCATGTTGGATACAATAGTAATCTCCACCTTAGAAAGTGACACGAAAATGCCAAATTTGATCTTGTCAGTTCTCGCAGCTATTATAATCACAATTCTACTCCTGGCGGTTGTTCCAGTGTCCGGAGGCCATCTCAACCCGGTTATCTCCTTCTCAGCCGCGCTAGTCGGAATTATATCTATGTCAAGAGCCATAATTTACATTGTGGCTCAATGTCTTGGTGCTGTTTTAGGTGCACTAGCTCTCAAAGCAGTGGTTAGTTCAACAATTGAAGGAACTTTCTCACTTGGTGGTTGTACTGTAACAGTAATTGCACCGGGCCCAAATGGGCCCGTTGCTGTGGGCCTAGAGACGGCCCAAGCGTTATGGCTAGAGATATTTTGTACATTTGTTTTTCTCTTTGCTTCAATTTGGATGGCTTATGATCATCGACAAGCTAAGGCTCTTGGACACGTCACTGTGTTGTCCATTGTTGGTGTAGTGTTAGGCCTTCTAGTGTTTATCTCGACCACGGTCACCGCCAAAAAAGGCTACGCCGGGGCAGGGATAAACCCGGCGAGGTGTTTCGGGCCCGCTATTGTTAGAGGAGGTCACCTTTGGGATGGACATTGGATCTTTTGGGTTGGGCCAACTATTGGTTGTGTAGCCTTTTATGTGTACACAAAGATCATTCCAACAAAGCATTTCAATGCAGAATATGAATACAAGCATGATTTTGTTGGAGTTGTTAAGGCTTTGTTTGGGTCGAATGTATAAAGGCCCAAATGCAATAATGGGCCTATTTAGCTTTATTGACCAGACTCAATAATGGGCCTACTCAGTACCCACTCAATGTAATTTAAAGCTTAAATTTAATTTTATCAATAAGTTTTTCTTTCTCTTTCTGTTATAGAAATTAATATTAGTTAATGAAGAAACTAAATTATCGTTTGTCATTTACATATTCAAGTAATTGGCTGATTGACTAATTAATTGTTAATTGATGGGAAATGCTAAACAGATGAAGAAGGCTGGTCGAAATAATCTCTTACATACATTTATAACTTTAATTTTAAAAAATGATATTTTCTGATCTCTTATGTATAAAAATAAATTTATTATAAAAAGACATAAGATTAAAAATAAATTTATTAAAGACTAAAATTTCATATCTCCCAAAAGCGCTAAAGAGACTGCCCATACATGCATTCTGTCATTTCAAAATCCCTCGTAGGCAAGTTTGTATTAATATAATATAAATATCAATCATTACTTCTCTTTTTTAGTGGAAACATAACATATATAAAATATTTCTGTATTGATCAGTGATCACTCTCTCAATTTTATATACGATCATGTTTGATTGAGTATGAAATTTCAAAAACTAAAGAAGAATTTTATGTAAATCAAATATCTATATAAAATATTATATTATAAATATTAAATAAATGACAATGAAAACTTCACATATTTTTGAAAAAATGGCCAAATGATCCCTCAATCTATTAGTCAATTCTCAACTACACACTAATACTTTTCGGAGGGGTCCTATTACCCTATTTTATTTTAGTGGAACTATTTTGTTAAGTGTCTGCCTATATATAAGCTTGAAGTTACGAAGGAAAGGAAACAGTTTTTCCAGCATTTGTTTTCCTCTTTTACGTACTTCTTATTTTCACTTTTTAAGAGTATACTTAATAGTTTTGAGTGCCAATAGTGCATATTTAACAAATGAATTGACTCCTTCAATAAAATTGGCTTAAGAGATCTCCTTTGCTTGATATATATACGTAGACGTAACTTTCTTCTTTTCTTGTATTTAGTAACAACAAAAAGATAGGTTAGGCAGTGGTAGTTGGAAAGTAATATTTATAATCCGATATCCATGCACAATATTTCAGGGAAAACGCATTAAAAGCTTAAGATAAATACTTGCAACTATCTTAGTTTTCTCCTAAAAAATGGGTTCCAACAATAATGTTTTTTTCGGTGATGAAGAAAGCCAGCTTTCTGGTGGTAGAGTTCAACCTTACTCTTCCACACCAAAAAAGTATGTGTGAAATTAATTGCTTGTTTGATTTGTTATCATCTTTCCTTTAATTTTGCCAAGTTTGACTTTTCAGATGGTCACTCAACTAATATTTATTATCTCGCTCTTATTATTAGAAATACTATTGATGATGACGGAAAGAAGCAAAATTTTCTCTCACTTTCACAAAGACTGGGCATTCCGGACTTCTTTTCTTTGGAAGTTAGTAATATATTTTGATTTCAATCACTAATTAATTGACCATATTTGTCGGTGCCTAATAATTGAACTCTTTTTAATATAGGTATGGCGAGCGTCGATGGGAGAACTCCTAGGCTCAGCGGTACTTGTTTTTATGGTGGATACTATAGTGATCTCTACTTCCGAAAGTGACACTGAAATGCCAAATTTAATCATGTCAATTCTCATAGCAATTGTGCTCACAATTCTACTCCTGGCGGTTGTTCCAGTGTCTGGAGGCCATCTCAACCCGGTTATCTCCTTCTCAGCCGCGCTAGTCGGAATTATATCTATGTCAAGAGCCATAATTTACATTGTGGCTCAATGTCTTGGTGCTGTTTTAGGTGCACTAGCTCTCAAAGCAGTGGTTAGTTCAACAATTGATGAAACTTTCTCACTTGGTGGTTGCACTATCACAGTAATTGCACCGGGCCCAAATGGGCCTGTTATTTTGGGCCTAGAGACAGGCCAAGCCTTGTGGCTGGAGATCTTTTGTACATTTGTTTTACTCTTTGCTTCAATTTGGATGGCTTATGATCATCGACAAGCTAAGGCTCTAGGCCTTGTCACTGTCTTGTCCATTGTTGGTCTAGTCTTAGGCCTTCTAGTGTTTATCTCAACCACGGTTACCGCGAAAAGGGGCTATGCCGGGGTAGGGATGAACCCGGCAAGGTGTTTGGGGCCCGCGATTGTTAGAGGAGGTCACCTTTGGGATGGACATTGGATCTTTTGGATTGGGCCTACTATTAGTTGTGTAGCCTTTTATGTGTACACAAAGATTATTCCACCAAAACATTTCCATGCAGAATATGGATACAAACATGATTTTGTTGGAGTTGTCAAGGCTTTGTTTGGGTCGAATGTATAAAGGTCCAGATGCAATAATGGGCCTATGGTGATGTATTTAGTTTTGGGCTTCTTTTATGGGCCAATAATAAATGTGTAATAGGACTTGAGTACTAAGTACTCGATGTTAAATGTTTCAACAAGGTTTTCTCTCTCTTTTATATAAGATCATGGAAAAAATACCGAAATACACAATTTATTTTACCACATTCTCTAAAATTTCTCATAGTTTAAAAAAATTACAAAAATTCCTACTCTCTTTTATTCTCGTATACATCACTTTACGCGATGTATTGGGGTATGATACATCACTTTATGCGATTTACCGGATTGGATGCATAACTTTACGCGATGTATCGGGCATCGATGCATAACTTTACGCAATGTATTAGTCGAATAAATCACTTTACACGATGTATCTGGGCGTACGCGATGTACCAGGACGTTGAATGATGTATTCGAATTTGAGACGCGATGTATCAGGATATTGAGCAATGTATCCGAAACCGGAACGTGATGTATTGGAAAGTTTTTTGGGATGTGTCTGAATTTCATCAAATTTATTTTTGTAATTTAAATAAGAGTAGGAATATGATGCAATTTGCTCCTAACATTACAAAATTTGCGTAAAATTTCATTGTTTAAAATGTGTGTCTATATATATATATACTGTTTAATCAACTTGTAATACTTGATCTTGTGATGTAGAACTTAAATAACTATAAATAATGAAAAAATTGGACAAAATATCTATTGAGTAAAAATTGCTTATCAAATATTATAAATTACTGATTTCAGCCAAAGTGCACTTTGCACCTTATCTATTGAGTCGAAATTTCTTATCCAAACATTTTTTTCTTTTACTTATTTTGTTTTGTATTTTATTTTAAGCATTTCAATTTATAATAATTTTCACATTCCTATATATGATAAATTTTGAAATCTATATATAAATGTTAAATATACTTTTAAAATTTTGAATAATACACGTAACGTTTTCATAATTATATTGAAAAAAGTATCAATTCATTGAGGAAGATAAATCATTGTTGTAGAAGTATTATATAAATAATGTATGAGGGTGTATATACATCTCTGATACATAGTTATACATCATATATACTCAATTATACAATCAGTGGCGGACTCAGAATTTTCGTTCAGGGGGTTTGAAAAATAAAAGTATAAACGTGTATATATAAGCCAAGAAAACAAAATTTCAAGAAAGTAGTAGTATTTAGTTTAGTGGCGGACCCTTGAATTTTTTTGGGTTTAAAACCACACTTTTAGCATGTTTTATAAAATAAAAAACTAAAAACGGAACTGAAACCTTTAAAAAAAAAAAAAAAACTGAAACTGAAAAAGAAAAAAATAAAACGCTAACGCAGGGATTCGAACCCTCAACATGAGGCTTAATTTTCAGGAAAAATACCACTGGGCTATCTCTTTCTCCTTGTCATTGAGGGGGTTCAAAATATATATATCCACATAAATACATAAAATTATCTTATATATATAGTGTAATTTTTTGGCGAGGGGGTTCGGGTGAACCCCCTCGAACCAACGTGGGTCCGCCCCTGTATACAATATTGACACATTACATATACATATGACTATTTTATAAATAAAAAAATGTTATCTGTACAATTACATAATTAAGTGGGTAAGAATTTACTTGAGGCTAAGTTTAAGTAGCAGTGTATCTTAATGTATTTTCCTTTAAAATATATAAAGAATACCTGCTGTTATACGATTGGATGGTTTTATTTTATTGAATGCATGCTGTTATACGATTGGATGGTGTTATTTATTTTCCTAAAATATATGAAGATTAATAACCAGTGTGTGTTGCATTGCTTTAAGTTTGTTTTCTCTCTTCTTTCTTTGAGGGATTTTCATATTGCGATTTCAAGATTTTCCTATGATACCCACTAATTGTGTCTTAGGTTCTTAAGGGCTTTATGTTTGAGAATTTGACTTCTTACGTGAGCACCCCATGAGTGTTGACATAGCTATCTTATAAAGAACTTTGCTCAAAATGAACTTAAACATGACTTTACTTGTCTTTTTAAATGTGCCTAAATATTGATTTCAAAGGCTCATATTTCTTTGTCAAGCAGACTACATAGTTTCTCTTTTGTAATCTAGTTCAGTTTTGCTCTATCATCATCATATTTATTGAATTACAAATTTTTGGTGTTCATCTTTGTTTGCAGGCTGCTGACTTCAATGTCGAATATGCTCAGCAAGGGGTTGTCTACAAAGATGAATTTGATAAAATAACCAAAACAGTCCAAAAATTATTATCTACTTTATGAATTTGGATAATTGACTTTAAGGTAGTCATTCTCATCAGTCATCTATATAGGTTGAGAGCCTTAACATTGACAGAGATGTATCTGAGGAGGATGTCCAACAGGCGCTGTTGAAGTTGTACTCGTGTTGTTCCTGTCTTGAGACTAGGGGCTTCTTATTGACCCTACTAAAATGGTTGTAGTCTTTTTCATATTATAGATCTTGTTGCATAATCAACATCGGCCTGCCAAATTTTTCATTTTCTTTGTTAAATGGTTTTTAACCTTTTCCCATTTGTTTACACTAATCTGGAGATAGCTAAAAGTATCATTTTTACTTGTGCAGGAACTTTTGTTTGTTTAGGGAAGACAATTCAGAAAGGTTATTTGTCAAACTCAACTAATTTCATGAAACACATTTAGGTTAATTGATTTAATATGGTTCAACTTCTCATTCCTTTACTCCCAGATGACAAGATTCTTTAACTGGATTCGGAGCACCTGTTCGAACTAACATGAGATTTGGTGGTATAATTATCATTTTCTTTTACATTATTGATGTTCGTTATTACGTAATCTTGTGTGTAAGATAATGTACTGTTTTAGTTTTAATGATTGACAGACTTTAAGTGTTATTTTATAAATTTTGTGATAATAAATTTTCGCACGTGACACGAATTAATTTAGTAGTATTAAAATATTTAAAAAGTGAAATAGAGAGGTGAATAATAATTCTCCAAATTTAGAGAACTACTATTTACCTCCCTATAAATAGAGAATAGAGAACTTTTTAGAGGATGACTGGAGACTCAATTCTCTATTTTACTGTGCAAATATTTCTTTCTTCTTCTCCTACTCCTCCTCCTCCTTCTTCTTCTTCTTTCTCGTTTATTTTTTGATATGTCTATTTTTTTCTCTACGTGTTTTCTCATTTCATTTAATTATTTTTACGTTTTTATTTCTGTTTAATTTTTTATTTACTTTGGTATGTAATATTATAATAATATATTCATATATTGTTAAAAAATCATTAAAGTTTCGTACATTTATTCATGTACAATCAATCATCTGCATAATGCTAAGTAAAAATAGAACAAATGCATAGGAAAATAAATAAATATAAAAAGTGATATCAAATTGATCTTGCTGAAATAATTTGTTTTGTCCAATTTTCAAGTCTATAGAAATCATATACGTACCCCTCTCTCTTAAATAATTTAAATGTGTTTGTAATCCTTAATTTTTGAAAAATAATAATATTTTTTTAATATAATTTTTATTTATAAACGTCAAAAAGACGATAGCAGTGTTTCTATAATGAACACAAACATATTAAATAAACAAGCGTGTCAAATTGAAGCTGCTCTTTATATAAAGAGAATTACCAACTCAAACGCATTCCACGCTGCTCTCTTCCCCAAAAAAAGCCACTGATTCAGTTTTTCTCTTCTTCAGTAATGGCTAATGGGAGTGTAGTTGGCTTCGTCGGTTTGGAATTGGCTACTTCGCTTCTTCATTCGGGTTACTCTCTTCAGCCACTCGAGGTTTATTACTCTTTTTTTGTTGATAATTTCTACTTCTTCTTGTTATGTTTCTTGATTTTCGATCATTCTAGTTATTTTTTTTTTTATTTTTCATCAAGATTGACAATGTTTTTTCATCAAGATTCTGAAATTTAAAGATTTAGTTTAATGCATTATTTCATCTTCTTTTTTTATTGGGTGTTGGTGGTTAGGCGGGGGATGACACGTACTTTATGCAGTGCATGATTACCAAGATTTAGTCAATGATTAATGAAAATCTTAAATTAAAATTTCAAGAAACTTTAAGATTTTGGTTAATGCTTTAGATGACTAATAGTTTAGGTACACTATGCAGCGATTTCTAATAGTAAAATAAGTTCTCATGGGTAATTTACTTAAACTAATCTCTCTCTGTGTCTTATTCGTATTGCAATTTCAAGTTTTTTAGTTAAGTGAATGAAACTCTCCTCCTCTTCTCTCTCTGGCATTAAAGTAAGCTTCCTCTTCCTATATTTTCAATGGATATTCGTATTGTGATTTCAAGATTTTAGGTGAAATCAAAGAAATTCTCCCTCTTTTGATTGCATCTTAGGTTCTTTAGGGTTTTATTTTGGAGAATTTGAATTCTTGATGTTTCTTGATTGTAATTCACAAGGTAATTGATCTTCTTTTTGCTTTAGTGGTTTCGTATGTTCAAGAATTTACAATGTCTTTGTGATTTTTTCACCAAGATTCTACAATGTCTTTTGTTTAGAGAAGAAAGTTGTCTGATGGATGTTTTGGTCACTTTTTAGTCTCTTTTCCAGGATTGTAATTGTTTGTGGATCTTTAATAGTGAAATACTTGGTTAAGATCAAATACATTTCTGGGTTCTTTATTATTTTTATTTTTCCTTTAAAATCTACCAAGAGTTGAATGGTTTCTCTTTTGTAAACTGCTTCACTTTTGCACTATCAACATCATAGTTCTTCAATTATAAATTTTGATTTTCATGCTTATTCTTGGAGGTTGCTGACTTCAATGTTGAAGCTGAAACATCTCAGCAAGGGGTTGTCCACATAGATGAGATTAATAAAATAACTAAAAAGGTCCAAAAACCATTATATACTCTATGAATTTGGATAATTGATTTTAAAGTAATCATTCTCATCACTCATCTGTATAGGCTGAGAGCCTGAACATTAGCAAAGATGTATCTGGGACGGCGTCCAACAAGTGCTGCTGAAGATGCTCGAAGGAACTGTGAATGTTTATTGCAAATTGTTTCATCTGGTCGTTCCAAGTGCCTATTNGCTATTATTATTCTATCACATAAGATAAACATCTAGATATAAATAATGCAATTAGTTTTCTAACAATTCAAGCTTCATTTCATTTCAACAAGTAAAGTTTTACATAAGACCGTCTCACGAGTTTCATCACGTTTCCAACTATACGCATTTTTCATAAAAAATATATTTTCAATTATTGAATCTAAAGTTTTTTTTTCTAAAAGTTAGCTTTTATAAATAAATTTTATCTTCTTACACTTAGCCTAATTAATTAATTAAGTTCGGCCGGTTAACCATTTTAATGGATCTTAAAGGATGCCTAACCCCTTCCCTTTAGATTAGTTGAACCCTTACCTAGAATCTTATGTTTAGTAGACCTTAAAATGAAGTTTAACTTTAGAAAATAACTTTAATTAATTTAGGTGTCCTAATTCACCGTAATAATTAGGTGGCGACTTCTTGACTTAGTTAATTACTTTAGAAATCACCAAAATGTTGTACACTATTTTGACCCGGTTAAAATGGGGTATAACACCTATTACTCTTGTAAATGTGTTTGCAAGTTCATATCTGTAGTTCCTTGACTTCAAATGTGTTCTCTTTTGAAGTATTTTTCAAGATTAATAATCTCACTTACTTAGTTTATCTTTATTTCTTCTTCAGATTGTAAGTGCACCTGAAGAGCACGGAAACATCCAAGTGGCAATACTATTCCAGTATACTGAATCAATTTAAAGCCTATTTTATCTGCTTTTTTCTTTTTAAAAATTGCAGGGTAACAATTTTGTGGAAATAACACTTATCACTTTCTATTTGGATGGTAATATAGTTTAGTGCTTTTAGTGGAGAACAAATCTCTATGAGAAAAGAATGTTTGGCCAAGCAAAATCAGATGTCAGACACCTATTCAACAGCAAGAAACAGAACTTCTTCAGCTAGACTACACATATGTTGGGATGGGGAGTTCAAGTGATGATCTCACTGCATATGAACTCATATCTGAATTTGTGAGGTGATTTTCAGTTTTAGTGAGTTTATCTTCACTGGATGAGGATTATCTTGTTCAGGTTTGTCTATTACTTTTGCCTTTTTGCGATGCAGTTTCTAGTTTGACTACAAATTTGGTGTATAATTATTAAATAGTGGGATAATATTGTAATTATTTGAAAAGTGTTTTTGATAAACAAATTGTATTTGACCAATCTTTTTTAAAGAAGTATTTTTGAGAGTCATGAAAAAAGATAGATATGAATGCACCTTCTATTACATTATTTTATAAGGAGAAATTATTTAAAGTCACTATTGAATTATTTTATAAGGAGAAATTATTTTAAATATCTATTATTAAAGACTTTAAATAATATTTGTACTTTATTCAATTAAGAAGTGCATATTATACATTTTTAATCAATATAATGTATAAATAAATTAAATTTTAATATAATATTAACATAATGATTTCAATATACTAAACAATATCAGATTTTTTAAAAATATCATTCTACAAAGTACAGTCACTGCATATAAAAAAATCACCAATAAATAATAATAGGTAAAATTCATTACATGCAAAGGTAAACTTTGAATAATAATAGATAAAATATAAAATAAAACAAAAAAAGATATTGTGAAAAGAGGAGGAAAAAAATCTTTAAACAAAATTTAAGAAAACTTACGAGATATGTTAATACATTAATGAAATATATATATATATATATGTGGTAGGAATACTTTAAAATTTTAAAAAATATATATTTTGTGCTTTTTTTTTTAATTTAAAAAAAGCAAAAACTTTTTTGTTTGGTATGAGAGTTTTTCAATTTTTTGAAAAATGATTTTTCTTAAAAAACAAGTTCGTTAAAAATAAAAATAATAATTTTTCTAATAGAAATAGAAATC
Source organism: Solanum stenotomum (assembly GCF_019186545.1). Taxonomy (NCBI): domain Eukaryota; kingdom Viridiplantae; phylum Streptophyta; class Magnoliopsida; order Solanales; family Solanaceae; genus Solanum; species Solanum stenotomum. Next base: position 48,265,288 of record NC_064286.1, on the reverse strand, counting down.
AAATTGTGTAAATGACATTTCAAATATTATTTTTCTCCCTCTCCACCAACACACAACCCTCATCCCTTGATCATCACAACCCTAATATTATTTTTAGAATAATATTTTCTTACCTACTTTTCAAACAATTTTAAAAAAAGAACTCACTTATTTTTTAAAAAAATTATATTATCTAAATTATTACTCCTATTTTTTTTCATACCAACCTAAAAAACCGGCTTTTATTTTTATTTAATAAAAATAAGTTTCACTAAAAAAAGTAAGCACGTACTTTTATTGTAAAAAAAAAAAAAGTCTTTTTGGTCTTCCCAACTGCTTGGCCAAACAGACCCTTAAATCTTACTTTTTGTGCTTCTTCACAACTGTTTTTTTTCTTCCACACATCACAATTTCTCTCTATTTTCTTCTTTTCATCATCAATTATGGCGCAACAAGAGAAGAAATCATCAGCTTCATCTCCGGGAATTCCTTGGAGGACACGAATCGCACTATCCTTCGTCTCTACAATTACCGACTATTCTCGCCGTCAAAACGGCACCGTTGACCGCCGACTACTCGGGATCTTCGGCCTTAAAACTTCCGCCAATTCAAATCCAGTTAACGGCGTTAAATCCTACGACGTCACTGTAGATTCTTCTCGCGATCTCTGGTTTCGCCTCTTCATTCCAACTACCGATGAATCTCGGAATTTGAGTTCACTTCCGATTACCGTCTTCTTTCACGGCGGCGGATTTGTGTATCTCAGCCCTGATACGAAGGCGTACGACGCCGTTTGCCGTCGTTTCGCGAGGAAAACCCAGGCTGTTGTTCAGTGGCGGAGTTAGAATTTAGATTGAGCGGTGTTAAAATATGAAGTAGTATGCACACAAAAAATTCAACAAAATAAATTTTACTAACAAAAGCAAAACATAATTACATTATTACAACTGTACTTGACGCGGTTTCATCTCTTGAAATGTTTTTACAATAGTATTATTAGAAATATTAATAAATACATCTTTTTCTACATAAGGAACTAGACAACCCTTCAAAAGCTCATCATTCATCTGATTCCGCAAGGCATTTTTAAATAAACTTCATTGCTGAAAAAACTCTTTCAACGGATGCAGTGGCAACTGGTAAAAGCAAAACAAATTTCACTAAGCGGAATACAAGAGGAAAGTTTAGGTTCTTCTTTGTCTCAACTAATTTTCTTGAGAGATCACAAAGTCCATTAAGATTGGAGAACCTTTCATCCATATCACGAACATCAATAATGTAAGTGGCAAGTTGATTCTCAAGAGCATTCATACTAAACTCATCAAAGTCATCAGGATATAACTTAGCTATTCTCATTATTTTTCTGATGTTAAAACTAGAAAATGAGTCAACTGGATTCAAACAAGCAACTTCATGAAGCAAATCAGTAGTCACCTCATTGAAACGATCATTGAGTTCTTGATGCTGCCAATCAATAATCTTACAAAATACTTCAACACGATAATGATGTAAGACCGTATAATCGGTAGGTTTACGCCTTGATCTTCCAGAATTAACATATGACTCATCAAAATTAGGTAACAAAATGTTATACTTGATACAAAATGTGGATACCTTATTAATAAATGCATCTCATCCATCATCTCTTAGCATTTGCAACCTTTTCTTTGCTACTTCAACCAGTAGCATAGCATTTGCAATATCTTGTTCTTTCTTTTGCAAGGATTTTTGAGCTTATCAGTGATTCCTAAGATATCTCTCATCAAATGCAACATAAAAGCAATCTTAAATGTTTTACAAGCTTCGAGATATCCTGTTGTCTTAGCTTTTTCATCGGTAGAATATGCATCAACAACAAGTGCATCAAGAACATCAACAATAGATCCAAACATAAGAATAAAATTGCTAAAAGATTTGTAGTGAGATCACCAACGAGTATCACCGGCTCTTATAAGACCAAGTTCTTGATGCAAGTCGGTACCGGTTGTAAGTTCACCCATATCTAATGCCTCTTGAATTCTTTTTTTTTTTTGAGAATCTCAAAATTCATCCATACGCTTAAAAGAAGCTCCCAACACATTCAAAACATTTGAAACCAATAATACAAATTCTCCCACATTTTTTAGAAACTGCAACAAGAGTTAATTGAAGTTGATGAGCAAAACAATGAATAGAGTGAGCTGAGATACTTTCTTGCCTAATCAACATTTTAAGGCCATTCATCTCGCCTTGCATATTACTTGCCCCATCATAACATTGTCCGCGCACATAGGATAGACTCAATGAATGTTGAGCAAGTACATTGACAATTGCCCCCTTTATAGATAAAACACTAGTATCTTGAACATGTACAATATCAATCAATTACTCCACAAATCCCATTCGATCAACATATCGTAAAACGATAGCCATTTGCTCCTTACGTGACACATAAAAAGATTCATCAACCAATAAAACAAAATAGTCACCATTTAATTCTTGGATAATAGCTTTGATGGTTTCTATCTTACATGCAGTGATAATATCTTTTTGAATCATTGGAGAAGTCATTTGGTCATTCTGAGGAGCACGTTCCAATACATAATCATAACTTTTATCACAATGTTTCGCATACCATGAGAGAATTTCAAGAAAATTACCTCTATTAAGTAATGATTTAGATTCATCATGAGCCCGAAATGCAAATCCTTGATTCAAAAGAAGTCTTACTACATCAATTGAGGCAGACAAACGAAGCCAATACTCATGCTTAACTTGATCATATTGTCTCTCAAATGCAGATATAATAGACTGTTGTTGTCGCATTAGATCTTCACTTTTCTTTTTGCCTGATTATGAGTGCTATTTGGCCCACCAATATGTTGCTTAAAACTTTTCTTCTTATTCCAACTCTTAAACCATACAGTAGAAAATACTTCACCTCCACCTTGATGAATGTTATCATCTTTAAACAAATAACAATTCAAACAATATGCTGCATCGTTAGTTACACTATATTCCAACCAATCATGATACTCTTTAAACCATTCAGGATTAAAACAACGCATATCTCCATAAAAGTCTATTTGAGGAAAAATATGATTCTCAGGTTGACAAGGACCTTGTCGGAGGTATGCTCTCCTAATTACATCACGATCATTTGGATGATAGTTCAAGATTGGAGTCCTTTTCGCTAGATCAAATTCTAAAGAATTTAAATCAATTTCTTGTCTTTGAGAAGAATGGAGTGATACTTTTGATTGGTTGGAATTTTCTTCCCGTGTAAGTTGACTAGTAGAAGCCAAATTTGATTTTGGTACTTGGAAAAAATAGTTCTTCACTGATTTTTGAGACTGAATTGTAAAACAAAAATTTCATGAGAAAAATATATAATTGCAAATGATAAATCAATCCTAAACAAAACAAGTAAATATAAATAGAGCATTATGATGGCTGTCATCAACAAATTGGACAAGGAAAATAAATATAAGGTGTAAGAAAGTAAGAACTTACCAGTGCCATGACCAGGACGTAGATTGACGCCAAGCAATGGCGATTGAAGTCTGAAGACGATTGCATGACGCAGTCAGCGAACAAAGACGACTTTTTTGGACTCTTCCTCTTCAAAACTTTTGATTTTGGAATTGGGGATTTGTTTAATCCCTAGACTCTAAATCCCTAAAGTGTATTTTATTTCTTTTTTAAAAATAAAATATTAAAGTAAACTTAATTTAAGTCAATGGTTTAAAAATTGGAGAAAAAAACGTTTAGCTATCTAAAAAGTAAAAGACAAAAAAGTTACAGTTGGCTAAAAAGTTAAAATAGACTTCAGCAAGGTTTGAACTCCCAACGCCTAGGTCAATGACAAGGCGGAACTTTGTAGTTCCTGAACCGCTGAACCAACACTTCAACTTGGTTCAGAAGTGTCAATTCTAATATATATAGGTATAAAATCAGAATTTGACTTACCTATACAACGTAATTTTCTGATGAAGGGGTGTCGCTTGACATCCCTGGGCAAGGGTAGCTCCGCCCCTGCTGTTGTTGTCTCTGTTAATTATCGGCTAGCTCCGGAACACAAGTATCCTGCGCAGTATGATGATGGATTTGATGTGCTGAAGTTCCTTGACAATGAGAAGAACCGTGAGCTATTGCCAGAAAATGTTGATTTGTCTCGCTGCTTCCTTGCCGGAGATAGTGTCGGCGGGAACCTCGCTCATCACGTGGCTAAGCGAGCATCTGAAATGACGTCGAACTTTGATGCACTGAAGGTATGGTCCCTCTTTCTCTCCATCTGTCTACTCATATTCCATGACAATACATATGTCACGTCACTGTATTGCCCAACTTCTTGGTTTTTCTTTTTAAGTGTTGCCTCATTTGCAATTAAAGGCCTAACATCCATAGCTACCTCAAGTTATCAATTTTTTACTTAACACATTTTAACAGGACCATATTTATTTTAGATATCTTCTTGTTATGTTATTTTGATGAAAAAAGACATAAATATACCATCAAAGTTATCTCGTATTTGCATAAAAGTGTCCTATTATCCCATATAACTATTTAATATCTTTGTAAATGGGTCATTTTGACCCATTCCCTCGTCTATGTAGTCGCGCGTGTTGCTCACTCCCTATGATAGAATTCAACCCGACCTGACCCTGTTCTTTGAAGAAAGTCATTTTTCCTTTTTCTTTTCTTCTTCTAAATTTATTTCTTCTCTGTAAGGTCTTTTGTTTTATGTTTTAGTTTTTTAATTTTTCTTTTCCTTCTTTCTTATCAGATTCCTTTTAGTTTCTCTGTTTTTCGACCTGTTTTAGTTGTTTCAAGATTGTCTTTATTGTTGTCTTCTTTTGATTTATTGTCTACTTCACAATCATTTCAAGATTTTGGTAGTAGTTCCTTATTGCATTTACAAATTGAGGGTCGGGTTTTGTTTCCCGATCATGTTTTGTTGTTGGTGAACAAAAATTCAGAAGAATTTAAACCATAAAAAACTTCAAATTAACGTTTTATACTGGAAATTAAAAGATAAAACAAATTCCTACCTTATTTTCTTGGGGAAGATGATGAAGTCATCAAACAGAGAGAACCAACGTTGATCTTGCTATGGAAAAAAAATCATGAAATCGAAAAATTAGGGCTATCATGGCTATTTTGGGTTTAAAATTGGGGAAGATGACATAAATTGATTAAATAATTAATAATAAAGAAAGAAAATGACACGTGACACTTTTAAATTGGTCCATGGCAGTGAAACGAAATGACGCACCTCATGTGCATGGTAACAATTCAGACGAGGAAATGGGTCAAAATGATTTGTCCCATTTACAACGATATTAAATAGTTCTGTGGGGTGATATGACACTTTGAAAGTTAACGTGTCTTTATGCAAATACGGGACAACTTTGATGGTGTCTTTATGTCTTTTCTCTATTTTGATATTTCTTTCATAATCCTCTCCGGATCCTAAGGGTTCGTTTAACCATGTTATATAAAATGATGATATGAGATATTAATATGAATTCATGAGATGATCCTAAGGGCCGGTTTGACCATACAATATGAAATCATAATATGAATAATGAGATGAAATTAAAGTTTTGTTTGAACATGTGCATTGGACTTTTAATGTTGTGTAGTTGTAAAACTATTAAAATTATCCCAATTCTTTATACAATCATACCAAATAAGAAAAAATTTATAAAATCACATAATACACTATCACAAAGCTATGTATTCTTAAAAAGTACAATATTTTATTAATTAACTTTTAATTCAATAAAAAATAAAATTAAACATAAGTTGTAGTGTACTAGTCTTTAAAATAATCCTCACACTTAGTAAAAATAACCTTTTCACGTTGAACTTGCATTTCTCGTTCATATGATCGAGAAGACGTATCAATTTTGTTACTTTTAACCATTTGTTGGTCAATTTGATTGGTAAATAAATTTGATATAAAACAATAATTGGTGAATATAAATGTTAAAATATGAATTGATTTGAAATAAGAATAAATTTTATGATGATGAGAATAATCATTATATGAGATATAAATAATTTAAAAAGTAATGATATGAATTATAAATTTTATTTACATATAAAATAAATAGCTACTAGATATATGAGATAACTTATCTCATTACTATGATATAAATTGTGGGATAAGTTATTCAAACATGACAATCAAACAAGATACAATAATTTTATTCCATCAAGTCATGTCATATTAAAATATAAAATAAGGATCAAAATAGATAAAAGCGACCAATGAACAAACGACATGTAATTATTTATCCAAATAATTTTTTAAAAAAGGTTTCAATAAATTAAAAGAAAAAATCAGCACTCCCATCCCTACACAATCATCTTCTCCATCATATTCCTCCATTTTTATTGTTTTTTCCGCCACAATCCATACCCATACAATCATCTTCTTTATTATAATTCTTTATATTAATTATCTTTTCCACCATACCGATTCCTGCATGGTCTTTTTCTCCACCTTATTCCTCCTTTTTTCCTGGTCTTTTATGTCATCTCCATCCCAATTTGATCGTCTTCTTCGCTTTCCAATTCTTCATTTGATTTGGTGTTTAGTAGTGCGAATCGTATGACAATAGTGGTTAGTGTTTTCAAGATTGTATCTTTCTCTTTAATTTTGTGATATTTGTAAGCTTAATTAGGACTCAAGGTTAGTGAGATTAGAACTTAGGAAGTAGAAATTCTACACATTTTTCACAAAGGAGTAATTCGTTTGACATTAATAGAATTCTACTGTTGAAGTTAAGACTTTTTACCACGCACCATTAATATTATAGGTAATAGGAGCATATTTTGTCAGAGGTATTTAAAGAGCTTATTTAGAAATTATTTAGAAATCCCAGCTTAATTATAATTACGCATGCTAAAAGGGCATGCAATTTTGGATTTTTCGGACTTTTCTCAAGTTAAGATTAGAGGTTCAGTTTCGAATCGAGTGTCGGAATTGAATCTCGAATGAAGGATGTAAGAATTCTTACCTATTCTATACAAAAACAATTATTTTGATTAAAAAACACTCAGATTATGTATTTGATCAACCTCAACAATTAGGCTAACGTCCTTTTCCTAATAGAATTATATGTGTGATCAACCTCGTCCATTTGCCCAAAAATATATCTGGTTACAACAATATAATGTAGATGACTAGTGAGGTACAATAACCCTTTATCAATTCTATTTAATACTCTCCTAAATGAGGTTAAAACACACCATGTGAACACAAATAATATGTAGATGTTAAATTTTTACATATAATGCTCGTTCTTCTTTTGTATCACTCCCCTAAATAAGGTAAAAACACACAATGTGAACACATATAAAATGTAGATATTAAATTTTTACATATAATGCTCCTTCTTTTTTACCATTCCTAAATGAGGTTAAAACACATCATGTGAACACAAATAATATGTAGATGTTATTTTTTTTTTTTTTTTTATATATAATGCTTCTTCTTCTTTTTTATCACTCTCCTAAATGAGGTTAAAACAAACCATGTTAACACCAATAATATGTAGACGGTAATTTTTTTTACATATAATGCACCCTTCTATTTTATCACTCCCCTAAATGTAGGGGTGTGTATTCGATTTTTCGGTTTGGTTTTATGCTATTCGGCTTAGATTTTTTGGTTTTTGGTTTTGAAGAAGTGTAACTCAATCCGAACCAAAATAAATTTATTTGGTTAGGTATTTCTCTATTTGGTTTGGATTTTTTTCGGTTCGATTAATTGGTTATGTCAATAATTAGAAACATAATAAAGTTATATTTACAATTTGAATTTCTTCAATATACTTTCTAATATAATCACAAGTAAAAATGTAAAACACAATACTTAAAAGTATATCAATTGTAGATGTCCAAACATAAAAAATAAACTAAATCATAAAAAAAAATAACTTAAAACTGACAAAAGTGATTAACTCCAACTTATTTATATATATATATATATATTTGGTTTTTTTGGTTTTTCGGTTTTCATTTTTCTAAATCCGAAACCAAACCAAAAAATCAAACAAAATAAATCATAAATCCAAAATCAAACCAGAAATCCAAAAAACCAATCCAAATTAGAATTCGGTTTGATTTGGTTTGATTTTTCGGTTTAATCCAAATAGGGCACACCCTTATCTAAATGAGGTAAAAACACACCATGTGAACACCAATAATATGTAGATGTTAATTTTTTTTTGCATATATTACACCTTCTTCTATTTTTTCACTCCCCTAAATGAGGTAAAAACACACCATGTGATAATGTGAACACAAATAATATTTAGAGGTTACATTTTTTTTTATATAATGCGCCTTCTTTCTTTTTTATTGTTGTACAAAAATATGTTAATGTCTCGTGTAAAAATAAATATATTATAGAGTGAATTGGTCTTTTGAGGCCTTCTAATAAAGAGTGGAGACTTTAATTTATTGATTGAACTAATTAATTGTTAGGGTGAACATGATTTTTAGTGGTGTATAATGTAATGATCCGTTAGATCATTTTGAGATTTAGTCCTCTCTCTTTCATAAAAGACCCTTTTTATAAAATTTTAATGTTAATTTTGAACTATTCGTTTAATAATGGATAATTAATTAATGGGTAAGTTTTAAATAATTAATTTAGTTTGTAATTAAGGAGCTAAGCCTATAATTTATTTAATATAGTATATCACTTGACCCATATTTATTAAAATAAGTTACTAGAGTTTATCACTTTTAGTACATAATTATTTTTAAAAAGAAAAGAAGAAGAAGGAAAAGTTGATGGTGTTCACATGGTGTGTTTTAACCTCATGTGACAAAGTTAACATCTACATATTATTTGTGTTCACATGTGTGTTTTAACCTCATTTAGGAGAGTGGTAAAAAAAAGACGGAGCATTATACGTAAAAATTTAACATCTACATATTATTGGTGTTAACACATGGTGTGTTTTAACCTCATTTAGGAGAGTGATAAAAAAGAAGAAAGAGCATTATATGTAAAAAATTTAACATCTACATATTATTTGTGTTCACATGATGTGTTTTAACCTCATTTAGGAGAGTGGTAAAAAAAAAAGGAGCATTATATGTAAAAATTTAACATCTACATTTTATCTGTGTTCACATTATGTGTTTTTTCCTTATTTAGCGGAGTGATACAAAAGAAGAAGGAGCATTATATGTAAAAATTTAACATCTATATTTTATCTGTGTTCACATTATGTGTTTTTTCCTTATTTAGCGGAGTGATACAAAAGAAGAAGGAGCATTATATGTAAAAATTTAACATCTACATATTATTTGTGTTCACATGGTGTGTTTTAACCTCCTTTAGGAGAGTATTAAATAGAATTGATAAGGGCTATCGACTATCGTACCTCACCAGCCATCTGCATTATATTGTTGTAACCAGATATATCTTTGGGTAGATGGACGAGGTTGATCACACATCTAATACTATTAGGAAAAAGACGTTAGCCTAATTGATGAGGTTGACCAAATACATAATCGAGTTTTTTTTCTTAATCAAAATAATTATTTTTGTATAAAATAGGTAAGAATTCTTACATCATTCATTTTAGATTCAATCCCGACACTCGATTCGAAATTAAACCTCTAATCTTAACTTGAGAAAAGTTGGGAAAAAATCCAAAATTTCATGCCCTTTTAGAATGTGTAATTATAATTAAGGGCCAGACTGTCCAGGGAAAAAAATGCAAAATTCAAATCCGGCCTAGAGAGTTCGAGTTGATTATCGGGTTGGGGTGGTTAGGTGGGGTAGCGGTAATATTATTTTATAATGGTATTAATTATTCATGTATTAGTTATACGTGTATTAATGATTCTATTTTTTACCTTAATCTAAAATACTACATAGATTTCTCATAACTTATACATATATTTGTTATGCAAGTTTATAAATTGTCAATCAAACATTATATTAATTTTATAAATAAATAACTTATTTCTTAACTACCTACGAAACATTCGTATAAGTTAATAGAGAAAATTAATCCATAAATAACCTCCTTTCTTATTCAACTGTCAAAAGATCCCTTACTTTATAATTTATTTAATTTTAAGCGTATTAAATAATGGGAAAAGGGCTTGATATACCCCAAACTATATCATTTATAGTTGATATACCCTCGTTATGAAAGTGACTCATATATACTCTTATCATTATAGAAATGACTCACATATATCCTTGCTGTTACAAAATGAACTCACATATACCCTTTATCTAACGGAATGAAAAAATAGTTTTAAATTTATTTTTTAAAATTTAAATTTTTAAAAAATTCATTTAGGGGTATATATATATATATAAGATCCTTCTAACAAAGTTCAAGGTATATTTTAATCTTTTTCGTACGAAAATTATTTTTTGACTTCTTAGATTATCATTATTCGAGTTTCTTATTCTTTTTTTTTGTTTCATTCTTTAGTGTAAAGAAAAAATTTGAAACTAATTTTTTTGCGGCTATATTGTAATTTAGTTTTTGTATTTGTAAAACTAAAATAAAAAAATTGAGCATCTATAGTAAATTTTATGAGAAAATTAGTGAAATATAAATAAATTTGACCATCAAAATAATAAATTTAAATTAGTCGTTGAAACAAAAAGTAAAAAAAAAAACGTGTGAGAAGGATCAAATATACTCCATATAGATTATATTTTTTCAAAATAATAATAATTAAAAGATTAAATAATTAATTTTTTCACTTCCGTTAGAAGAAAAGAGTATATGCGAGCCATTTCTATAACATCAAAGTATATATGAGTCACTTTCATAACGAGAGGTATATCAACTCTAAATGACAAAGTGGAGGGTATATCATACCCTTTCCCCTCAAATAATTAGTCATGGTAAATACTAAGAACAATTTGTAGATAAAAGCTTCAAATGCTTAAGAGCCTTATGTTTTATTATCGGAATTAAAGTAATATTCAATACAAATAAATTTTTCAAGTTCTATTTTAAAAAAAACTTACAAATTTAGAGTTTACATAGTTTTGGACTATTTATTTAGTGAAATAATTATTTAATCAGTATAAAATTGAGTATAATTATTAAGAAAGAGTAATTATACTCTCTAATTTTTAGTAGTGATGAAAAATTGCTAGTAATTACATAATTAAATTACACAATAACTTTTAAATTTTTATTTTTCAAAATAGTATTCTTTTTACCTCCTTTCTCTTTCATTTAAATTAAATGACTAAACGTTTGTTAAAATAATTTACTAATATTTTACTAGATTCATTATTTATTATAGTAGAAAAAACGTACTAAACTCGTGTTTTTTTGTAATTTAAAAAATACAACAAAATATGATTTTATATTATATTCACATGAATTGGAAGATACTGGTTATTGTTACGATATTGGTTACCAATTTATAATTATTTGATATGATTTTAAAAATACATATTTTACATCTAATTATAAGTAAACTTTAATGTGTCTTACTGACATGTATTTGTCACACGTTAATGTCTGTTTAGTTGTTCATCTAAAATAAATTCGTTTAATTTTTATATTTTTTATTTTAAAATAAAATATTTAATTTGATAATTACACTTATATATCAAATATAATAGTAAAAATTAAATTAGTAATTATGTTAGTACAACTAAACATATATTTGTACTTACTATATATAATGATCTCCGTAGTAAAAAAAAAGTACTTAGCAGATGATCATTATATTAACCAATTATTTCTCAGAAAATCCGTAGATATTTGTACGTAACTCTTTACTTTAATGCTTTTCCATTTGATAACCAAACAGGCAGTTATAGTTTGGAGTCCAACAATAGAAAACATAGTATTACAAGTCTCCATTTTTGTCAACTCTGATAAAAAAGAGAGAAATTGAACAAAAGTGGCTCAGTATTTAAATATGAAAGGCATAATATATAATATGTCCTTTAATTTGACTTCAACTCATATTTATGTTCTCTAACTTTAGGTGTGTACAAGTAGACATTTAAACTTATATAAAATTGAATAAATAGACACACGCGTCCTATGTGGCATCATACATGACAATTTTCATCTTACGTGGTGTCTTATGTGTATTATGTCACATAGGACACATGTGTCTACTTATTCAACTTTATATAAACTAAAATACTTATTTGTGCACACCCAAAATTGAAGGACACAACTGTGAAATATTTGTGCACACCCAAAGTTGGAGGACACAACTGTAAAATATTGTCAAGTGAAAAGACAGATTTATGTATTATGCCTTTTTGAAATCTTAAAAAAGATAGACATGTGCCTCTGAACAAAACAAAATAATTGGTGAGGAAGCCAATCTCAATCATTAATTGTTCTAGAGTCTAGTACAGATTTTTCTTCCTTTGACAATCAAGCCTTACCATCTTTTCACTTTTTCATGTCATAGTTGGTTGCGTGCTTGATTCTAATTAGAGATTGTTGGAAAGAAAAAGGAAGTAAAGGAGAAAGTGAACAGAAAAATAGAGCAAAAACAGAAGTAAAAAGCTACTGCAAAGATTTGTTTCTGATTAATAATGAAAGCAACAAGTCTGCCTATAAATAGGCTTACTGTAAAACAGAAAATACTAAAATCTAGGTCCACTAAACCACTAACTACTAATTAGCTACTAATCTGCCACAATATCTAAACATGCTAAGATAAAGGAAACTAACTAACAAACTCCTGAAGACTTGGTCAAGTATCTGAATCACTTTTCAACAGAGACTTCTCCAGTTCTCCCACGCCCACAAATTACATGGAATTTGTCAAGCGTAAAGAAAAATAAGACAAATAAATTGAAACATATTTTGAATATTACTAGTATGAAATAGTGGTCCTTTTAAAAATGTATATACCCAAAATCTATGCATATTAAACTTTAGGGACAAATTCCCGTGAATTCTGTATTATGTGGTCTAGGTAATTGGACTGGTGGCTATACAACCCTTTTTTGGAGGGGAGGAACGAACGGAATCAGAATTAAAACTAGTAGAAGTTGACGCATTGATATCAGTGAGAAGAACAGATTGGATGTGGAACGCGTTCCTGCCACCAGGTGAAGGGATGGATCGCGATCATGAAGTCATTAATGTTTGCGGCCCAAGGGCTGTTGACATAACAAAGCTGGACAATTTTCCAGCAACGATGGTAGTTGTGGGTGGTTTTGATCCCCTTAAAGATTGGCAAATGAGGTACTATGAGTGGCTTAAGAGGTCTGGCAAAGATGTTCACCTCTCAGAGTATCCAACTATGGTGCATGCTTTCTACATTTTCCCTGAGGTTCCTGAAGCTACACAACTTATTCTTGAGATTAAGGATTTTGTTAATAAGCAATGCTCTAAGGTTGTGAAGAATTGATGTGCCATTATTCAAATCATGTGTGTAGTATTATTAGGGTTCTCTTGGACATGTCATTGTGTTGTCCATTGTTGGTGTAGTGTTAGGCCTTCTAGTGTTTATCTCGACCACGATCACCGCCAAAAAAGGCTATGGAGGGGCGGGGATTAATCCGGCGAGGTGTTTGGGGCCGCGCTTATTAGAGGAGGTCACCTTTGGGATGGACATTGGATCATTTGGGTTGGGCCAACTATTGGTTGTGGCCTTCTATGTGTACACAAAGATCATTCCAACAAAACATTTCAATGCAGAATGTGGATACAAACATTTATATATACTATAGTAAATTTAATAATTGATATCAATTTTAAAAATAATACACAATTTGTTGTTCTTTACTCATGGGTAGTTGGGAATTTATACACTTTTTAAACACCAATAAAAGATGTAATAATTTCAAATTTGTTGTGGTATCTACTTTCATACCTATTTCACATAGTAAAATATTTATACCTACAACAATAATTTATACCAATTTTTATACACTTTTTAAAATATATAATAATTCACAATTTTATTGGAATATCAAATTTCATACATATTTCATACCGTAAGATATCTACGCATATTAAATTAAACTTACTAATTGATACCAATTTATATGCATTCTAAACATCAATAAAGAGTATAATATTCCATAAATTTTTTGAGGTATCAAATTTCATACCTATTTCATATAGTAAAAATGTTTATACATACTAAACTAAATTTTACTAACTGATACCAATTTTTATACACTTTCTATACATCAATAATAAATATAATAGTCCACAAATTTGTTGGGGCATCAAATTTCATACCTATTTCATACAAAAATAATACTAATTTTAAAACAGTTGCAACTAGTAATTGTGTTTTATCATAGAAATAGTATTCCAAATGCATACAAGCCTTTTGCCAATATTATACCAATTTCATACCAAAAGTAAACATTGGTTCATAGCAGATTCATACCAAAAGAATATCAATTTCAAAACAATTGTAATTGGTAATTGTGTTTTGCTATATAAATAGTGTACGAAATGCATACAATTTTTTGTGTCAATATCTTATCAATTTCATACCAACAATAAACACTGGTTAATACAAGGTTCATACCAAAAAGAGATCTTTGTAATTTTTGTTATTTTTTACTTACAAAATTTGAATCGGAGTCTGAACACTCAGACAATAGAGGTTCCACCATTTTCCCTTTCCTTTATAGTCCCTTACAATTTGAAGGAGTGGATTTTCTTTGATTATTGTTTCTTCTCCTTTGCTGGGTTTTGATTTTTCTTTGGATGGGTAGCACTCTTCTTCGCCGGAGTTGCATTCATCTTGGGAGAATATAAAAACTTGGAAGCTCTATTTCAAGATTAGATAAATCCTCTACAAATCTAGAACTCTTTTTAGGTGTGTGATAAACATTTTGATTCTTCGACATGTTTGTTTGAGAACCAAAAATTTGATTCTTGACACTATGTACAAAATTTGCGGAAGTTTTTGTTTGAATGAAGAAGAAGAACAATGGAGAAGCTGGAAGAGAAAGAGTAACCATGGTGGAAAGAGAAACGTGGGTATGTGAGACACTTCCTTGAAAGATGTAATTGATAATTAGCAACTTATTCTCTCTCATATACAATATTATCAACATTTACGAACAACGAACAACTTCACATTTTATATCAAATCATTGATTCTCTCATGGAATCCAAATCCAAATAGTTAGCATATCGGAACGTGGTATTCGATCCTATAATTATGCCTGAGCGTGGCAACTAAGGCTGGCAAACGGACAAGATCGGATCAACAGGACTTGTTTTATCGGAACCGATACTGGAACCGGTCCTCGTTACCGGATTTCGTTACCAGAATCGGGTCTTACCGGAACCGGTTTTACCGGAAATTTCCAAAGGTTCCATCCGGTCCCTTAGTTACCGGATTGGAACCGGTTTGGACCAGACTGGAACCGGTTCTTACCGGATCATTGTGTACCGGTAATTTTTTTATTAACTTTAATTATTATATAATATTATATTATTAATTAATAAAATTATATTATTAAAAAACTTCAATTTAAAACTTTAAACTTTAAAGTTACTTTAAAGTTTCAATTGAATTTAAGTTTAAACTTTAAACTTTAAAGTTTAAAATTGACTTTAAATTTTAAAGTTTATATTGAATTTAAAGTTTAAAATTGGCTTTAAAGTTTAAAGTTTATATTGAATTTAAAGTTTAAACCTTAAAATTCAATTTTATATTAAAGTTTAAACTAATATTAAAATAGTTGAAAATTAAATTTCTAAAATGACTTGGATTAAATATAAGAGACTATTTTAAAAGAAAATCAAGGCGAATAGCCGTATATTCATTTAAATAAATAAATTGTACAATACAAATATTAGAAAGAGACAAAGAGTACATAATCTAGGTATTGAATATTAATTATTGTACTAACAATTGAAACTCTTTTTAAAATCTTTTCGTAACTTTTGTATCATTTCAAAAGAAACATTTTTTGGAACTTGTATTTGTCGTTCTTCTTCCATTGCTTCCATACCATCATCACTATTATCACCAAATATTTCATCTATTTCGTCTTCTATTTGGCTATTTAATTGTGGTAGTCCGGTATTTCTTCTTTCGGCATTGACCCAATCTCGAAACAACACCGATATTTCCAAACTATCCTTTGCTAATGAATATCGATGATCTCCAATCATAAATCTCGCCGCACTAAAGGCTTGCTCCGAAGCGACCGATGATGCTTGAATCGCTAGCACATCTCGAACAATCCTAGCAAGGGTCGGAAATTGATTTTCACGATTCTTCCACCATACTAATATTGGAGCTTGAAGTTGTCCTTCTTCATGCCTAATCTTTTCCCGTGCCTGATTGAAATATAAATCAAAATCATTATTAGTAGATGATTCAAGCTCAAGATAATCATCCATCCAATCATCCGTATCATCGCTTCTAGGTTTACAAGATGGAGGTTCAACTATTGGAATATTTTTTTCCATAGATTTATATGTATTATATAACTCTCTAGCTTTTATATATATGCTACTTTTACAATCTTCAACACTAGGAGTTTCATCATCTTTAATTTCTAAATTTGCATAAATCTTTTCAACCATTCTTTCAACACCTTTTAATTTGTAATTTGGGTTGAAAGTAGTAGCAGTCAAATAGATTTGAGGAATAGGGAAAAAATATTTTTTGAATTTTTCAATCATAAAAGCAAGGGAATTTTCAAATCGATCTTTTCCTTTATATTTTGCAAATTCAGATGAAATAGCACAAATATTTACTAAAACAGAAGAAATAGTTGGATAATATTGACCAGAAGCAGCATTTGTTGCTTTATAAAAAACACTTAAAAATTCAATAAGTTCTTTTGTATTTTCCCAATCTTCATAGCCAATTCTCAAATTCGGGTCCGCATTATGAGCATTAAAAACTAATTGTACCGGCTCTTGATAAATATAAGCAACTTGAAGCATTTCAAATAAAGAATTCCATCTAGTGCATACTTCTTTTGGAACTTTTCTATATTCAAGTCCACATTCTTTACAACGATTTTTAAATTCTGTAATTCTAGCTTTTATTTTAGCTTTAAAAATCCAATTACAAGCAAGTCTAATTTTTTCACAAGAAATTCCAAATTGAGAAATACCATCTTTTACTATCAAATTATACACATGTGCGGCACACTTAATATGAAAAGAATCATTATCAATTGGACAAAGTCTACATTTTAAATAATCAATTGCTTTTAAATTATTAGAAGCATTATCTAAAGTGACACTCATTATTTTATCACATATTCCATAAAATTGTAAAATAGAGCCTATTTTTGTTGCTATATAAGCACCGGTTTTAGTTTCTTCAACATATTTATATCCTAATATTCGTTTTTGCATGTTCCATTCATGGTCAATCCAATGGACAGTAATTGTAAAATAATCATTACCATTAGGACTACGTCCCATATCAGAAGTAATAGATAATCTACCATCATAATAAACAAATAAACAACGAAGAAAATGACAATATTCTTTTTGATATTTAAAAAGATCACTTTTAATTGTACTTCTTGGAATACCTTCATAATCTGGGTTATACAATTCCCGAATATACTGAATAAAACCAGGATGTGAAGGAAATGAAAAAGGCAAACCACAAACAGCAACCATTTTAGCTAATTCTCTACGATCTTTTTCTTTACTATATGTGCGGTGTGTGCTTCGGCTAGCCGGACCAATCATACTAAATACACTTTAAACCATATTAGAACCTCCAACTCCCATAGAATTTTCAGGTATGGGTATTCCATTTCTATTAGCCCTTTCTATATCATCTAGGCGAGCAAATTCTTTATTACACTTTCTTAAATGTATTCTTAGTCGTCACGTTCTCCCTTGTGTACCCGTAGTTACATGTTTTATGATCAATTTACATTTCGTGCAAGTAACAATAGTTTTTTCCTCATTTTGTACCAAAAATTTCCATACTAAAGATCTTTTAACACGTACAGCGGTCTTTGAAAAAGTAGGTAAAGAGGGGACTTCATCTTGTTCCGGTAATTCTGTAGCCGGACTAGTAGGGGTAGGGGTCTCATCATCTTCCTCATTTATTTCTACTTCCTCATCTAATTCTTCCTCAAAATTAGTAAAACATCTATTTAAAGTTTCATGATCTACTTTATTTTCGGAATTAAATTCAATAGGTTGTGAGTCTCGTGTAAAAAAAGTTTCATCAACATGAGTATAATCATTAGTATTAATTATAAATCTAGGAGGTGGCAAATTTTTAGAATTAGAACTACTTTCTCCTCCCCTATTATTTTTTCTTTCCGCCATTGGTCTTTTACCACTATATTTTTCCAAATTCATGTTCAAGTTTAAAATAATTAATATTATGAAAAACAAGCAAAGATAATATAACAAAAAAAATCAAATAACCTAATTAATAAATAAATAAAAAATTAAAGTTGGAACGAATGTACCGAACGTCTACGTAAAAGTAGACGTATAACCAAAGTCGGAATTGAGAGATGCCAATTGAAGCTTCCGATTTACTTCAAATAAATCTCCGAAATTCGAACTCCAAGTCAATATCACAAAATAATAATTATGAATTTATGAGAGATTGAAAATTAAGAGATTTTATAAGATATTAATGATATAGTTTGTGAATTTGTGATTTAAATGAAAAAATATGGGTATCTTTATAATGTTAAGGGGTAGAGAGGGGTGGGGAGCTGTTTGGAGCCGTTTTGGGCCCCAGCCCAACGGCTAAAAGGGCCCAACGGCTCTATAACGTTCAACTTTTTTTTTTAATTTAAATAATAAATAAATTAAATTGACCGTTGAACCGGACCGGAACCGGTTCTTACCGAACCGGATCAACCGGATAAAAATCTGGGTTTCTTTTCGGTACTGATTCCGGTACTTATAAGACCGATTCCTTACTGGTTCAACCGGTACCGGACTTACCGGTACGGGAACCGGACCGGACAAAAACCGGTCCAATTGCCAGCCTTAGTGGCAACCGATCCCATAGTTATGCCAGAACATGACAACCGATCCAAGTTAGTTATNTCTATAACGTTCAACTTTTTTTTTATTTAAATAATAAATAAATTAAATTGACCGTTGAACCGAACCGGATAAAAATCTGGGTTTCTTTTCGGTACCGGTTTCGGTACTTATAAGACCGATTCCTTACCGGTTCAACCGGTACCGGACTTACCGGTACGGGAACCGGATCGGACAAAAACCGGTCCAATTGCCAGCCTTAGTGGCAACCGATCCCATAGTTATGCCAGAACATGACAACCGATCCAAGTTAGTTATGCCGGAACGTGGCAACCGATCCATTCAACACACCACAATCACAACCACAAGTATATCATCAAGATCATACATTTAAGTCATGATTTCATAGTAACCATCATTCATTTATCTCCTTACAACAAGTGTGATTAATAATGCAACATTCATATACACACATGTATTATAATAAAGCAAGAACAAACATACATCACACAATCATAGAATCACGACCATCACCTACCTCAAAACAAGCTTGAAACCCTAATAAACTTGATCCTTCCTTCTCCAGATTCGTTACACTTGTTCTTGATCTATAAATAATCAATATAAAACGAGAATCAATAAGCAATCACTAATTACCCGAATTACTAACAATTTTATGAACCTTAGATCAAACCCATGATCCCAATTATCCAGATTATGGTTGTTTCCACCATAAAATCTATAACAAAACCCTCCCCCATCAATATTCACCCATTCTATTATGTTCTACGAATCAAAAAACAGATTCGGGGAGTGAAAATCTTACCTTTAATTCGCGTCGAGCCTGCCACAACGGCCGTCACCTTGCTATAGCGGAAAAAAGCGACGCCAATGCGTATTACGCGAGACATAGATGTAATTCAAGAATTTCAAAATTCTCATTTCACAACACACCTCTAACCAACGTCACTAAAAAAATACCCTTTACGCCAAGATGGATTTCGGGAGTTCTACTCACCCGAATTTAATTCCGTAAAGTCGTACGGATTCTTTAATGAGTTATCTAACTACTCATGTAAACAAGTTATAATTGAATCACCCGATTGTTACCAGATTTCCCTACACCTTATGGACTCCTATTTCGTCTAAATCTGGACTAGGTTGGGAAAAATTCAAATACTACGAAAAAGTTTTCTGACCCAAAACTTTCCCCGTTGATTTTTCTATAACGACGAAACTCGGTTGTTACAATAGATACCAACTTACCCATCACTCGTCCCCGAGTAACAAACTTAGGAAAATAGGCTAAGGAAAGGATGAAGTACTACCTGGATTGACGAACAATTTGGAATACTTGTCTCGCATGTCCTTCTCGGTTTCCCAAGTAGCCTCCTCAACTGGGCGATGCTTCTATTGGACTTTCACTGACTTAATCTCTTTGGTCTTCAAGTTGCGCACATCATGATCAAGAATTGCAATTGGTTCCTTTTCATAATTGAGGTCTTTGTCTAACACAATTGAGTCCCACTTAATGATATAATCCCCGTTACCATGATACCTCTTCAACATGGACATGAAATACTGGATTAACACTTGATAAATTAGGAGGTAAAGCCAATTTATATGCTACCGGTCCTACACATTTAAGAAATTCAAATGGACCAATGTATCTAGGACTTAGCTTACTCTTCTTACCAAATGTCATCACCCTTTTCATGAGTGATACCTTAAGAAGAACATTTTCACCGAATTGTAATGCCATGTCTCTTACCTTAGGATCCGCATACTTTTTTTGTCTACTCTAGGTTCCTAGGAGCTTAGCTTGAATTCTCCTCCCTTATGATGATCATCCTTCACTAAATCAGCCCCCAAAAGTTTCACATCGCCAACCTCAAACCATCTTGTGGGTGATCTACATCCCCTCTTATAGAGGGCCTCGAGTGGTGCCATATCAATCCTGGAGTGATAACTATTATTATAGGATAATTCACACAAAGGTAAGAACTTATCCCAATGTCCTCCAAAGTTAATCACACATGCCCTTAACATGTCTTCCAACACTTTAATAATCCTCTCTGACTGTCCGTCTGTCTGTAGATGGAAGGTTGTACTAAAAGTGAGTTGTCTGCCCAATTCATCATGCAATTTTCTCCAAAACTTGGATGTGAATGGAGTACCACGGTCTGAATGATAGAAAAGAGCACCTCATGCAACCTCACTATCTCTTTCACATAAACTTTAGCCAATTATTCAGCATTATAATCTATTTTTACCGGAATAAAATGGGCTGACTTAGTCAATCTATCAACCACTACCCAAATAGAATCAAATTTCCCCAAAGTCTTGGGAAGACCAACAACAAAATCCATGGCTATTCTTTCCCACTTCCATTCTGGAATTGGCATTATTTGAAGTAAACATGCGGCCTTTGATGTTCATACTTCACTTGTTGACAATTTTGACACTTCGCCACAAACTCCCCTATGTCTTTGTTCATGCCCGACCACCAATAAATTCGCTTCAGATCTCTATACATCTTGGTCACCCCCGAATGAATAGAATATGGCGCACCATGAGACTCTACCAATAATTTCTCAATCAAGTCATCTACTCTAGGAACACATATTGTCCCTTTGAAATTGAGCACATCATCTGCATCAAGAGTGATCTCTTGTGCCTTACCAATCACAATCTTCTTTCTAAGTTCCTCCAAATTCCCATTTTCAAATTGTTTGGCCTTGATCTCTTCAATGAGAATGGCCCTTACCTCAATACTATGTAGCACCCCACCTTTTTATGAGATGCCCAACTGCATGAACTTAAACTCTAAGGTCTGAATTTCTTTAGCCAAAGGTTGCTTGGCTACACTTAAGCAAGCTA
This sequence comes from Solanum stenotomum, assembly GCF_019186545.1. NCBI lineage: Eukaryota > Viridiplantae > Streptophyta > Magnoliopsida > Solanales > Solanaceae > Solanum > Solanum stenotomum. The sequence goes on along the minus strand of NC_064286.1, from coordinate 48,243,488 downwards.
AACTACCCATACTCACCGCTTTTCGACTCAAAGCGTCTACCACCATATTAGCCTTGACCAGATGGTATTGAATGGTCACATAATAATCTTTAAGTAACTCCATCCACCTTTGTTGTCTCAAATTCAGATCATTTTGAGTGAACGCATGCTGCAAACTACAATGATCAGTAAATACCTCACATTTAATACCATAGAGGTAATGTCGCCAGATCTTAAGAGCAAATAGTACCACTGCCAACTCCAAATCATGCATTGGATAATTTTTCTCACGCACCTTCAATTAGCGCGACACATAGACTATAACATTCTTATCCTACATTAACACACCATTCAAACCAGAATGTGAAGCATCACAATAAACAATAAAATCCTTACCTTTAATCGGTAATGCTATAATGAGCGCGGTGGTCAAGATAGTCTTGATCTTGTGAAAGCTCTCATCACACTTTTCGGTCCATTCAAATGGTATCTCATTTTTGGTCAAATTAGTCAAGTGGGTGGCAATAGAAGCAAAGTTCTTCACAAATCGACAATGATAGCTAGCGAGCCCCACAAAACTCCTAACTTTTGTCACAGAACTTGGTCGAACCCAATTATTAACCGCCTCAATCTTTTGAGGATCTACTACCATTACCCCTTCTTTCGAAACTATATGCCCAAAAAATGCAACCGATTTCAACCAAAATTCACATTTAGAAAATTTAGCATATAGCTTTTGCTTTCCAAGAACACCCAAAACACTACAAAGATCGTTGGCATGTTCTTCCTTACTTTCAAATAGACCAAAATATATCATCAATAAAGACTATGATGAAAGAATCAAGAAATGGCTTGAACACCCCATTCATTAAACTCATAAAAGTTGTATACGCATTGGTCAAACAAAAAGACATGACCAAAACTCATAGTACCCATAACGGGTTCTAAATGTCGTCTTGGGCACATCCTCAGGCCTAATTTTCAATTGATGGTAGCTAGACCTTAGATCAATTTTAGAGAAAACTGATGCACCTTGCAATTGGTCAGAAAGATCATCTATTCGAGGCAAGGGATACTTGTTTCGAATAGTGACCCTATTCAATTGCCGGTAATCTATACACATTCTCATACTACCATCATTCTTCTTAACAAACAAAACTGGAGCACCCCAAGGGGAAGCACTAGGACGAATAAATCCCTTATTAAGAAGTTTTTGGATTTGAGCCTTAAGCTCTCTTAATTCTGTCGAGCTATGCGATATGGAGGGATAGAAATGGGACGCGTACCAGGCTCTAAATCAATGCAAAAATCTATATCTCTATCTGGAGGCATACCAATCAAATTATTAGGAAACACTACACTAAATTCAAACACCACATGAATAGACTCAATGGATGGAGTCTCAATCTCAACATCCCTAATATGAGCCAAATAAGCCAAACAACCCTGCTCTACCAGTTTACTAGCCCGAATGGAGGATATAATCTTAGCTTGCTTAGGTTTGTACACCCTTTCTCACTCTAATTTTTCTCTTTTCGAAATTTCTAGAGTTGCAGACTTAGAATTATAATTAAGCACAACATAATAGGGAGACAACCAAGTCATGCCTAAGATTATGTCAAAGTCAATCATATCCAAAATCACTAAATCAATCCAATTCTGAAATCCCATAAATAAAATAGGACAAACACGATAGACATGGGTAACTATGACTAACTCTCCAATTGGGGTGGAAACACGAATAGGGACATCAAGAATATCACAAATCATATCAAAATCTGAGGTAAATCTCACGGATACATATGAATAAGTAGAACCCAGATTAAATAACACATTAGTCATTCGGTCACAGACAAAAATAGTACCTATGATTACCGCGTCAGACACCTATGCCTCATTCTTGCCCGGAAAGGCATAACACTGAGCCCTATCATCTTGACGAACCACTTCCGTGCCTGGTTGCACATTATCTCTGCCTGCATTACCATTTCCTCTACCTCTACGACTTCGCTGATTACCTCCTCGCCCACCTTGTGGTCGTCCTCTACCATTATTACCATTCCCCGCGAGTACCACTGTTCTAGACTGTTGCTGCGCAGAATCTAACACACGTGGGTAGGGATAATCTCTCCTCATATGCCTAGGTTCTCCACAATTATAACAAGTACGACCAAAAGATGATCTGCCGCCCATCGAAGGTGCGACTCCCTGGCTATCCTGAAAATTATGAGATGGAGTTTTCGAGTAACTACCTGTAGAGGCGGGCATAACGGACTGAATTGGCTTGGCTACAAGCGTTGGCCTTCTGAACCCCTTGGAATAAGAACCCTGAAAGTTACCCGGGTTGTTGGCCCTTTTGGCCCATGCCTTAGCTTGACCGTCTGGCCTCACCCCCTCTACTTTTTTAACATAGTCTGTTACCTCATTAAAGCTCCTCCCTGCAGAAGTCATATGAACAGATAATACTTGCAACTCAGAATTTAATCCCCTAATAAGTAATCGGATTCTCTCTTCCTCAGTAGTTACCAATTGAGTAACATATCTAGACAAAGCATGAAACTTGGCCTCATAAGTAGCCACAGTCATACCACCTTGCTCTAAAGCCATGTACTCATCCTTCTTGCGATCCCTCAAAGTCCTAGGCACATACTTCTCTAGAAACAGAGAATGAAACTGGATCCAAGTGAGTGGAGGTAAAGTTGAAGATCTGCATTCCATGTAAGCTCTCCACCACTGCTTAGTCTCAGCTTGAAGTTGAAAGGACACAAACTCAACCCCATGCTGATGGATAATTCCCAATTTATGAAGCCTCTCATGGCAATCTAAGATGAACTCATAAACATCCTCATTCTCAGAACCAAGAAACACGAGGCTTTAGCTTCAAAAATTTAGTCAACATTTCATGCTTATTACCAATCATAACAGAACCCAACAAAGGACGGAAGAAAGCATCATTACCTCCAGTCCAACCCACTTTGGGCGCAGTGCTAGCAACATGAGGATTAGTTGGAGCTTGAGTTGCTTGAGCAGAAGGAAACACTCCAGGACCAACCAATTCCTTTAAGAATGACATGATCTGTTGAGCTAACACTGGATCCAAAGGAGGAACTCATGTAGTCCCAGCCTGCACCTCTTCCTCTTGTTCCACATCTTCAATATCTTCAACATGAACATTCTCCTCTTCAATCTCTTCATGATGCGCATTCTCAACAGGAGCTCAATTTCCAACAGGTGCTACCATTCCACGACCTCTACCCCTAGTTTTTCCTCTACCCCTGCCTCGACCGTGACCTCTCGCTGCAGATTTCTCGACCGAAGTATTGACGGGAACTACGGGCCTAACACCGTTTAATCTAGTATTAACCATCTGTGAATAAAAGAGTGAAGGAGGTTAGATACATATTTAAATCGTCAGATACCAATTAGAATCAAGTCATAGCAGGAAAGGAGACAAGAGAAAATAAAGAGATTTTCTAAAGTCCTATAGCCTCTCGAAGAAAAGTAAAGACGTCCCCGTACCATTCCGCGAGACTTTACTAGACTCGTTTTGGTATATCGAGATCAACGAACTTAAGCTTTGATACCAACTTTGTCACGACCCAGACCGTCGTGATTGGCACCCATACTAACTCTTCGGTGGGAGAACCACTACTCCAACCCAAACCAATAAACTAAACCAAAAACTAAGACATTTAAGTTTGGAAACAAGTTAAATACTAAGGAAAGAAATAGGAAGTTCTCATAAACTCCAACAAAAGTCTAATAACGAACTAAACAATGTAAAAAAAATAACCTAGAACCTGAAAGTCAATGTACCAAAACATCTAATAATGAACCAAGTCTAAACAAGAAGGGATACAACCTCATACGAATGAACTAACTAAAACAAATGTCTAAGTCCGGAAATGGTGGACATAGACGAAAAAGAATCCAGTGACAGCCCAGAAGAATTGGCTCACCTTTGAATTCGAAGTGACGATCACTGATCTCCTAAGCGAGGTCTATCAGTAGCCGCTTGAANNGAAGTGACGATCACTGATCTCCTAAGCGAGGTCTGTCAGTAGCCGCTTGAAAATGCCCAGTACTTAAAAAAAATAAGAGCAAGTGCAGTGTCAGTACACAATCACAGTGTACTGGTAGGATCGTGTGGCTATCCTACTAGTATAACATAAACAAGTCAAAACAACAATATAATCACAAGCATATGTATCAACATATACAACATTATCAATATTTACGAACAACAATCAGTTTCACATTTTATATCACATCATTGGTCCTCTCATGGAACCCAAACCCAAACAGTTAGCATACCGAAATATGGTACCCGATCCCAATGTTATGCCAGAACGTGGCAACCCATCCCATTTTAATGCTAGAACGTGACAACCGATCCATTCAACACACCACAATCACAAACACAAGTATATCTTCAAGATCATACAATTAAGTCATGATTTCATGGCAATCATCATTCATTTATCTCATTTACAACAAGTGTGATCAACATTGCAACATTCATACATATACAAGTATTATAATGAATCAAGAACAAGCATACATCACACAATCATAGAATTACAACCATCACCTACCTCGAAACAAGCTTGAAACCCTAAGAAACTTGATCTTTCCCTTTCCCAATTCGTTCTGCTTGTTCTTGGTTTACAAATAATCAATATAATATGGGAATCAATAAACAATCATTAATTACCTAAATTACTTACAATTCTATGAATCCTAGATCAAACCCATGATCCCAATTATCCAAATTAGGGTTGTTTCCACCATAAAATCTATAACAAAACCCTCCCCCATCAATATTCACCCATTATATTACGTTCTACAGATCGCAAAAATGGATTTGGGGAGTAAAAAACTTACATTTAGCCTCAAGAATGGCGAGAAACGAGTAGGAGTCACCGGGGGTTCGTTCCTTAGATCTAAAAGTCGAAAAATACATAATGAGGTCATTTAGGGGTTTATTAACGAAGTTAATTCGCATCGAGCACGCCATAACGATTGTCACCCCGCTGTAGTGTCCCCGCCAAAGGGGCAAAAAGCGGAGCCAATGCGGGTTACGCGAGGTAGAGAGCTAATTCAAGAATTCCAAAATTCCCATTTCACAACACAGCTCTAACCAACGATGCTAAGAAAGTACCTTTTACGCCAAGATCGATTCTGGGAGTTCTACTCACCCGAATTCAATTTCGTAAAGTCGTACAGATTCTTTAACGAGTTATGTAACTACTCATGTAATCAAAATCATAATTGAATCACCCGATTGTTACCAGATTTCCCTACACCTTAAGGACTCCGATTTCGTCCAAATCTGGACTAGGTTGGGAAAAATCCAACAAAATTTTCCCTGTTGGTTCTTCTATAACGACGAAACTCGATCGTTACAAGTAGATACAATGTAAGCCAAAATATCAGCATCACTTAATCAATTGTTCATTATTTTTCAAATATATAGTGAACAATTGATTAAGTAATGCCGGTATGCAATTGGTATCCATTTAGTATGCAATTGAAGTGACATAGATACTAGTTAGTGTAATTTCCAATTGGTATTCTTTTGGTGTCCACCTGGTGTCCGACTTGAAAAAAAATCTTAAACAATATGTAATTGAGGTGAATACAATATAAAATGGTCGCTATTTTACATTGTCAGCTTCATTCTTCCCAAATTTATATAAATTGGATACCAATTTAATGTCATTCATATTTTCAATTTGGAGATCAATTAAATACAATGTAAGCCAACATAAAATATTTTGTGTAATTTTAATTGGTGTCCATTTGGTTTCGAACTATAATTCCATTTCAAAAATAAAAACAACAAGATGTATTTAAAATTTCAAACCAAGTTATCCAAACTAAAACTAGTTAATGATCTATCAAATTGGTATGCATTTTGTATATAACTGGTATCCCGCTGGAAAATTATAAGAAACAAAACGTAAAACTAGTTATGTGTAATTCATTTGATATCCATTTGGAAAGCTTAAGTGTAACAACGTATACAATTGTGGTGTACTATGTTTATGAGGTGTTTTTCAAAACTAAAGTCTAATAAATATCTGGCTAATGTTGATATCCAAATTGTATAAACTTGGTATCTAACTTGAAAACTTTTGACAAATTAAAAATAAAATTGTAAGAAGTTGGTATCCAACTGGAACAAATTACCAAAAGAAATAAATTTGACAATATAAAACAAAGCATATTGTATTGTTGCAAAAAACTGTAGCAAAACAAATATATATCATCCAAAAATTAAAAAAACATGTAAAGAATGGCGTTTTCTCGCTTACAAAATTTGACAAAAATTTAAAAAACATATCAACATTTATTGATTTTTTTTCTCGCTTACAAAATATGAGTACGAATCAGAAGGAGGTTCCACCATTTTCCCCTTCCTCTTTAATCCCTTTTGATTAGGAGGACTTCCACTTTTCTTTGCTTCACTTTTCTTCTCCTTTTCCTATTATTTGTTTCTTCTTTTGAGAAGTACTACCCTTTTTCGCCGGAGTTGCATTCTTGTTAGGCGGCGGCGTTTGAGTCAATATGTTAAACGTCGGAGCCTCTATTTCAAAAGTAGAACTCGCTTCTACTAATTCGGGGCTCTTTTTAGGAGTATGCTCTGATTTATTCGACATGTTTTATCGAAAATCTTAAAAATTTGATTCTTAGTTTTGTGAATTTTCCCTTTCTTTTTGATTGTAAAATGAAGATTTTCTTATTTAAGAGGTGATGGTGAGATGTAGAAACGATTTGTATGGAAGATGATTGAGGAGGTGAAAGAGGAATCAGTAATTTTCACCTTTTGAACGTGGGGGCGGTGGGTTGCTGACTAGAAGAAGCATGGTGACATTAGGGGTGTGGGTTGATGTGTAACAGTAAAAAAGGAACAAGAATCAAGGTAAAATCCCTATAAATGTGTAAGAGATAATGATGGTAGATTATTTATTTATATCATTTAATAATAAAAATAAAATTATAAAAGACTATTTATTTAATAAAATAAAATTTAATTGATTTTTAAATAAAATGTGATCTGTTATAACCCGTAATTAAACTGTTATAGGCAAGAATATTTTAAAAGTAGATTTAAAACCCGTAATATTGTTCTTTAAATATATATGTGGGGTGATTTTTCTTTTAATCTAATCTGTCTCAAAATAAATAATATTTTTTTATATTTAGTACTAATAGTTTAATTTTAAATTTTTATTTTATTTTTAATAGGATAATATATAATTATATAAATATCTACAGCTTTTGACTTGTTAAAAAAATCTTTTTTTTTATTCCTAAATCTTATATCCACTATTCAGCCGCCATCACCTAAATTGAATGGAGGAAGTATATATGAGTAATATATTATGGAAAAATCCTTTTGGCCATTAAAATTTGGCCAGAATGAAAAAAACAAACATGTTTACTCTATAAACTAGTTTATTTTTGGACATTTTACCTTTTAACTTAAATATTAAATATATTCTTCAATTATGTTTCCAATACATTGAAAATGATTAATGAGATTAATTGTTGGTGATTTCATAGTAAAACATGGGAAAGGAACCAAAAAATTCATCAAAAAAACATAAGTCTCACCCGCTCTTCTCACTTGAAATTTTCAAGATCTAAAAAAATAAAAAGTAATATATATATATATATATATATATATTACCCTTATATAGAAGGGAGAGTTGTGAAGGACCAACATGGCTGCAAAAGTTGTACCCTTGGCTGCAAGAGTTGTGAAGGACCAACATGGCTGCAAAAGTTGTACCGTTGGCTGCAAAAGTTGTACCGTGCAATTTCAACAAATAGACAAGTAAGGGAATTTTCGTAATTTCAAGGCATAAATTGGTACTTCTTTCATAAGCCACTTGTTACTGCTTAGTGCAGTTTTTTTCCAATAGTTAACTCATTCCCACTTTCTCCATTTCATTCTATGTTATTCTTTCTGAAGCTCTTGAAATTGTAGAGAAAATACTATCAAACGTTCTTAATTTCTTTGATTCTTTCTTTATTTTGTCTATTTACTTACAGGAAATTAATAAATTTTACGCTTTGCCATTGTTGAAATTTCCAAACACGCTGAAAGAGCAAATACAGTTCAGGTAACAATCTCTTTTCCAAGTTCAAATTTGAGTCGTATCATGTATGTTTGATTATTGCTCTGTTTCAGCTTCTCCTTGGGTTGTATCATTACCCTTATTTAGAAGGGACAGTTAGAGAGGACTAACATAGAATAAGAAAGTTGTACCAAAAGCAAGTTAAATTGTACTATTTTATTTTTTTCATAGAGTATATGTACTTATAGATATATTATACAGAAGGGAAAACTGTCGAACACTTTTCAACTATTGCCAAATAGGGGTATTTTTGTCATTCTGGTTTCCCGTTTGAAAGTGATCAGCCAGGCAGGGAAATTATTATCACTTCAACTTTTCAAAGGTTGCATTGTGTACATGTCTTTCTCTCTATCCATTCATCAAACACCTACTCTTCTTCAATTGACCTATAATTTTTAAGGCTTTGGAGTCATCCCCATTTTCCCCCTGTGCTATACTTTTTGTTTCTGCTTTTGCTTGTGTCTTGCTTCCTTTTTTTTAAAATTTTTTTTTTATATATACTAGATACAGGATCCGTGTTAGCACAGACTTAATATATGTTACTTTTTCTGTTGATTTTTTTTGTCATGTTATATTTTTCAAAAATCAATTTGATTAATTTTTAAAGTTAAATTAGATTACATTAATTCAATATTTAAAAAAAATAGATACTCAAGAACTATATGAAAAGTACTATAAATTCTATTTTTTGGCATATCAATATGATAAAAAATACATCGTAAAATATTTGTCAAAGTTATTATCGTTTGACTCTAAAAAATTAAACTATGACAATTAAAAGTCAACGGAGACAATATTTTTTTTTTCAATTTATATGACATAAATAGAATTTGGAAAGTCAGTTGAATTTTAATAGGATACTTAGATATTTTAAGTCATTAACTATTGTAATTTATATTACTTATTTTACGTAAGTTTTAAATAATACTACTATGTTACTCTCTCTATTCCATTTATGTAAGTTATAATACTACTATGCTACTCTCTTTATTCCATTTATGTAGCACGTATAGAATTTTGATAGTCAACTAAATTTTTACATGCCTTTTAACTTTTTAAATTATTAATTATCGCTGTATCCTAATTAACCGAATGTTTCCAAAAAAAAAAATTAATTTCCAGGAACAGGTTATTAATGCAATATTTAATTAGCTATTATAATTAGCAATATAACTACAGTAAGTGTAAATTTGGCCCCACAAGTCAAAAGAGATAGTCTCAAATAGGAAGCAATCACACGTGTATGGAGTACAATGCAATTGGGCCCACATATTCAGTAAAATTGTCTACAAGCATTCAAAAGATAGACTGTAAATAATTGAAAATAATATGACTTTTTTGTCCAAAAAAGAAACGCTACATCCATGTAAAGTTGAAGTACAAAAAAGTTAAAAGGATAAAAATTTGTGAAATACCAAAATAACCCTTGGTCGGTAAGCTGGCAACACACCCGAGAGGTGCTTGTCAAGCCGCTTGTATTACTCCTATATTACTCTTATATAGAAGTGGGAGTTAATAGGACTAACAAAGCAATACAATTTGTACAACCTATATAAAAGTGGGAGTTAATAGGACTAACAAAGCAATACAATTTGTACAATAAACTAAGAAATGTGTACTTGACTCTTTACTCCTATTTAGAAATGAGAGTTTGGAGGACCAACATTGCACTAAAGAGTTGGACTAAAAACTTTAGAAATTGTACATTGAGGCCCACCAAAAAGATAAATTAAAGTAACTTCATCTACTTTTACTTTTTCTACACATTGGAATGTGTACTGCTTTCTGTACACGTGTTTTTTTGACAATTTTGATTATATTTTTCTTTAAAATAATTATTGCCTCGATTTTTTTTTTTAATTTTTAACATTTATTTTTAATTTTAAAAGATTGGAAATTTTATGTTAAAAATTTAAATAATAGAAAAAATGATTTATTTAACTTTTATCATCATCAATACTACTAATTTATTTGACGTTTTTTCTTACTCTTTATCTCATCATTAATGTTATTTATATAATTTTCTTAAATCACTTATTTTTTCTTTTTTAACTCTTTTATATATAAAAAAGTTGGATATGTAAATGATGATATAACATTTCTTAGAAACTAAGATTACTATTTATCTAATTTCTCCAATTTTTTTTAAAAAATTGAAGATATCATTCGCAAATTTATGGTCAAATTTAAACTATTTGATTCTCGAGAAATAAAAAGAGGTCACATAAAATGGGACAGACGAAGGATAGCTCTCAATTAAATTTATTTCACTTTTTATTTTCCATTTTTAACATAATTTTTCAAGTTGGATTTCTAGGAATTCTATAGTAGACCCATTTAAATTTTACTTTTTTGTTTTAAATTAGAGAACTTGGCCGCACTTCGCGCGATCATTTAAATTAAATATTTTTGATTAATTTTATATTTACTCTGTTGTTTAATCGTAATATTATTATTTGTTTTAATAATATGAAGATTGTGAAAAAAATAAAGCTTCACAAATTTTACATCTATTGAATGAGGAAGAATATATTTTTTATCAAATAAGTACAAATATATCTGCTAATAACAAATTCTTCCATTGCATGATATGAAAATCCTTAAAGGATTTGAAAGGTCTTTAAGCAATTCCATTGAGTACCCAATGGTTTTGAGACTGCTTAACACATAGAAAGAATCTTTTTTATCTCATGGAAATGATTTAAAATGTCATGTATTAGTGCAATTGGTGAACTTATAGATTCCTGGTTATGAAAATGTTAGAAGATTATTTGATATACATAACGAAAGTCATGTGAAATGATTGTCATATTATTATTCAAGTTATGACAAGAAACTAACAAAGCAAGTGACTTAACACATAGAAGATATGTGATTTTCTTTCAGAAGAAAAGACAAGCTTCAATAAAATGGAAATGATCAATCCCCGAGTCAGAAATAATTTGATTATGTAGATGCAGAATATTTATTTGATTTGCATAAAGCTCAATCACAAATGGACTATTTATTTACATATGGAGACACAACAGTATCTTGGAAATTCAAAGAATCACATTAGTAACCACTTCTTCAAATCATGGAGAAATAATATTAATCTATGAAGTAAGTCGAGAGTGTATTTGGTTGGTATCATGATCTATCATATTCAGAAAATATGTGATTTTCTTTTTAAAAAGATATTCCAGCCATCATATATGAAAATGATATATAGCTCAATTGAAGGGAGGATACAATCAAAGGAGATCAGACAAAGTATATTTCACCAAAAGTCTTTTTCATACATGATCTTCAACAAAATGGTGAGATAGACGTTCAAAGACTCATTCAAGTGATAATCTTGTAAACTTATTCACTAAGGATTGTCAGCATCAATATTTGAGAAGTTGTAATATTATATTGGAATGCATCGTCTCTGAGATATCAAGTAAAGTTTTTATCAGGAGAAAAATACGCGTTGTACTCTTTCTCTTAACCATGATTTTATCCTAACTGGGTTTTCCTGATAAGGTTTTTAACGAGGCAACATTCAAAGTGTATTAAAAAATTTGTGTACTCTTTTTCCTTCACTAGGATTTTTTTCCCACAGGGTTTTTTCCTAGTAAGGTTTTAACGAGACATATTATCTATGGATATCCAAGGGGGAGTGTTATAAAATATAATAGTGTGGATGTCCACTACATCAAGAAATTACTCTTACCCATTATCTGGATAATTTTTCTCTATTATGAAGATAACCATAACCTCCATAACCTCCACCTTAATAAACATTATTCTTGTAACACTACATCTCCATAACCTCCTCCATTATATTCATGATTAATGTCATGTTTATGACCAATCTTTTGTATGCCTCTATGTTACACTATAAATAGAGGTATAAGGGTTCATATTGTATACACTTGAAGATTTGGTAAACACTTGAAAGAAAGAAATTATCTTATATTGTTCCTCTTATCTTATATTTTTCTTGTCTTCATCTTTATATTGTTCTTTTGTTCTTAAGCTTTATAACAATGATGTAAATTTCACATATTTTTGAGAAAATGGCCAAATGACCCCTCGTTCTATTAGCTAATTCTTAACTACACACTAATACTCTACAAGGATCCTATTACCCTATTTTAGTGGAACTAGTTTGTTAAGTATCTGCCTATATATAAGCTTGAAGTTACCAAGGAAAGGAATGACCTCTTTTACGAACTTCTTATTTTCACTTTTTAAGAGTATTGACAGTTTGAGTGTCAATAGTGCATATTTAACAAAATGAATTGACTCTTCCCATAAAATTTGTCTCCTTTGCTTGATATATATACGTAGACGTAACTTTCTTTCTTTTCTTGTATTTTAGTAACAACAAAACGATAGGTTAGGCAGTGGTAGTTGGAAAGTAATATTTATAACCCCATATCCATGCACAATATTTCAGGGAAAATGCATTAAAAGCTTAAGATAAATACTCGTAAATATCTTATTTTTCTCCTAAAAAATGGGTTCCAACAATAATGTTTTTTACGGTGATGAAGAAAGCCAGCTTTCTGGTGGTACTAATAAAGTTCAACCTTACTCTTCCACACCAAAAAAGTATGTGTGAAATTAATTTCTTGTTTCATTTATTATCATCTTTCCTTTAATTTTGTCAAGTTTGATTTCTCAGATGGTCACTCAACCAATATTTATTATCTCACTCCCTATAATTAGGACTACTGCTGATGATGACGGAAAGAAGCAAAATTTTCTCTCACTCTCTCAAAGACCAGGCGTTCCTGACTTCTTTTCTTTGGATGTTAGTAATATATTTTGATTTGAATCACTAATTAATTGACCATATTTGTCAGTGCCTAAAAGTTAAACTTTTTTTAATATAGGTATGGCGAGCGATGGGAGAACTCCTAGGCTCAGCGGTATCTCTACTTCGGAAAGTGACACGAAAATGTCAAATTTGATCATGTCAATTCTCATAGCAATTGTGCTCACAATTCTACTCCTGACGGTTGTTCCAGTGTCCGGAGGCCATCTCAACCCGGTTATCTCCTTCTCAGCCGCGCTAGTCGGAATTATATCTATGTCAAGAGCCATAATTTACATTGTGGCTCAATGTCTTGGTGCTGTTTTAGGTGCACTAGCTCTCAAAGCAGTGGTTAATTCAACAATTGAAGACACTTTCTCACTTGGTGGTTGCACTATCACAGTAATTGCACCGGGCCCAAATGGGCCTGTTACTTTGGGCCTAGAGACGGCCCATGCCTTGTGGCTTGAGATCGTTTGTACATTTGTTATACTCTTTTCTTCAATTTGGATGGCTTATGATCATCGACAAGCCAAGGCTCTTGGCCTTGTCACTGTCTTGCATTGTCCATTGTTGGTCTAGTGTTTATCTCAACCACGGTCACCACGAAAAGGGGCTACGCCGGGGTAGGGATGAACCTGGCAAGGTGTTTGGGGCCCGCGATTGTTAGAGGAGGTCACCTTTGGGATGGACATTGGATCTTTTGGATTGGGCCTACTATTAGTTGTGTAGCCTTTTATGTGTACACAAAGATTATTCCACCAAAACATTTCCATGCAGAATAAGGATACAAGCATGATTTTGTTGTAGTTGTTAAGGCTTTGTTTGGGTCGAATGTATGAAGGCCCAGATGCATTTAGTTTTGGGTTTCCTGTTTATGGGCCAATAATAAATGTGTAATTGGATTTGAGTACCAAGTACCACTCGATGTAAAATGTTTCAACAAGTTTCTCTCTCTTTTATAAAAGATCTGGTTGTTTTATATGAAAAAATTACTTAAATACACAACCTATTTTACTTTATTTTCTAAAAAATTTCACCAATTGGAAAAATTACAAGAATTCCTACTCTTTTTTATTCTCGGATACATCACTTTACGCGATGTATCGATCAGATACAACACTTTACGCGATGTATTGGGGTTGGATACATCACTTTGCGCGATGTATCAGGATGTACACGATGTATTGAGACGTTGAGTGGTGTATCCGAAACCGAGACGCGATGTATTGGGGCATTGAACGATGTATCAGAAACCAAGACGCGATGTACTGGGACGTTTTGGGATGTATCCGAATTCACCAAATTTAAGGATTTTTTGTAATTTGAAAAGAATAGGAAAATGATGTAATTAGCTCTTAACACTATGAAAATTGTCTAAAATTCCCTTATTTTAAATGTGTTTTTATTTATTTATTATATAGTTAACTATTTAATCAACTTATGATACTTGAAAAAAACGTTGTATAAGTAACATTTCAAATTTATCGTTTCTCTCCCTTCCCACCAACACACAACCCACACCCCTTGACCATCACATACTTTCCGCCCCAAAACCCCTACTCCCCCACTCCCTATCCCTATCCGCTTGGATAACATTTAGCTAGATAACATGTAAATGAAGGGCAGATCTATTTAGGATGATGGGGGTGCCACACCACCCACAAGCTTCGATGAAAACTTTATATATATATATATATAGATATATAGATATATATATATACAACATACAGATAAATAATATACATGTCACCCACAGTACAAAAGTACTCTGTGGTGCCAGAAGTAAAAGGATGAATACTTGAGCCTTAGGTCGTGGGATTGAATCTGCTTAACATATTTTAATTTTTTCTTTTTTTTTAAAACTGCTGGAATGTTTAAGGTTCCTCTCATAATCAACGTTTCAACCTTTTTTTTCTTTTTTTCTTTTTGCCATTATTTCAAATTATTTTGCTACTTTCCTTATCTTTAATTAGTAATATAAGTATGAAATTTAGCCTAATTCATCCCGCTTCTAACATTTGATATTTTTTTCTATCCTATATTAATCAGTTATATTACTAAATATTTGTCAATTAACAAAATTAAACAATATTTTTTTTTATTTTCATTATACTAACAATTAATTTTTCTTGAAAGTGTAACCAAAATTTGTAAAAAATTGCAAAAAATGATCTTAAAGAGTAAATTAGTAAACTATCGTTTTTATTTATAATTATTTAAAGAACGCGTAAAAAAAGTTATTAACTAATACAAAAAAAGAGAAAAGGGTATAATTTTTTTTTTCTTCTCAATAATTTCATAATTTCATAAACACTTAAATGCATCAAATATTCTCCAACAAGAAAATATAACGGAAAGATCATCAATAATCTTGACAAATAATTATATAAGTCTTGCTACTATTTTCATGTAACCCAAAATCAAAAATCATCCATAAACTCCTACATATATACATACTCTCTCAATTTATATGATATCTTTTTATTCTTGAAATTCAAGCCTCAACTACCATAATTTTTTTTCATAAATAGCCCACTGATGACACCCAATTTTAACCCTCCACAATATAAATTAATCATTTCGAGCTTCGCCAATTTCAAATGATTTAAAATTATTAGTTTTATAAAATTTCTAAAAAAATAAAATAATAATGGAAATAAATAAATAATAATAATAATAATATAGTTTGCAAGATTTTTAAATAGTTTCTCACTTTTCATAAATCTTAGATGATATATATGTTTTACATAATTATGTATATAATTAGTATATTTTATGATTATTCAAAAATCGTCTCAAAAAAGATTTTATATTTTAAATATTAGGAACGGTTATAATTTTGAATTAATGAGTTTATGAAATTCAAAATACTTTCAAGCTATGTTTAAAGTAATTTTATCATTTTTTAAATAAATATGTATATTTTTGCAATCACGTTATTTTATAAATATTTGAAAATCATCACAAAAGTTTTTACATTTTAGTTAAATATTTCATTAATTTACTTTAAGTTATAGTTATAATTTTGAGTTAATTAGTTTTGTAATTGAATTAATTAGTTTATAATTAAGTTAATTATTTTTTATTTCGTTAAGATTAAGAAGCTCATTAATTAATTTGTATTAACTCGTCTTGTTTAAATTTTAGCCGAATTCACCAATTAAATTATATTCGGCAATAATTGAAATCCATTATTTAATAACAATTTATCCCATCTTTTAAGAATAATTTTGGGCCACTTCCTAAAGGCCCAATTCTAATTCCCTATACAACAAATAATTCCAACCCATTCCAAACAACAACTCAACAATAATTCCAATTCAATACCCCTTTTCCAGCAGTCCACCAAATGACCTGCGCCCAGCCCAATTTTCAACACCAAACCGACCCATCCCATTTCCCTTCCAAGTTCCAAAGCATACAACAGTACACATACAATTCCAGATGACCCCTTCGTCCATTTTTTTCTTCTTCTTCACGTGAAACGGCAAATTCGGCGTGAATTTCACGAAATCGTCCATACATTGCAGCAATCATCCCATCCCCTTTTTCCTGTTTCAGAAATTTCCCATCACCTTTACTGTGGTTTCGAAAATATGAAGGGATTGAAATTATTGTTTGAATTCTCAATGGATTCCCCCCCCCCCCCAAAACGACTCTTTCTTCTTCTATATATTCCCTCTTTCAATCCCTGTTAGGAAAAGGGGGGAAAAAAAGAGATAGAAAAAAATAATATAGCAAGGTATAGAGAAATATAAATCTATAAGAGGTACTCTCGAAACAGAGAAGAGAACCATTTTTTTTTCAATCTGAGCTCTACCCTCTCCATTCGTTGGTTGAGAATTTCCAAGGTTTTAAGTCGCTGATTGGTGGAGGAATCGTTGTTACCTCGCTCGTTTTCGTCTCCGTTCGCTGCACTTTGGAAGGTAACACTCATTTTTGCTTCAAATATTTTGCTCTTAACGTGTTGTTGCTTGATTCTCGACTATGTGAAGTTGTTTACATGTCAGTATTTGGGGATGTCTATGACTCTTGGTTGACTGCGAATTAGTGATAAAATTGGTTCAATAGTCCCTTGATACTGTTCGTTCTTCGTTTTTTTTAGATGGTTTAACGCTCGTTTCAGTTCATACTGCTCTCTGTGTTCTTCCTGAATTCATTGGTTGTCATGCTTGCTTTAAAATTCTTGTTATCCATTTATTAATCTTTAGGATGCCGCTCATTTTATTTTATTTTCCAAGTATGTCTTGAGGGTGTTTTAGGAATCCTTATGATGGTCTTGGGGCGTGGTTTAGCCTTCTCCTTTGAATATTAGACCTTGTCTTCTATTATTGGATATTGTTCGGGTCTAGTTCGGTTGAGTTTATTTTCTAAGAATTATGAATATTTTTCTGTTGATTGTTGCTAGATGGCATGAAATCTTGATTTAGATTAACTTGACGTAATAGGCTTCGATCGAATTCGTTTTTTGGGGTTATGATCTATAGAAGTGTGTGTTATCTGGTGACTACTTGAATCTGCCTCTTCTTCACTATTTTGTAAATAAGTTTGGCATGCAATTTTGCTCTTAATGAGGATTAGCAATATTTACATTACTTTGGGAAAGTACTACTGCCGGTTTGGATTAACTATCTTGTTTGCTAATGGATTTTGATTTTAAAAAAAAAAACATTTTCATGTCTTTAAATGTTCAAATTCTATTAAAAGTGGGCTTCCATAGTTCATTTACACACGTGAAAAGTTTAGTCAATTTGGCTTTAGATTGGTAGTCTAGATTTACGTTGAATAGGTTTGTACCTCTTTCAAATCGTCTTAGTTCTATTTTATGTATCTTGGTTGTGTTGCATAGAATTAATGCGTCCTCCATTACTAATTTCTATTTCGTTTGTTCCTTTCTATGTATGAACCGGCCCTTCCGAGTATTTGGAAACCCATCTTCCTTGCATTTCATTGATTGGGCCTTAGAGGCCCAGTTACATTTTCTCGATCGAGTCAACCTCATTTCCGAGTGAAAGAAATTGACGAACAGGTGGAAAGCAGTAAAAGGGCTGAAAACTGAATTTTTGGATCCCAAAAAATCCAAAAGAGGGCAGTATACATGATGTATACACAAATATACATGGAAAGAACAACGAATTACAGGTCAAGAATGTAAAAATACAAGGCTGAGGCGAAATACAGGTGCCCGAAAGAAAGAAATACATGAAAAGAGCTAATATATAAGCTCATATACACTGATATACATTCAGTGTATACGCAAAATGGAAATGAGATTGAAGCTTAAAAATATAGCGAAATTGGCCCAAGAAGGGGCCCAATTTCATTATCTCGTTTACTCTTCTAATTGTTTGATTACGTGTTGACTAATCTTATTTAACTATAACTTTAAATAACTTAATTAGATTCTCCAAAAAGACGAGTCATTTTCATTGTGTTGGTTTATTTTAACACATTCCACTTGTTGTTTTCATTTATTTTATTAATCAAATATTGGTCAAATTTTATATCTTCAATTAAGTTAAACTTTTGTACTTAAAAGAGATGTTCTTTAATGCTTTTTTGCTTAATCATATTTTACTCATGTTAAAATTGTTTTAAGTTAAAGTATTTTTTATTAACTTTAAAAATGTTAGTCAAACCTTTTCAATTAATAAAAAATAATAATACTTATCATTTTCGCAAAAGGTTTAGTCAATTAATAGGAAATGATTTTCATGTTTTAATTTATTAAATTGGTTTAAAACAAATTAAATAAATTCTAATTAATCTAGTTTTATTAAAATTCTAATCACTTGTATTTTTGAGTCAAAAGTTCCATTTTGGATCCCTTCCTCTAAAATAAAATAAAATGTGGCATTTACTTAATTATTTTCTCAAAGCTAATCAAATATTGTAAATTATTTTTTCATGTTAAACCATTCTTTTCTAAAAATAGTCAAAATATATTTTAGTCAAGTCGCAGGTCAACTGCATGTTAGCGGACAGTTCGAATGCTTAAACCCTTCTCGAAGTGTAAATTGAACCCCGAACCCTCTTTGGTATTTTCAAATGATTTTTTCTGTTTAAATCTTTTAAAATTATAAGTTTTCTTAATTTCTTTAAAAAATTACGTGGCGACTCTTTCTAAGTATTTCTCAAATTGTTTTATGCTTAGAACATTTCAAAATAGTGATTTTGCTAAGGTTAGTAAAATTACAGCACGCCACCTACAAGCTCTTTTTTTTATATATTTTTTTTATAATTGTTGTTTAATCCTATTTTATTGATTGAGTTGTCACATAGATCGAAAAAGACGAATAATTCAAATCAAAATAAAGTTGATTTAGTGGATGAGTCTACTTGGCACCCATAGATAGAGGCGTATCCAGGAGGGAGTCACCGGGTTCACGTGAACCCATGCTCTCCTCCTAAATTCATATATAGTAGTGTTATTTTAAAAAATATATGTAAACATGGATGTGTGAATCCACACTTGAAGTATCATATAATGTTGTGCGATGATGATTGGGTGCACCTCTAAGGCTAGAAATTTGAATCTTTCATTTATCTTGTTTTATATTCTTTTTAAAATTGGGTAACATCTCTCTAAGTGGTTTGGATAGATAAAAAATAATTTTGGAGCTATGATTTTAAAATTTGAATGATTTTCAGTGATAAGAATCTAAATGTTAAACTGATCAAATTTATTTCTTAATCCATCTTTTCGTAATAGTGCACCCATCATCTCAAAATCCTAGATACTCCTCTGCCCATAGACTCTAAATCCTGAATCCCCCTATGATGTAAATGTCTTTAAAATAATATTTTCTTACTTATCAAACACTAAAAAATAAATAAATAAGTGACTCACCTATTTTCAACGTGGGCATGTAACCTAAGTTGGGGGATAGGGATGGCAATGGAGCCGTGTGGGGCGGGTTGAGCTTAACCCACAATTTTTTTTATTTTTTTTAAAAAAAGTGACTCACCTATTTTTCAAAATAAAATTAAAAATTTCTAAATTGATTTTTTTTCTTCGTTCCAACCTGAAAAAAGGGCTTCTATTTTTATTAAAAAGTAATTTCACTAATTTGTCAATCACCTCATTTCTTAAAAAAGTAAATACCTTTTGTTTTTTTTTTTTTTGCTTTTTGGACTCCCCAACTGCTTGGCCAAACAGGCTCTTAAATCTTACTTATTGTGCTTCTTCACAACTAATTTTTCTGCTTCCACACATCACGATTTCTCTCCGTTTTTTTCTTTCATCATCTATGGCGCAACAAGAGAAGAAATCATCTCCAGGAATTCCTTGGAGGACACGAATTGCACTATCCTTCGTCTCTACAATTACCGACTATTCTCGCCGTCAAAACGGCACCGTTAACCGCCGGCTACTCGGGATCTTCGGCCTTAAAACTTCCGCCAATCCAAATCCAGTTAACGGCGTTAAGTCATACGACGTCACCGTAGATTCTTCTCGCGATCTCTGGTTTCGCCTCTTCATTCCAACTACCGATGAATCTCGGAATTTGAGTTCACTTCCGATCATCGTCTTCTTTCACGGTGGCGGATTTGTGTATCTCAGCCCGGATACGACGGCGTACGACGCCGTATGCCGACGTTTCGCGAGGAAAACCCCGGCTGTTGTTGTCTCTGTTAATTATCGGCTAGCTCCGGAACACAAGTATCCTGCGCAGTATGATGATGGATTTGATGTGCTGAAGTTCCTTGACAATGAGAAGAACCGTGAGCTATTGCCGGAAAATGTCGATTTATCTCGCTGCTTCCTTGCCGGAGATAGTGCCGGCGGGAACCTCGCTCATCACGTGGCTAAGCGAGCATCTGAAATGACGTCGACCTTTGATGCACTGAAGGTATGGTCCCTCTTTCTCTCCATTTTTCTACTCATATTCCATGCCTATATACATTTGTCACGTCACTAATTTATGTATTGCCTAACTTTTCTATCGTTTTAAATTTTTTTGATTGTGTCATTTTCAATAAAAACCGAAACGTTGGTATCAATTTTTATTTAGATATTTTAATTATTTTAGACACAATATACTAACATTTTGTCATTTTATTACAATCTCCTAAATTCTAAGTAGGTGTTAATTATAGATTAAATATGAAATTAGATCATGTCAACTCATTTAAAGTCCCAAAAAAATACATTAAAAAAAAAGAGAGTAACCAATGACCAAATGACATGTGATTTTTTTTATCCAAGTAATTAAAAATAAGATTTTGACAAATTAAAAGCATCTCCACACAATCATTTTCTCCATCATATTCCTCTATTTTTATTGTTTTTTCCTCCACAATCCATACCCACACAGTCATCTTCTTTATCTATCATATTTCTTTATTTTCATTAATATCTTTTCTACCATACCCTCACCAAACAGTTATTTTCTCCGCCTTATTTCTCCTTTTTTCTGGTCTTTTCCAACATATTATTTCTCCTTTTTTCTGGTTTGGATAAAAGTAAAGTATTAAGCGCTTCCTAATACTTGAAACAAAATATCATAATTATCTCTATTTTTATTTTAAGCATTCTAAGTTATCTTGAGTTTAGTTATTAGTGCGTTTTTTAGTTCAATTTCTTTGGCTTAATAACTACTGACCTTGTAGTGATTTAACTTCGTTCAATACATTAATGTAAAAAACTTTTATTTGCGTTTAGAACTTAGAAGTTGAAATTCTACACGTTTTTCTCAAAGGAGTAGTTTGTTTGACATTAATAAAATTCTACTGTTGAAGTTAAGACTTTTTAGCAGGCACCATTAATATTATTAAAGGTAATAGGAGCATATTTTGTCAGAAGTATTTAAAGAGCTTATTTATAAATTCGTCATGCTAAATGAAATTAGGTATAAGGAGGTGCCAGACTGGTCCAGTTCAGGAAAAATCCAAAATTCAAATCCGGCCTACAGAGTTCGATGGGGTGGTTGTAAAATTAAATTTTATTTTAAAATTAAAAAATATTTAATTTAATAATTACATTTATATAACCAAATATAATATTAGAAATTAAATTAGTACAAAGAAACATACTAGCAGATGATCATTATATTAACCAATTATATATTCCTCAGAAAGAGAGGAATTGAACAAAAGTGGTTCAGTATCTATTTTTGAAAAAATAAATAGACATGTGCCTCCAAAAAATAATTGTCCAATCTCAATCAATAATTGTTCTAGAGTCTACTACATAATTTTCTTCCTTTGACAATCAAACCTTACCATCTTTTCACTTTTGGTAGCGTGCGTGATTCTAACAGTTAATACTTCAAATGATCATTCAACTATGCATTTTTCTCTCATAAAGTAATTCAATTTTCAATTTTCACTCAAAAGTTACTCAACTATCCACTCTTTCCTCAGAAAGTCACTCAATTTTGAATTTTAACTCAAAAGTTATTCAACTATCCACTCTTTCCTCAGAAAGTCACTCAATTTTGAATTTTAACTCAAAAGTCATTCAACTATCCACTCTTTCCTTAGAAAGTCACTCAATCTATTTAATTATTTTTTAAATAAAATTTGCTGATATTAATTGTTTAAATTTAGGATTAAAGGCAAAATAAAATGGGTCATATTATATTTTTTAATGGGTCGGGTTAGGTGGGTGGATCACTAAATGGTTTAAATGGTATTTTTTATTTTTTTTAAATTTTGATTTGTTATAGAAACAATTAATATCAGCAAATTTTAATTAAAAAACAATTAAGTAGATTGAGTGACTTTCTGAGAAAATAGTGGATAGTTGAATGACTTTTGAGTTAAAATTCAAAGTTAAGTGACTTTCTGAGGAAATAGTGGATAGTTGAGCGACTTTTGAATGAAAATTAAAAGTTGAGTGACTTTTTTAGAGAAGAGTGCATAGTTGAGTGACCATGAGGTATTAACTTGTGATTCTAATTAGAGACTTTTCGCCACGCCCACAAATTACATGGAATTTGCCAGTAAAAGTAAGACAAACAAATTGAGTATTTATTTTGAATGTCACTACTCACTAGCTAGCTAGTATGAAATAGTGGTACTTTTAAAAATGTATATACCCAAAATCTATGCATATTAAACTGAAGGGACAATTTCCCCTCATGATTCTGTATTATGTGGTCTAGGTAATTGGACTGGTGGCTATACAACCCTTTTTTGGAGGGGAGGAACGAACGGAATCAGAATTAAAACTAGTAGAAGTTGACGCATTGATATCAGTGAGAAGAACAGATTGGATGTGGAACGCGTTCCTGCCACCAGGTGAAGGGATGGATCGCGATCATGAGGTTATTAATGTTTGCGGTCCAAGGGCTGTTGACATATCAAAGCTGGACAATTTTCCAGCAACGATGGTAGTCGTGGGTGGTTTTGATCCTCTTAAAGATTGGCAAAGGAGGTACTATGAGTGGCTTAAGGTGTCTGGCAAAGATGTTCACCTCTCAGAGTATCCAACTATGGTGCATGCTTTCTACATTTTCCCTGAGGTTCCTGAAGCTACACAACTTATTCTTGAGGTTAAGGACTTTGTTCATAACCAATGCTCTAAGGTTGTGAAGAATTGATGTGCCATGATTGATCACTAACCAAGATGTGTAGTATTATTAGGGTTCTCATGGAGCTTAAACAAGTAAAAGAGGCATGTATTCATGAGGATCCATGTGTATGTTTTGTTGTAATAAACAAATTGTTGCTACTTTTTATATTTATGCTAGTCTAATTGTTGTATTTCATTTCTTCAATTCACACGTTTTGAAATAATTTTTTCTCTGAAACTTATGTCCAGTGGGGCATAAGGTTTTTAGAAATTAAAGTCAATGCCCTGTTGAAAAGTGTCACATCTAATGAACAAGGGATGGATGGTTCCATCTCCGCTCATGGACTAGCTTTTACGGTTGAGCAAAGCTAGCACAATATTCATTTTTTTACAAGGTACCAAAGCAAGTCCCATCTCAATAATTGTGTATCGATATTGGGCTTCCAAATTAAGTTGCTCACACATCAGATGTCCAACATGGGTCGTGAGGTGAGGTGGAAGTATCCACATCAAAGAAAAAAGGGATGGGAAATTTTAAGTAATTTAATTTTGTGAAAGTAAAGAAATTTTTTGAATTTTGTAATTTTAAATAAAATATATGTGGAATATATCGAAATATCATTTAATTTTGTGGATAAACATGTCACGTAACTAAATAACTTCCAAAAAACAAAAGACGCATTTTTTAATTGAAATGGACTAAAAAGATTGGTAAATCCATTTGTAGAAGTACTATCCTAATTGGATATTTGATTACATGCACAAAATTACTTAAATATATAGTACATACTATTATATCTTTAAAAGTTTAGCAGGTTCAACGATAAGAATTAAAAGATCAAAACAGTTAAATTTATATCTTAGATTCTTTTTTTTTTTACATAAATACATACATCTTCTCAAAATCCTGAATACACCTCTATTTTAACATCAGCTAAAAAAAAGTGAATTATTTATATTGGGACAGAGGGAATACAAAGGGACTACTAGCAAAGAGAGTGTATGATATTAGTTGGACATACTTATTGTTAGGATTAGTAATGAAAGGTTTACTTTGCATGATGCTACAGATCAGGGGGTTGTACAATGCAAATATGGAGTATGTGAACCCTTGTAAATTGTGGCTCTCCCTAAATTGTGGCGGTAATGTTAGGATCAAACGGTTATCACCATGCCAAAAGGTATTGCTGATAGTAAAAGCGTAACTTTCTTTCTTAACTAATTCCACCATGCATGACTCCGACCTAAGCCACTTAACCTCCTGTGGGACTTGCAATAGGCAGGATGTCGACGTTACCCAACTGTAAGATGAAAGATTTTTCTTGATTTAACAATACATTATAATTTATAGGCATAATACACAAATATGACCCTTAACTTGGCGTCAGTTGGCAACCATGACCCTTAACTTTGGATGTGCACAAGTAGGCACTTAAATTTGTATAAAATTGAACAAGTAGATACACGTGTCCTACATGACATGATACACGTAGGATGCCATGCATGACACAAATTTTCCATGTAGGGTGCCAGTAGGAATTTGTTCAATTTTATACAAGTTTAAGTGCCTACTTGTGCACATCTAAAGTTAAGGATCATAGTTGCCAACTGACGCCAAGTTAAGAGTCATGTTTATGAACTATGTCTAATTTATATAATTACAGCCACCCACCTCCAGTACTTGTCTATTTAAAGAAGTAGTTTAGTTGATCTTCTTATCCTGACATATCTTCCTTACCCATTTGTGCATGTACTTTTGCGAAGATCACATTCATGTTCAGTAGGTGCAACTACATATCTAGGTACTAATTTATTGCACTTTGAATTATATGGATTCATCATTAATAACAACTTGTTAACTGTCCATATGTATGTAACTTCAAAGACATGTTACTCATGCATTTAATAATAATGTATATAGTATATAGTGATCATAAAGATTTGCAATATTTTACTATAAATAGATTTGATTTAATTTAGCTTGTGATCTTAGAATAAAACATAAGAGTTTGATATCTTAGTTCCCAATCAAGATTTTCTACAAATTAAATAAATCATCCACCTAACTCTTATGACTTAGTAATTTCTCTTTATCTCGTTTGTTTAATGCATAAATAATATTTAAGTCGTGTTCTTTTGTGTATCTTACTAATCTTAGTATATGAATTCTTATGAAATAAGTTTAGAAGACTCTTATTATAATTTGGCTTCAGGTCATAAATTTCATCAAATCGTCCCTATCAAAAACCACCTACTTCTGGAAATATGATTTGTCCTTAATTCCTGGAATTACATCATCCTAACAATGTTAAAAAGGCTTTACCTGTCCATATGCAAGTTATAATATGAATCTTGATGATGTCACAAACAAGGGGAATATTACAACAAATCATGTAATTTATTTATTAATGAATAATGACAAGTAAATCTTTTCAATCATAGCTAAATAGAAGTTTCTCAAAAGTAGAATTAATAAGACCTTATATATAAGATCAATTTCTCAATTTTTAAAAAATAGATTGATTATATTGTTAATTGAAAAAAATTTACATATTCAAAGTTATGCGAACAATTGTAATATTATTAAACTCATACGTCATACATGAAACTCTGTGAGAAAGATTGGTAGATCGTGTAGATTTAGGATTATGACAAGAATGATAAATAATCAGTTTGGATTTATATGTCCTGTAGATCTAATACAATGAACAAGATTGATGAAAATTTAATTATCACGAAAAGAAAAGATCTACCTATGGTGTTCATTGACTTAGCTAAGGTACAAATAATCAAAGATCTTATGGAGCAGAATTACAAATTTGTATTGAATACATAAGTGTCAAAATGACATGTATGAAGGAGTTGTCACTAATGTGAAAATTGTTAGACAATTGGCATTTTTTTCAATTTATTATTTTTACTAACTTCAGTTTAGTACTTCCTACTTTCTAGCTAGACTTAGTCAACTTTAGTTACTTAACTTTCTAAAGTTAGTGGCCCCTTTTATGGCGGTTAGTGACACATGTTCTTATTCAGTTTTAACATCCACTCTGTAAGTGGCTACCAGATAAGAAATTGTTAGGTTTTTTCCTTGTATAAATTCAGTATTTCTGAAAATTAATATATAGCTGAAATTTCATAAGTTCACTATGTTTTTATTCTTTAAATCAGTTTCTTGAGTGCTTCTATTTTAACAGTGGTATCAGAGCCTCTAGTTGATCTTACAGGACAAAAAAGTTTTAACCTACAATGCAAATGACATCCAACAATCTACCTTTAAATCCATCATTCACTTTCACTAGTGAAAATTAACAAATCTCGTTTGTGAAGATGCAAGCTTTTCTGGAAGTATATGAACTTTGGGGAACTGTGATAGAAGATAAACCAGTTGCTGCTCTACTAGCAAATCCTACCTTGGCTCAGATCAAATCCAACATCGAGGAGAAGGCTAAGAAATCTAAAGCCAAGTCGCTTATGCAGAATTCTACGGTAGATTCTGTGTTTTATGGAATCATGGCTTGTAAAACAAAAAAAGAGGCTTGGGATAGGTTGAAAGAAGAATATCAAGGAACGCGTCATATGCAAGTGATGAACTTGAAAAGAGAGTTTGAGTCTCTAAACATGCAGGAAGATGAAACAATCAGTAAGTATGCTGATAGAATCTCCTTAATTGTTAATAATATTAGACTTCTTGGTGAAGAATTTATAGACAAACAAATAGTGGAGAAAGTTCTTATGACTCTTCATGAGAGGTTTGAATCTAATATTTCCTCTCTTGAAGAATCTAAGGATTTGGGCGAACTTTCATTAGGTGAACTAATGAGTGCTCTTCAAGTACAAGAGCAAAGAAGGACTATGAGACGAGACAAGATCATTGAAAGAGCTTTCTCTGTACAAAAGCAAAATTTTGGTAAAGGAAAACAACAATTCAGCCAAAAGAATAAGGGCAAGCATGAAAGAGGAAACAATAATGGAGATGTGAAGCAAAAGTTCCCTCCGTGCAAACATTGTAAAAGATCTACACATCTGGAGAAGTATTGTTGGTGGAGAGTCGATGTTATATGCGAGCAACTGTAAGAAGACGAGGCACATATCCAAGGTCTACAAATCAAGAGCAAATGCCTCTGGAGCTTTGCAAGCACAAGTAGTAGAAGCGGCAGATACACATAAGGAGCAACTCTTTGCAGTCTCATACTTTTCAATCAATGAATCCTCTGATTCATGGCTTCTTGATAGTTGTTGCACACATCACTTATGCAATGATGCTGAAATATTCAAATACCTTGATGATACTTACAAATCTAAAGTAAAAGTGGGAAACGGTGAGGGAGTAAAAGTCAAAGGCATAGGTACAATGTCTATCTCAACAATATCAAGTATCAAAACCAACCCTGATGTTCTGTACACACTTGATATAAGTCAAAATTTGTTGAGTGTTGAAAAAATGCTTGAAAATAATTATTCTCTATATTTTAAGAATCGTGAATGTGTTGTTTCTGACCCTTTTGGAGTAGAATTATTTTATGATAAGATGAGCAACAAAATGTTTTCATTTGATTGGGAGAAAATAATTNTTGGTGGCTCATATTCAAGCCTCATGGCATGACAATAGATGCAATCCAATTGTTTTTGCAGCTTATGAGTTGATGTTGTTGATAAGTTCACATTTGTTTCGCCTACATTGACAATTCAAAATTGAGTTTTTTAGCATAAAATATTTCTTTGGTGACTTCACTTAAAGGTGTGTAAGTTGTAGGGTAATATATTTTAGTTAATTTACCTTCATTATACTTCTCCTCTGATAAAGCTTCAAGTAGCCAACTTTTTTTCCGCTTATTCAGCTTTGGTTCTATATATCCAACTTCTGATGGCTTTGTAGAGGCAGTATATTTTTGCACCTTTCGCAATGCCCTTTCTACATCTGTCAGTATTTTACGTTTGTGTCCTATTGAATTTGTGATGTTAGCATGTTAGTGTTTTCTCACTTTGATTTGGTCTTGCTTTTAAAAATAATGATTAAATTTAGGGCACGTATTTCTGACCTATTGTTTTGACCCGTTGATTAGATTGGCAGTCCATGTTTGATAATCCTCTCTTTGAGTAATGAGTGACCTGTTTGAAAATTGTGAGTATGTAAATGCATTAGTTGTTTCAATTTTTCTCTGAAATAGTCAATCAGGTAGTAATCATGAAAGTCATACGGTCAATGTAAACACCACATATTCAAGTTATTGTACACTATATGTAATAATTTTAAGGACATCTTCATTATGGTCCGCCATCACAATCTTTTTACTAAAATTTGATTTACGTGTGTGTGCAAGTGTGACTGGGTTATTTTTTTTAGGAGTATTGATGTACATTTTTAGTCTAGGGCAAGTCTATACATCAGCATCTATATGCTAGTGAGTCCTGATCAACCGACAATCAAAGCATTGGTGGTTTATTTTGTTGGACATCTTCAACTAAGGTCCTCTTTGTAGCATATACTTATTGAATTTTCATCTTCATCTTATTTAATGGGTGTGCATCCCGTAAGCTTGTGGGCAGAGTCTTTTGTAACCCTTTCCTTAGTTTACCAGGTTGAAGCAAATAGTAGTAATAGTCAACAACTTCCTCGCGAGCATAGTGGTTATTATTCAAGTATGGTTTTACTATGTCATGGGGGTTAGGGAGATGGGTTGTCGGGTTTCCTATTTTTGTTACCACCATGTATGACTGTCATATACTTCTTTTGTATAATTCGGCCATATTTCTTTCAAAGTAGCGGAGTTTGGGAGGGAATTCTAAATTATAAAACGCCTGCAGGTTAGCCGAACAAATCTCAGCATGAGTGTACCAAATCAGAGATTATTGAGAGATGTTCACAAAGGCAGAGTAGTAAGAACATTGAACAATGGTAAAAATGAATGATTTGTTACTCACAATTTGTAGTTTGGATTAGCAATTCTCCCAAACAATTCAGAAATTTATGCAGATGTCTCCATTCAGTAAAGTCGTACAGATAGTAGTATTGTAATGGCGCGGCAAGATCTTAGCAATTTCTCAAAGTTTTTTCTGTTCATTTTAGTTTGATGTGCATTGGCATTGGGCGTTTGTTTTAAAGGTATCCTCGGCGAACGGGTGGAATTGCTTCAATTGGCCTCTTTTGGGTGTGGTTGTAACTTTTCTGGAGGTTGTAACTCTTCTGGATGGGCGTGATGCTCCAGAGGTGCCATTGACATCGACGTTCGATATCTTACAACTGTACTGTCGAATTAGTGGAATAATTAAATCCCTATTTTACATGTTGCTTATTATTTACCGTAGTAGTATGTTTAAAGTGTATTGATTTGCTTATTGACTTTTAGGAGGTTTCTTGTTGTTTGTAAATTTGAAAGTGTAGTGAGGATGTTATTATTTAAAAAATGTTTTCGGTGATGGGTCTTCCCTGGGGTTAGTGTATTTTCATGTTTTGTTTTTTTAAATGTAAATTTGAAGTTTCTTAGTATTTGGTTTGTTGCGTTAGTCGTTAAAGTCGTAAGAGGAAACATTACTCGCGTAAGAGTTATTCGTGTTTGTATCAATATTTCTCGGTCTAGGACATTGTCTTTACTTTAACGAATTTCTCGTGCAATGGTAGATGTGTTAGTTATAATGGATATTTTAGGCTTTATATTCAATGTTTCTAAGTAATACTACTTTACGGTTGGTTAATTGAGTATTTTTATTCAATGGTTTAATCGTTTTAAATGTGATGAATATACGTTATTTTCTGGGTGGAGAGAGGGGGGGGGTAGATAGGATATTATAAACAACAGCCTAAGCGATTTAGATTTGAATTATTAAGGTGCTATTATTTGCATAGTTCACACTTAATTAGGTAATAATAAACATATATATATTAGTTAAAGCAGCCGATGAAGCCATTAAAATACAGACATTACTAACATACAGACATTATGCTCGGTAACACTATCAACGAAGTCATCTATTATGACTCGACTTTTGTGAACTTAGTTTTAATTTGGAGATGTTCATTGTTGATTTTCTTGCTCCTGCTTGTTGTTGGCATAACGGATCGTACTTCTTCCACTATGTTTGGTGCTTCTTCTCCAACAACATGTATTTGTTGCATATTGTATTTCTTGCCCCTCTTTGTTCGCAGCCTTACGGATTGTACTTCCGCCACTATGTTTGGTGCTTCATCTTCAAGGACATGTAGCGCATTGGATTTCTTAGACCTCTTCCTTCGCGGCCTCACATGTTGTGGTTCTTCCACTATGATTGGTGATTCATCTTCAAGAACATGTCTTTCTAACGCAGTGGATTTCTTNAGATATTCTAAACAAGTTCAAAATGTAAGATTGCAAACTTGTGAGTACTCCAATGTCTACTAGTGTGAAGCTTGGCAAGGATGCAGATTCCGAAAAAGTGGATGATAGTATGTATAGAAGCTTAATTGAAAGTCTTCTATATCTAACCGCAAGTAGACCTTCTATTTGCTGTAAGTTTGCTCTCTAGGTTCATGCATTGACCTAGAGACATACACTTCACAACGGCTAAAAGAGTGTTAAGGTCTATTAAAGGAACCAACAAGTTTGGAACTTTTTTTCCAACATCTGCCGAAGTAACTATGAACCTGGTTAGGTACTCTAATAGTGATTAGGGTGGCGGAGTTGATGATTCCAGAAGCACTGGATATCTTTTCTGTTTGGGGACAAGTTGTTTTAGTTGGAGCTCTAGGAAACAAGAAACTACAGCTCAATCAACAACATAAGTTAGAGTACATAGTTGTTGCATCTGCTGTGAATCAAACTATCTGGCTAAGGAAGATATTGAAGGACTTAGGCCATGGACAAACAGAAGCTACCAAGATCATGTGTGACAAAAGTTCAACAGTTTCAATCTAAAAAAAATCTAGTGTTTCATGTTCGAACTAAGCATATCAAGACCAGGTTTCATTTTATTAGGGAAGTCCAACAATCTAATGAAGTGTTGCTTGTTCATTGTTCATCTGAGAACCAGCGAGCTAACATTTTCACTAAGTCATTGTCAAAGGAAAGGTTTGAAGATCTGAGGCAGAGAATTGGTGTTTGTCACAAAATGCCAAGGAGGAGTGTTAGACAATTGACATTTTTTCCAGCTTATTATTTTTACTGTTTTTTACTTATTTCAGTTTACTGCTTCCTATTTTCTAGCTAGACGTAGGCAACTTTAGTTGCTTAACTTTCTGAAGTTAGTGGTCACTTTTATGACTGTTAGTGGTCACTTTTATGGCTGTTAGTGGTCACTTTTATGGCTGTTAGTGGCACATGTTCTTATTCAGTTTTAACATCCACTCTATAAGTGGCTACTAGATAGGAAATGGTTAGGTTTTTTCCTTGTATAAATTCAGTATTTTTGAAAATTAATATATAGTTGAAATTTCATAAGTTCACTCTACTTTTATTCTTCAAATCATTTTCTTGAGTGTTTTTGTTTTAACAAAACAATCGTTGAAAATTAAATACAAAGGTGTTTTTCAAAACAATTTGTCTACACCAGGGATCAACATTGAATCCCCTACTTACTTATGGATAAGTTGATCATCAAAATACAAGATGAGATATCATGATAAGTGCTATTTGCTGACGATATTGTATTGATTGATGGAAATTATAAGTTAAGTGTCAATCAAATGCTTGAGTTGTGGAACATTACTTTAGAAAGTAAGGATTTTTGGATTAGTAGAAGTAAGATCGAATATCTACATTGAAAATTTGAAATTTAGTCAGCATGAGAAAAGCGAAGTTGAGGTGAGACTAAAAGGGATTGTGGTGTTGAAATACAAATTATTTAGACACTAGGCTCGTTATAATTATAAGAGAATGAAATTATAGATGAAGATGTTACTCATATACTTCAAAGAAGAAGTGCTTCCGGGGTGTTAAGTGATGGAAGGATGCCTAGCAAAGTGACAGGTAAGTTCTACAAAATGTTATAAATCCGGCAAAGTTATATGCTAGTGAATGTTGGACTGTTAAAGTTCAATATATATGCATGATGAGTGTTGCGGATATGCAGATACTAAGATGGATGTGCGGTAATAATTCTTTTTCTTTTTTTAATATAGGATAAAAAAGTGACCTAATTCACTAGAAGGTACAGATAACACACATTGAGGATATATAAATTAGGGATGGTCATTTGAGATGGTTTAGTCATGTCTTGCGTCGACCTACAAATGCATGTGTCTGTAGTTGTGATATTATGATGAATGAAGGTGTTAAAGAAGAACATGTTACCTCAAAGCCTACAATTTCTCGGAATCAATATAGACTTAGCTAAAGGTAGGACACATTTGCAAACTTTGTTGATGCTGATGAATTCTGTAGTTGATGTTTGAGTCTTGGAGAAATTACTTGATCTGTTTGCAGTATCGCATCAATGGAATCAGTTACACATAATTTGTTTCTTTAGTGACTGTATCTTTTCAGTCTCAAGACGAAGATATATGTAATCAGTATGTAAGATAAGACAGATACAGGCCCTTGTTGTTTGGTTGTAATGCAATTGTTCATAATTCAGCAGGTGCTGCTCAAATTTCATTGTATTTGCAGTAGCAATTGCTGCTCATTAATGTTAATTTTATATAACAAATAATCTCGCTTGCAATCAGAGGAAAAATATGATACTAGAGAAACAGAGTTCTGATAGTTGTAGATTAGCATATATAATCAAACTCCAATTCCTCTGCAAGTGGTTAATAAGATCGTAAATGAATGATTTGATTGAATATATTGTTCGTGATTGCTATTGCATTGTGTTATAGTGAATTTCAGATAGAGTTACACTTGTAGGTTAGGATTGTAGTAATATAGGAACTACATTAGTAAGCTTCTAACCTACAAATATACATGATTGTATAGATTGAAGAACTATACTTCTACACCGCGCACCTTTATTAATTGGTAATGGCATTCAAGTGAAAAGTGACACAGAGAAATGCAGTTTCACTACATGGGATAGTCATATCGGTATTCCTCCTCTGCATGCCTTAACAAGTCTTGAAACGAAGGATGCTTCAAGCAAGAGACGGGAACCACAAATATCTATGCTTATTATTATGGTTCTCTCCAACATTTGAGCATGATGAAAGATTGTCTTGAGCTAATTCCTCATGATTGATGAACTTCTCTTTAACTTTTAGCTGCAAGAAATTGGAAACACCTCCAAGTGAAGTGTAATCTGATCATTGTTCTCTATGTTAATGGCTACAACTTTTTAAAATTACCATAATTTTATTTCTTAACTCTTCCAAATAGATCATTGTTCTCTATTGCATTTTCTTGACCATTTGCCTAAAGACAAGTGTATTTTTCTAAAAAAATAATAAAATGATAAGACACAATTGTGTTATTTCGAATAGATCAATATATATATATATATCTCATGATCTTGATATTTCCATCATAGCCTTGCAAATCTTTCTACTAAATCTTTAGACACTTCTTCGAAAAATAACATACCTTCTAATTAAGAAGAGAATGAAAGAGACATCAATATTCTCTTTGCATAACTAAAGTAGAAACACTATGTTTGCTAATTATATATATAATATTTTTTGATTTGATAATGACGGGTAGTTTTGACTTACAAAAAATAAAGAAACTAAAAGTACAAGGAGAGCATCTGAATTTGTAAAAATAAAGATACTATTTGCTAATATAGTAAAAGAATTATAATTTCATCGATAGTTCCACATAAACATTGTATACCTTCAAATCAATCAATATGGTGTGAATGTGTTTCGCTCTAACAAGGAAACTTATCACGCACAATTCTTATTCTAACTTCTAACAGTTGCGCATGCTTCCCTTACTATTTTTTTTTCTGCATAGCAAAGAAGAAAACCAAAATGATTATATTACAGAAAAATTGCTAAAAAATATTCAGATGTAAACCCTTTCTCCCTTTTTATACTTTTTTTTGGTTGGTATTTCTTTTTTGAATTTTAATTACTTATTGACCTTTTGAATTTTCCAGATTATAGACATAGAGGTTAACTAACGTAAGTTTAGTTAATGCAATAATAGTTTATGAAGGATTAATTTTTTTTAAGAAAGCCAAAGGTCTTATTTGAAGCATTATTAAGGGCCCATATGAACCGGTTTCATATTTACTGCCATCTAAATGACTATCACTTTTTTTTTCTTCTTATTTACTACGTTTTCTTAATTCTTTGAAATTTGTTTTAAGATTTTTTAAATTCTTTGTAGAATGTATATATATATACTAGATTCACTGCATGTGCGTTGCACGTGGTTGGCTAGTCTCGTGATGTGTTCAACTGTGAAGCATTAAAGCATGAATACTCGTTTTGTTCCATATATGGAATATGTCTTTAAGGTATTTCTTGGTATGGATGTTTCTTAGTTACTAAATATTAGTTCATGCCTACAATTGGGCAGCATTAAAGCATACACACTCTATTTGTTCAATATATGGCATAGGTCTTAAGAGATTTGTTTGTATGGATGTTCGTTAGCTACCAGATATTTGTTTTGAAATAATACTCCATTTATGAAAATTGTCTTGACTTTATTAGATGCATTTAATGGTGTGGAAGTTCAAATGAATAAGCGGATATGTAATACTGCTCGAAGCTACAATTGGTTGTGTTTATGACATTGTTCTAAAATAGAGGATACCTTCCAGGAGTTTGAAGTCATTTGTATCCTAACTATCAATATCAAATTTTTCACAATAGTTGTATTTGCTTCAGAAGTTGCATTTTGATGGTTAGCTCGTTTCTTTTTCAACAGAACCTATAAATATGACCAAAGACATTTTCATTAGCTACATGTAATAAGTTATTTTTGTTCCAACTTGATTACGCTACTAAAGATTAAAAGCGTCGCTAACCTAATACTTCCTTGTATACGATATTTCTTGCATATGTCCCTGTCCCCTTAT
Source organism: Solanum stenotomum (assembly GCF_019186545.1). Lineage (NCBI taxonomy): Eukaryota > Viridiplantae > Streptophyta > Magnoliopsida > Solanales > Solanaceae > Solanum > Solanum stenotomum. The sequence goes on along the minus strand of NC_064286.1, from coordinate 48,208,117 downwards.
CTGGTTGTTCAGTCATAACCAATACCTTTGTAGTTGCCATTGAGATTCCTCTTGATAAAGCTACATATAGTTGCCCATGGGAGAAAACATGTTGGGGAAGATATAATCCCACATTAGGTATCGTTTGACCTTGAGCCTTATTTATTGTCATGGCAAAACATAGACGTATTGGAAATTGCTTCCGAATAAATTTAAAAGGATATCCTTCATTCTCAGGCGGCGATAATTGGATTCTTGGTATAAACACCTGTTTTGTTGCAAATTCTCCTGTAGTTATTTCTGCATGCACGACATTGTTATCAAAGCCTCTACAAATCAATCGTGTCCCATTGCATAAACCATTTGATGGGTCTAAATTGCGCAGCATCATGATAGGCGCATTCTCTTTTAACACCAACCTAATATGTTGAATTTAAAGATACATATGATGTTATGTATTTTACCACACCTTTGTTGTTGATCTGGTACATGAATTCAAAGTAATATAATAATTAAAATGTTAACGACAGATTGAGTATATTGATGTACCTATGTGGCGGCAGACCATTTGGAGTTAATGTATTTAGGTATTCTTCTTGATAGTAATTATTGGTATCATCTTCTGCCGAATCGAAACTGATATATGTTCTGGTTTCTCCTGGGAATCGAGTAATCATCATTTCATTTATATTATCTACAAATTCNAAATTTGTTTTAAGATTTTTTAAATTCTTTGTAGAATGTATATATATATTGCACACAAATGTTTTAGAAATAATGAAAGCTTGAAGTGCAAAATGAACGTTCAATATTTGATAGACAAAATGGTGTTTTAAATTTCAATTTTGTGGCTTCCCATTTATAAATAATAATAATAATAATAATAATAATAATAATAATAATAATAATAATAATAATAATAAATAAAAAAATAAAATATATATATAATAGTATAATAATATGATATGATTACTATTTGATGTTTTATTAATTAAATGTTTTATAACTTTTTTTAATTAGCATAGGGGTAATATGGTAATTCAACTTTGCATATTAGAGCTTTCCACTTATAATAATACTAGATATGGGACCCCGTGCCAGCACGGGGCCCAATATATGTTACTGTTTCTGTTTCAATTTCAATTTATGTGATACATGCATATGAAATTTGAACTTGATCAATTTTTTAGTATGTTTTTATATATTTTAAGTTGCTAATTATTTTTATTTAGAGTATGTTTTACGTAAATATATTATAAATCACAATAATTAACAAGTTAATATAAAAAAAAAAACTTATAAAAAATTCATTGACTTTTGAAATTTCATTTGTATCACACAAATCAGGACAAAACGAGTAATATATATGAAAATTACATAAAATGTATTATAACTCACAATAATTAGCAACTTAAAATATCTATATATTTATATTTCTCCCAATTTATGTGGTATAGATGAAATTTTGAAAGTTAACAAAAACTTTTTATATGTTTTCAAATATTTTAAGCTATTAATTATTATGATTGATAATACTTTTTACATAAAAAATTTATTTATATAAAGTATAAAAGTAAAAAGTTAAAAAAAAAGGAAACATAAATGTCAACACGAGTCCAATCTATGTTAATTTTTATGTTTTAATTATTGTAATACCGATTGAATTTGGAGAGCCAACTAAATTTTTTTAAAGGATTTTTTTTATAAATTTGAAGTTGTTAATTATTATAATTTATAATATTTTTATTTATTTTAAACCAATCTATGTTTCTCTCTGTCTCAATTACATGACACATATGGAATTTGGAGAGTCAACTAAAATTTTAAAATATGTTAAGTTGTTAATTATTATACCTTATAGTACTATTACGTGATTTTCAAATAAAATATGTAATTTTTTTATTTCAATTTATGTGTCATTGATATAATTACATATATTAAGTAATAAAGAATTAATGTCTAAATTATGTGACACCTATGAATTTTGGAGTGTAAATCAAATTAGTTATATGATTTTNATGCTCAAGAGGTAAATCATACACTTGTCTACACATGATTAATTAACAAGTTTTATGTAATACCAACAATTAATGTGTATGATGTGCAGGGACTACTTAAGGTTACAGAAGATGGTGTAACTGTTCTTGCTTCACATGTCAATGGTCAAAAAATAAGGTAACTAAGATTTCATCTTCTTCTACACCACAAAAGCAATGAGTTTATAGACCAAACTTTTTTCTTTAAAATTTATTGGAGAGAGAATGAGGAATTGGGTGGGGGATTGTTTATCACAAACCACTACATATCAATTTGATCTTGCCTGGTTGTTTCCGATAGATCCTCCATACAATAGGAAAAAAAGAAGAAGTAAAATTGAAGAATGGTACCAACAAAATATGATAGATAAACAACAAGATACAAATAAAATGAATCAACAAATAGTATTACACATGAAAGAAAAAGAAACAAAATGTGACAATACTTAGCTATCTACTAACCTTCTAATCTAATCTTCCACCTCTACATCTCGTCTTATTTAGTCTTATGTCCTCAGTAAGTTGAAATTGTGTCATATTTTGTATAATCAACCCTCCCTAGTTCTTTTTCGACCAATCTTTACATCTACCACTCCTGTTACGGTCAAACTTCTCATATCCACACACCTCCTCTTTACATACCGAACTATCTTAGTCTTGATTTCCTCATCTTGTTTGCCAAGGCACCTTCCCCTATACAACTTTGTTTTTAATGATACCGCTCCTTGTTCATTTAAGCGTGAATCTTCATCTCCACTAAATTCATCTTTTAAATGTGGGCATTCTTACCAACACTGTGCCACATACAACAAAGCCAGTCTGACCACCACTTTAAAGAATTTACCTTTAACCCTAGGCAATACATTCTTATCGTGCCAAGCTTCATTTTATCCATCCCGCTCCAATACTATTTATGACATTATCATCAAGTTCTCCATCTCCTTGAATTATGGACCGAAGATACTAGAAACTTCTTTTATAGGGTATGACTTCAGCTTATTTTACAAGGACCATGGACTTTTTTTTCCAATTCATACCATTCTTTTAAAATCAAGTACCATTCTATAACATAGAGCCAATAAAGAAGTTTGGGGAGATTGATTCAATAACAAAGTTTATTGTGAGTTATGTTGTAAAATTCGGACCTAACTACTTAAATAATCGGTGATGAGAACAACAACGACATAACTTATATAAATTCCAACCACCAGAAGAAACTAGACAAATGTTTCAAGTAAAAGAACATTTATACTTATTCCCTACCACATTGAGGAAACTTGTAAGAGGCCAATCTTGCCCAGCTTTCTGACTCTAAAGTTGCATTGTCAAAACGAAATGAACGATGCCTAACGAGCAAGGAGGAATCAATTCTCAATATCACTACATGATTTTTGTGCAATTTCGTTATAAAATGAACATATAATATGCTCTGTGTCGTGTATATCTCTTCAATAAATATAACCTAAGGTTCCAACTGCTGTTACAGTATGAAATGGGTGGATATTTAGGCAAAGGTAATTTTCTAATACCCTCCTCCCAACCAATTTGAATACTAGGTCTTTGTCTAGCAGAAGTTGAACTTGTGAAGTGTCCCTAACCCACACATGCGCGCTGTGTTGTTTCCTTACCAATGAACCAAATGCATAGTTGGGATGGTTTATATGATGCTGTTAGCAGAAAAATTACAAAAAAAATCTCTGGATTCTTATGTCCATGTCACTTGTCTTGTGGCATAAAGGTGTATTTAAAATCATTAAAGTTAAAGAGTGTGTACAGATTAGCAGATGATGTGGTGGAAGCATCAGATGGGAGTGTATACTTCAGTGTGGCAAGCACTAAATTTGGACTCCACGAATGGTTCCTTGACGTGCTTGAGGCCAAGCCCCATGGTCAGCTTCTCAAATATAGCCCTTCGCTGAACCAGACATCTGTAATTCTTGATAACTTGGGCTTTGCAAATGGGGTGGCTCTCTCTGCAGATCAAGATTACTTAGTAGTTTGTGAATCGTGGAAGTAAGTGTTTTCAAATTTGCAATCCATTCACTAGCACAGTTTCTTCATTAACACATTCTTTTGGCAATTCCAATCCGAGTTGTATTCAACATACTTTCTTTCCTTAATAATCAGATTTAGGTGCCTCAAATATTGGTTGAAAGGAGAAATGAAAGGACAAACAGACATGTTCATTGATAATCTCGTTGGTGCACCAGATAACATCAAGCTTGCGCCAGATGGTTCGTTCTGGATTGCTCTAATACAGGTAAGCTATAACCCACCGTTATGAATGTGAAGTTAATTAAGAGGCAAGGTTTAAAGAAAATGCATCTGTTTCTCTGGTACAGGTAACAGCTCCAGGGCTAAATTTCATACACAAGTCGATCGCTTCAAAACATTTGGTGGCAAGTTTCCCCAAATTGATGAAGTGGGTGATAGGAGCATACCACAAAGCTATGGTAGTGAATGTTGCAGCTGATGGAAAGATAACCAAAGGCTTTGATGATCCAACTGGAAAGGTCATGTCATTTGTGACATCTGTGTTGGAGTATGATGATCATCTGTATTTAGGAAGTCTCAATTGTGATTTCATAGGAAACTTACCACTCACAACCTCAACTACCTAGCCATCTAACTTTATTTCTATAATGTATGCCTAGCAAACATCATACTTAAAATAATACAACCACAACTGATTGGAACATATTCACGAGGAGTCCAGCATCACCTATTGTTGGTAAGAGCCCAATAATCAGGCCTTGTGTGTGTGCAATTTCCTTTTGTCTACTAGTAAAGATAAACAGGACCCAAAATGCAAGAGAAAAAATGATTCCAAACTGTTGCATTTAAACAATTTGGGATTCCATCAACTTCAACGCCAGCCGTAACAACATAATCCTAAAATATTTTGTGCAATGACAATTAGTCATGCTCATTGATCTTCTTTCCCAACAACACCAACCTGCCAAAGACTACAACATATAATGCATTCAAGCTGTGAACCCAATGCAGTTATAATCCAGAAAAAACACTACAAAAGGCAAATCAATAACAGTGAACATTATTGACCAATCTCCCTTTTATAAACAGCAGAAATATGCAAATTTCTAATGAAGGAGAGTAACACTTCCATACTCGCATACTTGCTAATGAGGCAAAGAGGTTATGCAACTTGTTAATACTCCTAAATGTTAGGATCGAAATAATTAGGTGTCATGTGAAAGCTAGCAAAGCAAACCTCGAAAGACCACGAATAAGAAGACAAACGAGAAATATACCAAAAGGACACAAAGATTTAACGTGGTTCGGTCAATCGACCTATGTCCACAAAGGAGAGTACAAAATATAGAAATAACCTCAACCAATTCACTCGGAATACATGGGAGGTGCAAACAAGTGATAACATATCACTACATGTTGTAGAGTAAACTACATATGTGGTTATGAGGTTTTAATTATCAGGATACTGTTCAGGTGCATGCAGATTGCTAGGGCATTCAATCATTGATAACAAGTTGTTAACTGTCCACATCTGATGTTAATAGTCATGAATTTAATCTTGTATTTAATTAGTCATAAAGACTTGCTTTGTACTAACTATGTATAAACAAATATGCTTTGACTTAAAGATACAAATATCATCTTTCAATGCCTCAAAGATTTCACTTATATGTCAGCTATTTGCACGTTTCTGAATGTGCCTATCTTAGATGGTTCAGTCTCAAATGGCTTGTCTTAGATTGCTCTGCAGGGAAAGAAAAGAGTAGTGCTAGACACCATCCCTAATTCCTGAAAATATTGCATTATTCTAACAATCAGTGAAACTAAATAAGAACTTCCAATCAAAAGAAAATTAGCATATTCTTGAAATAGAGAAACACAGTTCAGATTTTAGGTTAACATAATCAAACTCCAGTTCCTCTTGTAAAGATATGGAACATGGGTCTAACTCAACCCCAAAAGCTAGCTCATGGGGAAAGATTGTTCAAGTTTACATAAGGAGACCACCAGTCTATTGTTGAAGTGTGTGACCATCTCATCTAAAAACTTAAGTTGTTAGAGAGAACACACTTTTATTAGTTAATGATATTCCCAACACCCCCCTTATGTGCGGGCCTGATAATGGGTCAAGTACGTAGAAATTCTTTTTTTGTTTGGGTGGCGGTGACCATCTCATCTAACAACTTAAGCTTTTAAATGAGATGATCACACAGTTCAACACTTCTTGCAAGTGTCACAGCTTATATGGATTGGCCCGTCAAATGTCACAGCCTATATGGATTGGCCCATCAAATGTCACAGCCTATATGGATTGGCCCGAATGGGGTGGCCAGCCCATATTGACAGCTCTAATCTTAGATGGTCCAGTCTCGAATGGCTTATCTTAGATAGCTCTCCAGGGAAGAAAGAGTAGTACTAGACGCCATCCCTAAGTCATGAAAATATTGCATTATTCTAACAATCAGTACTGAAACTAAATAAGAACTTCCAATAAAAAGAAAATTAACATATTCTTAAAATAGAGAAACACAGTTCAGGTTTTAGGTTAACATAATCAAACTCCAGTTCCTCTTGTGAAAATATGGAACTTGTGCTTGAATCAACCCCAAAAGCTAGCTCATGAGAGGAGGATTGCCCAAGTCCATATAAGGAGATCACCAGTCCATCGTTGAAGTGTGTAACCATCTCATCAAAAACCTTAAGATGTTAGAGATAACACACTTTTATTAGTTAATGATATTTCCAACACACACCCTTACGTGCGGGCCTAATTATGGGTCAAGTACGTGAAAATTCTTTTTTAATTTGGGTGACAATGAGATTCGATCACAGGCACCTCATCTAACAACTTAAGTTTTTAAATAAGATGATCACACACTTCAAGACTACTTGCAAGTGGCTAATAATTAGTGTTTGTGAGAGGCTATTGTATGTCGTATTTGTGCTCTTCCTAGTGACTAGTATGGTTTATATGCTCCTGAAATGAAGAAACAGAATCTCCACACTGCCTTGGTGTTATAACAATTGTCCATGCAAGGAAATTATGCAACTAAGTGAGTAGTGTCGAACAAGTATGGTAAAATTGTTGGATAAGAAACAGTAGAAAATCCAGCTTTATATATATCATGTCATATGACAGAATCTGTTCTTCTTAACAATAGGGAATTGAGCTTCACGAGATGCGGAATTGGATCAATAGCTACACTAGCTAATAAGTTTCAACAATATACATGTTGGTAAAGATTGAAGAGCTAGAATTGTACATGTTTATTAATTGGTAATGAAATGACATTCAAGTGATCAGAAGTGACACAGAGAAATGTTGTCTCACTAGCAGGGAATAGTAAGGCCCCCCGTTGGACTAAAATTCACTTTAACGAAACATGACAGTGGACTCGATTGCTTAATATTATCATGCCAGATAGCTCTGTTTGCACCCCAACTTGATGCTGTAAAGATAGAAGAATTTTCTTCTGATTAGACAATACATTTACAGCATGGCACATAGTTTCCATCTCAATTATTGTTTTTCTATTTGATAATTTATTGTTTTTGTTACTCTTACCTTTTCAGTCTTCAGACTGAAAACAACTTTACTATAATGAGGCATATTTTGGGTCTTTGTTGTTTGGTGTAGTGCTTGAATGCAATTATTTTTTACCATCTGCTTCTCTAATTTGTGTGGTGCCAAAATTTATTGTATTTGCAGCAGTCCTTTCCACATATCATGCTTACGACCACAAGATTCAAAAGCTTACTTTACTTTCTTAAACTCCATGCCAAGTCAAAATCAAACAAACAAAATAAAACGGATGAAGTAATTTATTGCTTGTCCTGACATATCTGCCCTACCAATTTGAGGTATTGTCCTTTTGTACATTTCTTTTCAGAATACGTCCTATAGGTCTCAAGTACATGTGAAATGTGATTTATCATTTCATTATATATAGATTATTCAGTTACTATTATATTATCGCAGGTTAGCATATGCCCGAATATCCAATCATCGATAGGAAGTTTGTCATTCCTGTGGCCTTTTAGTTAACTGTCCACATGCAACTTGAAAGATATTTACTTCATGCATGTAATCTTGTATTTAGAGATAAATATATGATTTGTGTTAAAAATAAGTACTAATAAACAGATTTTCTCTCGCTTGTTATAAGATACAGCATCTGCCTTTAATCTGCTGTATGAGATTGAACTAGTTTCTTATAGGAACTAATCCAATTCATGAAGTATTGTAAATGAGACTTATGGAAATCTACTCAGGTAAACAACTTTCTGAAAGATTAGAAAAGGAAAATGATTTGGTGAATAAATAGAACTCAGTGTAGAGAATAGCAGAAGAAAGTATAATCGGAAAACTTTCTGCTAGCCCAAGATCGGAAGATTCAACTAAAGAAGAGGAAGCTAGAAAGGAAAAGGAAGAATTTGGATAGGAGAACTTGAATATGGAAGAAGACTCTTTGATTTAGGTTGTTCTAAGATTGATTACAAATGTGTAATGTCACCCCTATTTATACTTGTATAGGGATGCTTCTAGAAATTATTCTAGATACATCTACAAGAAATATCTAGATATTCTTATCCTCTAACTATGTAACAAGAATCTAGATATTTCTATATTTTAATATAAATATCTAATTATCTAGAACATCTAGATTTTTCTTAAATATAAATATCAAAGATATTTGCTCTTCAAAATTCTAGAAAGTTCTACTAAATATCTAAAGATATTTTTTGTACCTCCAAAAAATCAACTTTAATTTTTCACACTCAGTTCATTAATTTGTTACTATTTGCTTTCACTTGGTAATATTCCATCAGTTAGCTAGTAGCTGCACAAGCTGTCCGAACACCATGGTAAAAAAAAGTTTAAAAAATCTGTCAATTAGTTGCAAATGGATATAGGAAAGATCACTGTTTTTGTCAATTAATGCCCCTCAAATTATTTTCTTGACAAGTCCATTCATCAGCTGTTTTTTAGTTCAAAGATTGTGACATATCTATGTTTTTGCCCCTCAATGATTAATTATTTCTTGTTGTCACAATAATAGTTGTTATTTTGAGCTCAATATCTTCCCTACCATTTTGCTTGTGTCTTTTTCTACCTTTCTTCAAGAGCCTATGTCCTAGAGATGAAATTATATGTTAGATAGTCTGAGTGTTATTTGGTGCATATTGATATGTGCATCTAATCATTGATCATAATTTTATCATTGCTCATGGCTTATTTTAGAACCTACAGATATAGTCCACAGTAATATTAATCACTATAACCAAATAATCGCTTGCTATCAAAGGAAAATTAAGATACTTTCATAACAGAGAAACACAGTTCTGATAGTTGTAGATTAGCATAATCAAACTCCAATTCCTCTGCAAGTGGTTAATAAGATCATAAATGAATGATTTGATTTAATATGTTGTTCGTGATTACTATTGCATTGTTATACTGAATTTCACATAGAGTTACACTTGTAGGTTAGGATTGTAGTAATCTATGAACTACAGTAGTAAGCTTCTAACCTACAAATATACAAGATGGTACAGATTGAAGAACTATACTTCTGCGCCGCCTTCACTAATTGGTTATGACATTCAAGTGAGAAGTGACACAGAGAAATGCAGTCTCACTACATGGGATAGTAAGGGCTCCCATTGGATAATCAAATCGGTATTCCTCCTCTGCATGCCTTAACAAGTCTTGAAACGAAGGATGCTTCAAGCAAGAGATGGGAACCACAAATCTATGCTTATTATTATGGTTCTCTCCAACATAAACTGCCATGTGACCCTTGGGAATGTCTGTTAATTTTGTTGATGTTGATGAAGTGGTTGCAGTTGATCCTTGACGGAGAAGAATATTGTGTTTAGCATGATGAAAGATTGTCTTGAGATGATTCCTCATGGCCGATGAACTTCTCTTCAACTTTTAGCTGGTAAGAGTGATGTGTAGTGTGAAGAAAGAAACTTGATTTTGCAAATGAGTTCTCTGAGTTATATATATAGTAGCATGACATCGACAGTGTAGGACCAAAATTCACTGTAAGAGAGCTATGTTTGCTCCCCACAACTTGCTGGTGTAAAATAGAGGAAGTTTCTTTTGATTTAACAATACATGATGGCATAGCACATAGTTTACTGCTCATTACCGTGTCCATAACCCCCCTCTGCTTAATTTACATTTCCTCTCACCAGCATTTTCTATTTTGAGTACTGCAAAAATATCTCTTCTTGGTCCTCAATTATTAAAATCAAGAGTGATTGTTTACTTGTTGTCACAATGACTTATTAGTTGTTCATCCTAACATATCTACCCCACCAATATGCATATGTCCTATCGGTACAACAAGATGTGGCTATGAGGTCATTTTAACTTATCCGGATACTATTCTGGTGCAGGTTGCAATATGCATTCAATATTCAAAACCATTGATAACAAGTTAACTGTTGTCATGTGACTTCAAATACATGTTGTTCATCATTTATCTTGTATTTAGTGACAAAGATTTGCTTTATATTAAAAATGTAATAAACAGATATTTCTTTGGCATGTCTTAACATTAAACATCAGATCTTGATGCCTTAATTTTCTACTTTAACTACTGCTGTTGTTATGGGCTATGCGTCTAGTGAGGTGTGAGAGGGATCGGAGCCTCACATGGCTTTGATCATATAGCTCAATAAAATGCAGTATCTTTGTTCTTTGTGAATTCATCAGCCTGAAGTAGTCAATTGGCTAAAGAACATCATCAATTCCTATAAAGTTATTGCATGGCTTGCTCTAATAATATTATTGATGTCTCGGGAATAGCTGGTAGTACAATGAAAACATTCATAACAATACTATGTGATGAAGGAATGCGACTATCAAAGTCACCATCTCTGATCTCCATACTTTACAATAAATAGGCCTCTATTACTTCTCAGTCTTTTCTTATGTACTGGCTTGGAGTTTCTTACAATTCCACGATCACCTGTAGTTTCCTATTTCCGAGCATTATGAAATCTCTCCTTTTTTCCCTCAATGGTTTTATTAAGATTGATTGTTAACCTATAATCACAGTGACTTATTAGTTATTCATCCTGACATATCTTCCCTACCAATTTGGTTTGTCCTTTAATTTCTACATATCTTCTCAAGAGCACTTGTCCTATAGGTACACAACTACATGTGATTATGAGGTCAATTTTAATTATCCGGATACTGTTCTGGCGCATGCAGGTTGCTAGGGCATTCAATATTCAATCATTGATAACAAGTTGTTAACTGTCCACATCTGATGTTAATCTTCATGCATTTAATCTTGTATTTTGTCAAATCAGCTTTTAATGCCTTGAATATTTCAATTGTATATTGCGCCTACCTTAGATGTCCAGGCTCTCATGGCTTATCTTAGAAAGCTCCGCACGGAAAGAAAAAAGTAGCACTAGAAGCCATCCCTAATTTCTGAAAATAATGCATTATTCTAACAATCTTAAAAAGGATCCACTTGTTCATATGCAAGTTACTGAATTTTGAATGCTATAATATTAATCTTGATGATTCCAAAACTAGGATCGCTCAATGGCAATTTTATAGCAAATGATTCCACTTAATGATTGTCCATGCAAGGAAATTATGCAACTAAATGAGTAGTGTCAAGTAAGTATGGTAAAGTTGCTGGGTTAGAACAGAACAAAAGCCTATATCATGTCATATGACAGAATCTTTTGTTCTTAATAGAAACTGCAGGTTAACGAGATGATGAATTGGATCAATAGTTACACTTTTACAAGAAAATAGTATCTACAATGTCAAGTAAGGAGAGGACTCTATAATCTATTACTAGCTAACAAGCTTCAACAACATACATGATTGTACCGATTGAAGAACTAAAAATGACAGAGAGCAATGTTGTCTCACTGGTTATCATTTCAGTCTTCAGTCTGGAAATAGATTTACTAATGAGATATATTTGGGGCCTTTGTTGTTTGGTGTAGTACTTGAATGCAATTATTGTATTTGCAGCCGTCCTTGCTGGTTATCGATGGAAGTTCCCTACAAGCAAAACAATATGGGGTTTTTGATAGTTTTCAAAAGGTTTTGATACTAATGCTTTAGAATACATTGGTGATGAAGCTAGCAGTGCCCCTTGGCTCATTTTATTAGACCACTCACCTGCATTCTTCTTGTTCAGGCGCTGTGAATTATCTCGTATTTTGGTCTTCAATCAAGAACGGTTCATTTTCTGCTGTCAGAATGAGTGATTAGTTGTTCATCCTGACATATCTGCCCTACCAATTTGAGGTATTGTCCGTTTCATCTCAGAGCACATGTCCCATAGGTCTCAAAGTACATGTGAACTGTTATTTATCATGTCATTATATTGCAGGTTGGCAAATGCTCGAATAACAATCATCGATAGGACGTTTGTCATACCTGTGGCCTTTTTGTTAACTGTCCACATGTAAATTGAAAGATATTAAATTCATGCATGTTATCTTGTATTTAGTGATAAAGATTTGCTTAGTATTAAAAAAGTACTAATAAACAGATTTGCTCTGGCTTGTATTAAGATACAGCATCAGATTTTGATGCCTTAATACAGCTCTAATACTATTGGTATTCCTCTTAACAAATCAATCAAGATTTTCAATAGATTAAATAATCATCCTAACATAACTTTTACTTGCCATGTGAAATGATTTCATATATAATAACCGCGAGATATATAGATATTCATATAAAAAAACTATTAAACTGATTGCAAACTAAAGCCTAGATTGCATATCTTAAGACATCATGTAGAACTATTTACGCTGTGCTTGTGGAGACAACAAACTGTTTCGTGAATTAGTTGAAGTGTACACAAGTTATCTGGTAACTGTGGTCGTATTATAAAAGAATACATTATATTTTCACAGATAAAGAATATGGGTATCCATTTTAAGCAAACAACAAACAATTGTAAACATTTCATTTGTATTCTTTGCTAACTTTGTACATAAGTTTACTACTCTTGCCTAGCAAGATGAAAATTCTAAGCTCAAAATTGTCTGATGTCTACAACAGTACTCTCTCATGGTTCTACATTTCATAAACTCAATCAAGAAGTGACGTAGAAAAAATCATCCTCATTGCAAGGTATTGTTAAACCACCCATCGGATGATGAAATCCAAACTCTTCTTCTGATTTCCGTAACAACTTCTGGAAAGAAGGATGATTCAGGTATGTTATTACTTATTAGCACCACATATCGTTTCTTCTCTGTGTCACCTACATAAACTGCAAAATGTCCTTTTGGAACATCTGAATGATTTCTTGTAAGAACAGACTGCATTTTGTGGATTTGCTTGGCACCGGCAATCATAGGTAACAAACGAAATCCCATAATTTCTTGATATGTAAATATTAGAGTAATTTAGATTGAACTAACACTTCCCCTGAAGTTTTCACAAGGAATAAGTTATATTTATATAGCTGCTAACATACATTGTTGTTATGGGGAAGGGCTAACTCACATGGCTTTGGTCATAAAATTCAATAAATTAAAAAATGCAATATGTTCAATAGTAGTATAGTATTCATCAGAGTGAAGTGATCAAGTTGCTAGGTGTGTTGTGAAGTTATTGCATTATGGCCTACATTATTTTTGTTGCTGATGCGTTGGGAATAGCTGATCGTACAACGATTTCATAACAATACGTACTACTATGTCATCGATAAGGATGTGAATATTAAAGTTACTATGCAGAACATCTGAAAATGGTGATTCACTATAAATAGGTGTCTGTTAATTCATAGACCTTTTATGAAGTAATTTGGACATGTTCTGCTTTTATTAAATTTTATTTCCTTTAACAATAGACTTCTATTGAAGTATGCATACAGGTGCATGTGACTCCACTTTTAGTAATAATAACTATTTGCATCAAGACAGCCTCCAAGATGACTGCAAAAGAAGTGGTGTCTGCGTTCCTAGCTGAGTAATTCAATATCGCTATAAACTTTAGGACATTTTAGGGACACTCAAAAAGAGTGCAAATTAATTACCGTTAAAGATCATTTTTGGTATGATGATATAGTGATTAATTGGTGGGAAGTGTCATAAAATGAGGAAAATGACTTTTCTAATGCAAGTTGGGAAAACAAGTAACATAAGTGATTATTTGCAACAAATTGAGTGATAAAAAATAAATTGTAATCATAAATAAAATATAAAAAAAACATAATTTTATTGATAAAACAATGTGAGTACAATTTTGTTCTTCACTTGATACTTGTCTCCTAAGATTTCTTCGTGATTCGAGGACGTATTTCTATAGTGAGTGACATTCCAAGTTTATTGTCTCCTTCCCACTCACCCAAATCTCACCCCTTGAACTCACTCCCCCCATCCCTGAACTCCCACTCCCCATCCCTATCCACCTCCATAATATTTTGCCGGATGACATATGAATATTCTTCGGATAATAATTTTCTTACTTTCTTACGAAATACTAGAAAATAAATAAGAGACCACCTTATTTTTCAAGAAAACATTTTCTGTGAAAAACATTTTTATTGGTACCAAACACCCTAAATTTCTGTCAGTAGTATCCAAAAATGCTGGACCAAATCCACCAACACTCTTTTCAATTCCCAACTTATAGATGGAAGAAAAATTCTGGAACAATACATTTCAAGAATAGCACATAGTTTTGTGCTCAAACTGCGTACTTCCTAACGTCACATAGATTCAGTAATTATTTCTTTTATTTATTATATATATATTTGTTCTGTTTAATAGTTTATTGATTTTTGCTACTTTATCTTTTTACTCAGCTTGTGCTAACAGTTCATTGCTCATTTATGATGTGACCTTTTTATTATAAGGAGATATAATTGCTCTCATTCTCTGCATCTTTCAATCATAAAAGCTCAACCAAATAATGAATTGTTGACTAATCCTTAAACTCTCTGCAACTTATAATCAAATCAGAAGCATCTGATCTGGCTCAGGCTTGTAGAATTATCACACTATAATTGCTGAATTTCATAACATATTTGACTGATGGTCTGCTTATATGAATTTGAGTAATCTTTTTTTCTAATGATATAGTTTTTGGTGTTGAATTAGATTCAAATATCATTTTTTTAATATGGAATCGGAGTAAGATTCATCTCTGTTTAAAAAAAAATCCACACTGTAGTTGGGTGATCTGGACGTGCAAAAAAGTGTTTAGAGTTCCACATTTGTTGGAGAATGTACTGATGATCTAATTCTATAGACTTGGTGTGACACCCAACTTAAGATAAGAAGTTCCACATCGGCAAAATACATAAGAGATATTGGGTATATAAGTAAGTAGGCCTTACCAACTAGTGATGCGTTTTAAAATCGTGCTGACCTAGGCCTAAAGAGGACAATATCCCTAGAGGGTTGAGTCGTTACAAATGATATCAGAGAGGGGCGGTTAACACATGAGAAATGTTGAGTATATAAGTAAGCAGATCTTACCAACTAGTGACACATTTTAAAATTGTGCAGGCCTAAGCCTATAGCAAATAATATCACTAGCGGACTGAGCCGTTACACTTGGACAATCCTCCCTTCATGAGCTAGCTCCTGTGTAATATATTAGTTGTTTATCGTGACTTTGATCCGTAACAGCCCTACCAATTCAGGTATGTAATTTTCCATCTTTCTTCTCAAGAACACATGTCCTGGATCTACAACTATATTACATGTGAGCTTGTTGTCATCTTACATTATATTAGTACTATATTCATCCAATATTGTTCAATCATTGATCACTAGTTTTTCATTCTTTGTTAACTGTCTACATGTGCATATTATCTCATCTATCTAATCTAGTAATTTAGTAATCATGATTTTATTAGTATTATAAAAGTAGTAATAAACAGATTTGCTTTGGATGGTCCTGAGATACAGTATCAGATTTGTGATCCCTTTATAAGATATGATCTATATTATTTTTCCAACTAATTTGATGTGTATGATTGAGCTAGTTTAATTAGGTACTTTTATATCCCTTATTTTTCTGTATCTACTCATGACACCATTATTCTAGATCTTTCACAGTTTTTTTTTCTCACCCACCCAATATTCGGTATCCATATTGAAGTCCATCGGTAATAAAGGGATCTTTCACAGTTTTAATAAGGCATTATACATAAACGTCCCTTTCAAATTGGCTTTTACCGACATTTATGCCCTCCAAAATTGGGTGTGCACAAGTAGACTTTTAAACTTGCATAAAATTAAACAAATAGACACATTCGTCTTACGTGGCATCCTATATGATAATTTTGTCTCCTACATAGTGTACTATATGTATTATGCCACGTAGGACGCGTGTGTCTATTTGTTTAATTTTATACAAATTTAAGTGTTTATTTATGCACATCCAAAATTAGAGAACATAAATACCAGCTGAATCCAAATGAAAAGATATATTTATGTACTATGCCCTTCTAATAAACATTTTAACATGACTTCCAGTTGGCATAAAAAATGTTATGAGAAAGCCAGCACAGAGATTCTAATTGACTGATAACAGAAATTATGCAAAAACAAAATTAAACAAGAGAATGTGCCTTCTTTAAACTCAATAATTTTTATTTTATGCACAATCTCAATTAGAATCTGACATATAACTATGAAATTCAGATGCTCTCAACAGTCAAAGGAAAGAAGTAAATAAAATTTTCTAACTAACTGGTCATTAAATGCTGATAATTTAGAAAAAATCTCAATACTTCAGCTGGTTGACTATCTAAACTTTCACCTTGTTGGTAAGAGTTTGAATTCCAGTTTTTTTAAGTCTTGTGATCTTAAATTAAATATATGTAAAATCTATCAAAATACCCTTTAATTTTGTGATTTTTGACATGACACCCGAAAAGTTAGAATTAAACAATTACCAAAAAGAAAAAAAGTTTTTTTTTAAAAACAAACTAAAAAGAAAAGCAAGACAAACAAATTTAAACGGAGAAAGTCAACAAAACTTGGTAGAGATTACATTTGTTGAAGCCAATGTACATAAGTTTACAACTCTTGCATTACAAGAGCAAAAAAAAAAAAAAAGTGAAATATTCTATGGTCTATTCTGAAGTATTATTGCTTCATGATTTCATTAAGTGTTCAATTGAGAAGTGACATCAACAAATGCATCTACATTGCATGGTATTGTTAAACCTCCCATTGAATGATGAAACCCGAATTCTTCTTCTGCTTGCCTTAATAATTTCTGGAAAGAAGGATGATTCAAGTACGTTATTGGGACCACGAATCGTTTCTTCTCTATTTCTCCGATGTAAACTGCAAAATGTCCTTTAGGAACATCGGAATGATTTCTTGTAAGAGCGGATTGCAGTTTGTAGATATGTTTAGCACCAGAAATCATCGGTAACAAACGAAACCCCATGACTTAATTACTTCTCTTGTTATGTAAGTGTTGGTGTTTTGATATATTGATATTAATTTGGTTGAATATCTATAAAGATTTTTTTTATTTTTTGTTATGATTTTGAAGTAGAGAGTTTCTATTTATATAGTTGTTTGCATATGTATTGCCACAATGACACCCCAATGTAAGCTGTTGTTATGGGCAATGGGTCATGTTCTGAGCTACTTCACATGGTTGTGCTAATATTGCACAATTAAAAATGTTCTGACTTGACACGAAATGTAAGAAAATAAAGAAGATTTTTCAATTTTGTGATTCTAACTTAAATTATGTCAAATGTACTAAAATATCTTTTAATCTTGTGAATTTAAATATGCTACGTGAAAAGTTGAAATTAAAAGAATTGCAGGAAAGGTAAAGGGTCATTCTTATTGAAATAAACTAAAAAGGAAATTAAATAGGTCATTCTTTATAAAACTGAAGGAGCATAGAACTATCCTTTAGTTAAATTATTAGGTTTTTAATGGTGTGTGTCATATTTCTGTTTTATGTCTTCTAAGAAAAATTAATTAGGAGGTTTTGACTATTTTATCCTAATTTTTATTCATTGAATCATCTTTCGATAATCGAGTTGTTTATATTTTGTAGTATTCATGAATAATTATTATGAAAGGTGAAAGAAAATTGTCTTGGATTTATAAAACGATAAATAATTTAAGATAATTATTTTTTAAAATTATGATAAATAATTTGGAACGGAAGGAGTATGAAAGTGCATCAATTTCGTAACAGTAGCATGTGATAAGTTGAGTGATCCGTAAATATGTAAACCCACAATCCATAACCTCTGGAAATGGTGTAAAATATCCTCTGACATCTTTATTCTACTTTAAATAGGCTTCTGTTAGACTTCACAAAATAAGTTTAACTTTTAACCGCTGAGTAAAAACTATCTATACATATATACTAATATATATTACGTAATAAACTATTTATATCTTTAGTTGCATTTTGCCGATAAAAAATGTCATAGTTGTTCTCAAGAGATTACAAATATCTTCAAGAGTTAACAACCTAAATATTTAGTGACGTGACAAGCCACGTAGGACTAGTCTATCCACTTAAGCATTGCCAATTAGGATTCATCACAAGAAAATGAACCTTTAGAGGCGACTAAAGTGGCCACAAATATGAATTGCGTTACTAAAGGTTTTCACTGATTTTTAGCAGCAATTGAAGGCCTTAAAAGCCACTGATTTTTAGTGGCAACTAAACATCGCCACTAAAACCTATTTTTTCAACAAAAAATATATGTTAATTAATTTTCAATTATGAGCTAATTTTCTAAAATTAATATACATGTCTTATCAATATTAAAAACATCCAATATTATTACGAAAAAACATCAAAATTACTTCTCAAATCGAATCTCCTATTACGTACACAATCTATTGTTGTACACTTTATGCATTCACATATGACATAAAAATAAACATATGTTCATACTCCTGCTTGATCGACGTCATTTGTGATTTTTTAAAAAACAATATCCTTATTATGAAGAAGAAAAAAGAGCAAAATCATTCTTGTAATCTAGTGCTAAAAATAAGTGAAAGTCTTTAGTGGCGATATTTTGGAACTTTGTGGCGATTGTTACTGCCGCTAAATATAACATCTCGCACCTAGAAACAACTATAAAGAGTTTAAAAATATGAAAATATTGATTTTTGGAAAGAATAAGGAAAATCTGGAAATTTTTGTCTAAGTTAAGAAAGTGAGTTTTGGCCATTTTCAAAAGGCCATAACTCCCATAACTCCTAGCTCAGGATGAGTTAGGAGCAGATCTTAATATGGTTGGAAAGCCCTTGGAGATATCTTTCCAACGCCGCCAAGTTTGTGCGATTTCGACATCATATGAGTGAGATATGCCTTTCGGAAGTTGGGTTGTTGGATTGAGGAAAGTCCCAATTCGGATTTAGGGAAGGGCAAAGTAGTCTTTTCTCTAATTTATTTCCTAATTCGTTTTTAGGGATTTATTGGGGTAAAAACTTATTTTTGTTTAGATTAGAAAATTAAATTCACGCTTAGGGCTTGTAGAAAAGAGAAAAGAAGAAAGAAAGGGAGAAAAGCCAAGATTTCGTCAAGAACATTCAAGCCTTGCGAGTGGAATTCATCGGGGGTGATCCCTACAAGGTATGTGAGATCAAATAGTGTTGGGTTAGTTCACCCACACGCCAAACTTGTTTCAATTCAACAATTTGGAGTTGTTTGAAGGCATAATACATATATTGGACCCTAAACTTGGCTTCAAATTTTAACTTTGACCTCCAACTTTCATAGTGCACAAATAGGCACTTTAACTTGTATAAAATAGAACAAATAGACACACATGTCCTACATGGCATCCTACATGTCATTTTTTGTCCTACGTGTATTGTGCCATGTAGGACTCGTGTGTTTACTTGTTCTACTTTATACAAGTTAAAGTGCCTATTTGTGCACTATGAAAGTTGGAGGTCAAAGTTAAAATTTGAAGCCAAGTTTAGGGTCCAATATATGTATTATGCCTTGTTTGAATGATAAGAAAGTGAAGTTCTTGAAAAACATTGTTGAATTCTTGTTGGTTGATTGTTGAATGCCTAATGTTGATTTGATTCGTGTTTCCGAGTTGTTTTTTGAGTTAAATCTATTGGGTATTGAGGGTATTAATGATCCTAAGTGGTTGGGGAAAGAGCTATGGAAGTTTAGAGGGTTTAGAGATGAAAAATGAAGGAGAAAAATTGGAGTTTTCTGGGCAAGGGATTAGGGCGCCGCGCCTGCTAGAGCGACACAAAAGTTCCTCTGAACTTTGGCCTCTGGCGCGTCACGCTAGCCAGAGCACCACAGAAAGTTCTCTGAACTTTGAGGGTTGGCGCCCCGCGCCTCTCAGAGCGCCAGGGACGTCAGTTCTCCCCATTCGTTTCCCACCTTTTTGTATGTGTTCCTTAGTGATGTACCTACGTTTTTTAGTTAATTCCAACACTCTAAGGTACATCTAGATATCATGAAATCATCCATAAACATGAGATCATGAACCTTGAATCCATAATCCAATTCAAGGAAAGTTAAGATCAAAGACAAGAGAAGTAAGAGTCAAGTCAAGATATGTTCTTAAGTTTTCGAAAAGTCTTTTCCAAATGTTTTATCTTTGTTTTAAGACTTAAAGTTCAAGTTGAGTAAAGAGGAAAGTTTGAAGTTCATTTCTTCAAAAGTATATGGGAACTAAGTATTCCCAAAGAGATTTAAAATGTTTTCACATTTAAATAAGACGAAAACTGAGATTTCCAAAGAGCTTTCGGGCTAGTTTTCAGAAAAAGTAATCGCTTTCTAAATGGAGCAAGAGGGGAAATTTTGATTTCCAAGATAGACTTTCAGCTAAGTTTTTGGGCACTAATCTCAAATCACAGAAGAAATATGTTTTTAGAACATAAGAACCAATATAATTTGGGAGTAGTATTGAGCACCGAATTGGGGATGAGCATGAGTTTAGATAGCTCACGTCACCATAGAACCATGTAGCCATCATGAGTAGAAAAGGGTCATACTTTTTAGATGAATCATTTTCGCAATAGGCTAGTGGATCCATTAGGCAGTTCAGGTTCTATACCTTTGGCTGGGTATAGGATGCGCTGGCAGCGTGAGGTAGATCGATGTATCATTACTATAGCTCTTATGTGATGGTTGTCAGCTAGAGAAACTCCCACAGAAGTTATTGTATTTTTATATACATCAGTTTATTGTATTTTACATACATTTCAGAGTTATGTTGTATCCTTGTACATACATAGAGTTGACATCATGTTTTTAAACAACTTTTCTTTATATTGCACTTGTTTAAACTACTTTATATTGAAATGAGTTCAATTAAGTATTCATGAGTTGAGCAGAGCCAAGGTAAGTGTTTCTTTCAGATTCTCTTTCCAGCCTATGTTGTTTTAGCATTCCAACTCGCATACTCGTACATTCAATGTACTGATGCCAGTTGGCCTGCATCTTATTATGATGCATACACAGGTAACTAAGATCGGTATTCCAGCTCATCATTGATCCAATGAGCAGTTCAGAGTCAGTCGGTGAGCCTCTTTGCATTCCAGAGGATTCTTTTTATTGCTTTCTAGTTAGTTCGTTAGGATGTTGTGGGGATTGTCCCAACATCCATCTCAGTTGTTTTAGAGGCTTCATAGATAGTCAGATGTTAGTCCTTTGAGTCTTTTCATTATCAGATCTTATTGTTAAGACTTGGGTTGCCAATTTTGGCCAAATTTAATGTTTAATCTTTAAAACATTCTCAGTTATTTTATTTCACTTCAGTTAAGTTCATTTATCGTTACAGCTATGAATATTGTCTTTCGCTGAGTTAAGTAAGCCATGCCAAGGGTTCTCTTAGGGCTAACAATGGTCTTCGAGTGCCAGTCCCGCCCAGGGTGTAGGCTCGGGGAGTGACAAACTTGGTATCAGAGCACAGAGTTCAAGAGTCTTAGGGAGTCTATGAAGCCATGTCTGTAGAGTCCTATTTATCGGTGTGAAGCGCGCCGTATCTATAATTATAAGGCTGCAATATTTAGGAAAATTTCTCACTTCTTTCACACTCATTTCATACGTTAGAGTTTGATCTCTAAAAATTACCCTCTAATTCGTGCTTGCGCGTGTTTCAGATAATCATGCCTCCACGAAGAGCTGTTAGAGGACGTCCTGATAGGCGTAATGTTGAGGAGCAAGGGTTACCCAATGCACCTGAAGTGCAACTGTAAGGAAAAGTTACTAATGTTGAGTTAACAGAGGCTATTATGATGCTCAGTCAAGTTGTGACAAACCAAGATGGGCAGCAGAGAGGAGCTCGACAAGAAGAGGCTGACACTTCAAGGATTCTTGAGTTCTTGAGGATGAATCCCCTACATTTTACTGGTTCGAACACTGCAGAGGATCCAGAGAACTTTATTGAGGAACTAGAAAAGGTGTTCGATGTGATACATGTTACTGATACTGTGAGAGTTGAGCTAGCTGCATATCAGATGAAAAATGTTGAAAATGTTGCTAGGACTTGGTTTGATCAGTGGAAAGGGGGTAGAGCTGAGGATGCTCCACCTGCGGGTTGGACATGTTTTTAAGAGGCTTTATTGGGGGATTTCTTTCCCCGAGAACTGAAAGAGGCTAAGGTACGTGAGTTCCTCACACTTAAGCAGGATTCTCTAAGCATTCATGAGTATGGGTTGAAATTCACCCAACTGTCTCGCTATGCTCCTGAAATGGTTGCAGACATGAGGAGTAGGATGAGTTTGTTTGTTGATGGTTTGGGTCGCCTGTCAAGCAAGGAGGGTTGGGCAGCAATGCTTATTGGGGACATGGACATCTCGAGGTTGATGGTCTATATGCAGCAGGTAGAGGAAGAGAAGCTGAGGGATAGAGATGAGTTCAAGAATAAGAGGGATAAGACATATAATGAGTTCGGGCAACAGAAAAATATACCAACCGGTCATCTTTCCAACAGAAACAGAAGGGCCATGCTTCATCATCTGTTAGTGCACATGCACCTAAGAACAAAGGTGAGTACAATAATCAGAATTTCAGATCTAAACCTGCTTATTCTCAAAGTAGCGTGGCACAAGGGGGTAGTAAGCCTCCTGCATGCGCCAAGTGTGGTAGAAACCATTCAGGTGTTTGTCGTGAGGGCTCCATTGGTTGTTTCAAGTGTGGTCAGAGTGGGCATTTCATGCGAGAGTGCCCAAAGAACAAGCAGGGAAATGATAATGGGGGCCATAAATCCCAGTCTTCTTCAGTTGCTCCACCAGACAGAGCTGCACCTAGAGGGGCTACTTTCGGTACTGGCGGAGGAACAAACCGCTTATATGCTATCAACAGTCGCCAAGAGCAAGAGGATTCACTAGATGTTTTCACTGGTATGATTCAAGTCTTTGACTTTACTATTTATGCCTTGCTAGATCTAGGAGCGAGTTTATCTTTTGTAACTCCTTATGTTGCTATGAACTTTGATGTTATTCCTGAACAAATTAGTGAACCATTCAGTGTCTCTACGCTTGTTGGTGAGTCTGTTCTAGCAGAGAGAGTATATCATGATTGTCCTGTTTCCGTCAATCACAAGAGTACCATGGCTGATTTAATCGAATTAGACATGGTAGACTTTGATGTCGTTCTTGGTATGGACTGACTTCATGCATGTTATGCCTCAGTTGATTGTAGAACTCGAGTTATCAAGTTTTAGTTTCCAAATGAGTCAGTCTTAGAGTGGAAAAATAGTTCAGCAGTGCCTAAGGGTCGTTTCATTTCGTACTTTAAGGCAAGGAAATTAGTTTCTAAGGGGTGTGTCTATCACTTAGTCCGAGTTAATGACTCAAGTGTTAAAGTACCTCATATTCAGTCAGTTCCTGTAGTAAAAGAGTTTCCAGAAGTCTTTCCAGATGATCTTCCCGGAGTCCCCCCTGAGAGAGAGATAGACTTCAGTATAGATCTTCTTCCAGATACTCGTCCTATCTGTATTCCGCCATACAGAATGGAACCAGCAGAGTTGAGAGAGTTGAAAGAGCAGTTAAAGGATCTTTTAGATAAGGGCTTTATTCGACCAAGTGTCTCACCTTGGGGTGCTCCGGTCTTATTTGTGAGAAAGAAAGATGGTTCCCTTAGGATGTGTATAGATTACCGTCAGTTGAACAAGGTTACCATTAAGAATAAGTATCCTCTTTCGAGAATTGATGATCTTTTTTATCAGCTTCAAGGTGCATCTTGTTTTTCGAAAATATACCTCAGATCAGGTTACCATTAGTTGAGAGTAAGGGAGTGTGATATTCCAAAGACAGCTTTCAAAACCTGATATGGTCATTATGAGTTTTTGGTCATGTCTTTTGTTTTGACCAATGCACCGACAGCGTTCATGGATCTTATGAATAAAATCTTCAAACCTTATTTAGATATGTTTGTTATCGTCTTCATTGATGACATACTAATCTATTCAAGGAATGAAAAAGATCATGTTGGTCATCTCAGAATAGTTCTTTAGACTTTGAAAGATAAGGAGTTGTATGCTAAATTCTCTAAGTGTGAATTTTGGCTTGAATCTGTGGCATTCTTAGGCCATATTCTGTTTGGAGAGGGGATTAAAGTTGATACTCAGAAAATTGAGGCAATGTAGAATTGGCTTAGACCCACATCTCCAACTGATATTAGGAGTTTTTTGGGTTTAGTTGGCTATTATAGAAGGTTTGTAGAGGGGTTCTCGTCTATTTCGTCTCCTTTGACGAAGTTAACTCATAAGATTGTTAAATTTCAATGGTCTGAAGCTTGTGAGAAAAGCTTCCAGGAATTGAAAAAGAGGTTGACTACCGCCCCAATTTTGACCTTACCAGAAGGTACTTAAGGTTTTGGTGTATTGTGACGCATCTAGATTTGGTTTGGGTTGTGTCTTAATGCGGAATGACAAAGTTATAGCTTATACCTCCGGACAGCTGAAAGTTCATGAGAAGAACTACCCAACCCATGACTTAGAGTTGGCTGTTGTATTATTCGCTTTGAAGATATGGCGTCATTATTTGTATGGTGTTCATGTTGATATATTCACTGATCACAAGAGCCTTCAATATGTGTTCACTTAGAGAGAGCTAAATCTCTGACAAATGAGGTGGCCAGAGTTACTCAAGGATTATGACATGCGTATTCTTTATCACCCAGGTAAGGCTAATGTTATTGTTGATGCCTTGAGCAGGTTGTCTATGGGTAGTACTGCCCATGTCGAGGAAGAAAAGAGAGATTTAGCGAATGATGTGCATAGACTTGCACGCTTAGGAGTCTGACTTATGGATTCCACAGAAGGAGGAATAGTGGTGACGAATTGGGCTGAATCATCACTAGTGTCAAACGTGAAAGAAAAGCAAGACCAAGATCCCATTTTTCTAGACTTAAAGGCAAATGTTCATAAGCAAAGAGTATTAGCTTTTGAACAAGGGGGAGATGGCGTATTGAGATATCAAGGTAGATTGTGCGTACCTATGGTGGATGGACTCCTAGAGAGGATCATGGAGGAAGCTCATAGCTTTAGATATTCCATTCATCCGGGTTCCACAAAGATGTATTGCGATTTGAGAGAAGTGTATTGGTGGAATGGCATGAAGAAGGGCATCGCAGAGTTTGTTGCTAAGTGTCCAAATTGCCAACATGTGAAAGTAGAGCACCAAAGGCCCGGTGGTTTGGCTCATAATATAGAACTTTCAGAATGGAAGTGGGAGATGATCAATATGGATTTCATCACAGGTTTGCCAAGGTCTCGCAGACAACATGATTCTATTTGGGTGATTGTCAACAGAATGACAAAATCAGCCTACTTTTTACCAGTAAAGACTACCCATTCAGCAGAGGATTATGTCAGGTTATATATTCAGGAGGTGGTAAGACTTCATGGGGTCCCAGTCTCCATTATATTAGAAGAGGTGCACAATTTACTGCACAGTTCTGGAAATCTTTTTAGAAAGGTTTGGGTTCGAAGGTGAATTTAAGTACTGCCTTTTATCCTCAGACAGATGGGCAATCAGAGCGCACTATTCAGACTTTAGAAGATATGTTGAGGGCTTGTGTGATTGATTTCAAAGGGAATTGGAATGATCACCTACCTCTTATTGAGTTTGCTTACAATAACAATTACCACTCTAGCATCCAAATGACTACTTATGAAGCTCTTTATGGGAGAAGATGCAGATCTCCTATCAGATGATTTGAAGTTGGTGAAGCAGGGTTGATAGGACCAGATTTAGTCCATCAAGCTATGGAGAAGGTTAAAGTGATTCAAGAGAGGTTGAAAACGGCACAGAGTCGTCAGAAATCCTACACTGATGTTAGGAGAAGGGCGTTAGAGTTTGAGTCTATCTAAAGGTTTCACCGATGAAGAGTGTTATGAGGTTTGGTAAAAAAGGGAAACTTAATCCCCGGTATATCGGACCTTATAGAATATCCAAAAGGATGGGAAATGTAGCTTATGAGTTGGAGCTACCACAAGAGCTAGCAGCGGTTCATCCGGTGTTTCACATCTCCATGTTGAAGAAGTGCATGGGCGATCCTTCATTGATCATACCAACTGAAAATATTGAGATCAAGGATAACTTATCTTATGAGGAGATTCCGGTTCATATTTTAGATCGCCAAATTCGCAAGTTGAGGACAAAAGAAGTAGCTTCAGTCAAAGTCCTTTGGAGGAACCAATTTGTTGATGAAGCTACTTGGGAGGCTGAAGAAGATATGAAGAAGAGATATCCACATCTCTTTGAATCCGGAGGGAATGCAGATCAAGGTACTAATTCTCTACTTAGTACTCTTTGAATTATGAATGAGCATGTTGATTGCTGCATTTACTTGTTGGGTGTTTGAACTAGATGTCACCACCCTTAGCTTAGTGAAATAAAGCTCATTCGAGGACGAATGTTCCCAATGGGGAGATATTGTAACATCTCGCACCTAGAAACGACTATAAAGAGTTTAAAAATATGAAAATATTGATTTTTGGAAAGAATAAGGAAAGTATGGAAATTTTTGTCTAAGTTAAGAAAGTGAGTTTTGGCCATTTTCAAAAGGCCATAACTCCCATAACTCCTAGCTCAGGATGAGTTAGGAGCAGCTCTTGATATGGTTGGAACCTTGGAGATATCTTTCCAACGCCGCCAAGTTTGCGTGATTTCGACAACATATGAGTGAGATATGCTTTTCGGAAGTTGAGATGTTGGATTGAGGAAAGTCCCATTAGGGAAGGGCAAAGCAGTCTTTTCTCTAATTTATTTCCTAATTCATTTTTAGGGATTTATTGGGGTAAAAATTTATTTTTGTTCAGATTAGAAAATTAAATTCACGCTTAGGGCTTGGAGAAAAGAGAAAGGAAGAAAGAAAAGGAGAAAAACCAAGATTTTGCCAAGAACGTTCAAGCCTTGCGAATGGAATTCATTGGGGGTGATCCCTACAAGGTATGTGAGATCACATAGTGTTGGGTTAGTTCACCCACACGCCAAACTTGTTTCAATTCAACAGATTTGGTGTTGTTTGAATGATAAGAAAGTGAAGTTCTTGAAGAACATTGTTGAATTCTTGTTGGTTGATTGTTGAATGCCTAGTGTTGATTTGATTCGTGTTTCCGGGTTATTTTTCGAGTTAAATCTATTGGTTATTGAGGGTATTAATTATCCTAAGTGGTTGGGGAAAGAACTATGGAAGTTTAGAGGGTTTAGAGATGAAAAACGAAGGAGAAAAGTTGGAGTTTTCTGGGCAAAGGATTGGGGCGCCGCGCCTGCCAGAGCGCCACAAAAGTTCCTCTGAACTTTGGCCTCTGGCGTGTCGCGCCAGCCAGAGCGCCACAGAAAGTTCTCTGAACTTTGAGGGTTGGCACCCCGCGCCTCTCAGAGCGCCAGGGACGTCAGTTCTCCCCATTCGTTCCCCACCTTTTTGTACGTGTTCCTTGGTGATGTACCTACGTTTTCTAGTTAATTCCAATACTCTAAGGTACATCTAGATATCATGAAATCATCCATAAACATGAGATCATGAACCTTGAATCCATAATCCAATTCAAGGAAAGTTGAGATCAAAGACAAGAGAAGTAAGAGTCAAGACAAGAAAAGTTCTTAGAGTTTTCCAAAAGTCTTTTCCAAATGTTTTAACTTTGTTTTAAGACTTATAGTTCAAGTTGAGTAAAGAGTAAAGTTTGAAGTTCATTTCTTCAAAAGTATATGGGGACTAAGTATTCCTAAAGAGATTTAAAATGTTTTCACATTTAAATAAGACGGAAACTGAGATTTCCAAAGAGCCTTCGGGCTAGTCTTTAGAAAAAGTAATCGCTTTCTAAATGGAGTAAGAGGGGAGATTTTGATTTCCAAGATAGCCTTTAAGCTAAGTTTTTGAGCACTAATCTTAAATCACAGAAGAAATATGTTTTTAAAACATAAGAGCCGTATATTTTGGGAGTAGTATTGAGCACCGAATTGGGGACGAGCATGAGTTTAGATAGCTCACGTCACCATAGAACCATATAGCCATCATGGGTAGAAAAGGGTCATACTTTTTAGATGAATCCTTTTCGCAATAGACTAGTGGATCCATTAGGTAGTTCATGTTCTATACCCTTGGTCGGGTATAGGATGCGCTGGCAGCGTGAGGTAGATCGTTGTATTATCACTATAGCTCTTATGTGATGGTTGTCGGTTAGAGAAACTCCCACAGAAGTTATTGTATTTTTATATACATCAGTTTATTGTATTCTACATACATTTCAGAGTTATGTTGTATCCTTGTACATACATAGAGTTGACATCATGTTTTTAAACAACTTTTCTTTTATATTACACTTGTTTAAACTACTTTATATTGAAATGAGTTCAGTTAAGTATTCATGAGTTGAGCAGAGTCAAGGTAAGTGTTTCTTTCAGATTCTCTTTCCGGCCTATGTTGTTTTAGTATTCCAACCTGCATGCTCGTACATTCAATGTATTGATGCCAGTTGACCTGCATCTTATTATGATATAGACACAGGTAACTAGGATCGGTATTCCAGCGCATCGTTGATCCAATGAGCAGTTCAGAGTCAGTCGGTGAGCCTCTTTGCATTCTAGAGGACTCTTTTTTTGCTTTCTAGTTAGTTCGTTAGGATGTTGTGGGGATTGTTCCAACATCCATCTCAGTTGTTTTAGAGGTTTCATAGATAGTCAGATGTTAGTCCTTTGAGTCTTTTCATTATCAGATCTTATTGTTAAAACTTGGGTTGCCACTTTTGGCCAAATTTAATGTTTAATCTTTAAAACATTCTCATTTATTTTATTTCAGTTCGGTTAAGTTCATTTATCGTTACAGATATGAATATTGTCTTCAGCTGAGTTAAGTAAGTCATGCCAAGGGTTCGCTTGGGGCCAACAATGGTCTTCGAGTGCTAGTCCCGCCGAAGGTGTAGGCTCGGGGAGTGACACTAAAGGTCCAGTTTCTTGTAGTGAATGCTAGTTGGCAACGCTTAAGTGGAGGAATTAGTCTCACATGACTTGTCGCATCATTAAAAATATGAATTATTAACTTTTGAGGGTATTTGTAATTGATTTCTTGAGATAACGATGGAATATTTATATAATATACCACTTAAATGCAAGATCTAGTTTGACGCTAATTCCATCTTCTATCTCATGTTAATTATCTCACGATTATCGCGTTCATCTCACCCCAAACTTTATTATGAAAATGAAGTTGTCGATGTAAAATTTTATTTTCTAATTATTGAATTTCCTGTCTTTATTAGTTCACAAATTATGACCTCGTTTCATTACACTTCTTGAATGTTTCCAATATAACTAGTCCTGGAAATCCGAATTTAACTATATAAATTTTTTTTTTGGGTAAACAATTATATTACATTTTACTATGTATCTAGTTCTATAACTTAACTCTTACCTTTATAATGTAAGGACAGAACGTAATAGTAATAAAGGAAAAGTTTTACTCATAACAAGCTCAATGCCATTTCTTAAATCTGTTTTATTTTAGTACGAAGAACTTACAGACATCCTACTAGTTTAGGAGCTAATTAATATATTAGATACACACTAGTTTGTAATTGTACAAATCTTATAAGATTTTGGTGCGTCTACATACAAATCTCGAAATACACGGGTCAAAATTAGGTATAATTTGTTTTAGATACACGGTATCTAAGTGGATTTACATGTATCTGGGGATACATAGACAAATCTCATTCTCCTCCCTACCATTGCGCTCATCACTCTCCTATCTCATTCGCGTATATATCCAGTATTCAGATACATGTATCTAATATGATTCACATGTATATGAAATACATAGACAAATTCCACTCGCCTCCCTCTTGTTCTCACTCGCCTATCTTCCTATTTTAGTGTATCTGATAGCAAAACACATGTATCTAGGTGTATGTGATTTGAAATCTAGTATGAAACTATTAATTAATAAATTAAAAATATAATTATTTCCAATTAGTAAATATCAGTACTGTTTTAAAAGGCGGGGGCGTAAGGCGAGACTTTTTATGTAGTACCAGGCGAGACTTAAGCCCCGAGACACGGGGCGTAAGTCTTATGGATCTACGGGGAGTAGTCTCATGTATATTCAATTTTTTTAATTTTATTACTAAGAAAATAAGCAAAAGTAAAACTTTCAATTATTTTACAAATAAATTTGATAAATAACCTATAATATATAGAAAAAATTATTATGATTTTCATTTGAGCAAGGTATTAATAACCAATAATGAAGAAAAAAAGTATTACAATTACTATTTGAGAAATATCATTACACCAACAATAAAAAATACGATTTAAAGTAAAAGAGATTCAAAAACCAAAAAAAGAAAGAAAAAACGTCTAGGGCATACATTTTTATGTCCAGGACTTACGTTTTTACATTTTGAGCTTACACCTTATGGATCTACGTCTTTCATTTGCGCCCCAGAGCGTTTTTGGTACACCTCGCCTTGAAACTCGCCCGGGACTCGCTCCAAAAAACATTTTTGAAAACACTGATAAATATAATAGAAATATTTGTGTAATTAATTAGTTTTTCCTTTTAATTGCTAGAAGCAAGGAAAATATTTTAAAGTTGGTAATTCAAAAATAATAACTCAACTAGTAAAGACTTATTGTAGTTCCAGCATTGTTGTCAACATGAATTAGCACATTTTTCTTTATTATATAACCAATAATTAACCATATAACCGATCTCTGTTAGTTTCTTGTCTGAAGATTAAAAAAATGGATTCTCATATCTGAATGTGAGAATGTGCAAGTGGATCTTTTCGAAAATTTTGTCTCTGATCATTAATTAAGTGTCACTATTTTAATTAAGCTTGTCACAGTCTAATCACTAATGTTACATAACATCAATTTTTCTAGCAATAGCACTAGTACTAGAATTTCTCAACACTTTTATATTAACCTATAATTTTTTATTATGAAAAAAGAAAATCAGAGAAACAAGGGATGAAACGAAAACGACAGGTCATTTTATAAAATTTATATCATATCAATTTTTAATTTATTTAGGACCACAATTAGATTATTTTGTTTTGAAATTATCCTATTATCTTGATTTCTTTTATATTGTTACAGTCTGATTAATATTTTATATCTTTTTTAAAACATTATGAAGTTAGTCACAACTCACAAGTAGAAGAACACAATATCATATATGCTTTTGTAAGATTTATGCAAAAAAATCACTTGATATTTTTATTCTTTAAAATATGATAAGTTAAGAGAAAATTAAAGACGATAAGATTAAAAATACATCTCAATATGTTACAATGATAAAAATAAACAATATTAAGCAAAGACAAAAACTTCGATTACACTAATGAGAGATGAGACTCAAGACTCAAAATTGAATCTACTAAGCTAATTAAATATCCGATAAAAGAAATTTAAATGATATGATAGAAAGTTTTTGAATACCTTGTAGTTTGCTACTCAAAATTATTGAAATACTTTGTAACTTACTAATCAAGATAATTATACCTTATTTAATTTCAATAGGAGTAACATAATACATTTTAGAGGCAGGATTTGGGTGTTTATTACCTATTGGCTTGTTAGCCAGCCATTTCTATCCTATTACCCCAAACCCAAGGTGAAAAATTTAATGTTTCATTATTTTTAAACTAATACATAAAATATAAATTTAATGTTTCATTATTTTTAAACTTAATACATAAAATATATTTTACACATAAATTTATTTGGGATGGTTCACTTTTTTAATTTTATTTTATTTTAAAAAGTTTTATTTTTATAAAAGTAACAACTCACCTAATAATTCGGCATGGTTATAAATTCAAATAAAAATCTATCATTTTATCGGTTAAGTCAACTCGCCCTAATTTATTTTTTTTAAAAAAAAAACTACATCACTATTTGTAGAGAACTAAATGGATTGAAATAAAAGAAATATTCTATTTTCATTAAGATTCTAAACTAAAGAAAAATAAATATTTATAATTTATGTACATTCTAAGCTAATTAGAATGACAGTAAAATTCAATTAACTGGTTACGGTCAAGTATAGTTGATAATCACATTTTAAAATATGAATTTGAACTATAAAGAAATTAAGTATTTTATCATTAATCACATGTAGATCCTAATTAGAGGGAAAGTAATTACTTTAAAATATTTCTAGTTATACTTTTAACAATTCTGACAAGACTAAAATATTTATAGAAAATATTGGACATAAAATAAACATACTAACATGACTTAGAAGCATAATGAGACAAAAAGAAACATTTTATTTTGAAGAATGTATTGTGTATGTATAAATTACAAGGAAGAGAGCTGACTTAGTCATCTCTCTTTTAGCAAATAAATACAAGAGAAAAATAAATCAGCATGTTGAAGTAAGAAATTATGCTAATCTTCTCTGTATCGTTCCAATGAACCATGAAGTATACCTTAGTTCGGTTCTGTTTGGTCTATGATGACTTATTAAGTAGGGATGTGAGACTAATGAAGTAATCTTCACTGCATGGAATTGTTAGACCACCCATTGGATGGCTGTACCCAAACTCTTCTTTAGCCCAATGTAACAAATCTTGAAACAAAGGATGGTTCAAATGTGCTATTGGAACAACAAATCTCCTACATGTTTCACCAACATATACTACAAAATGTCCCTTTGGAACATAATTAGTCGTGGTTGTTGGTGATACACTTTCATTTTTATGTGAAATCGATCGTCGAAGTTTGTTTTTGGCATGCGATATACCAACTAAACCTCTTCCCATTTTTCGAGAAAAAGTAAGCGAACAACAGGGCGATATTCTAAAAAAAGAAAGAAAGAAATAAAAACAAGCTGAGATATAAGAGTGAAAGACTAGCTAGGTTATAGCAAAACAACAGAGGAGCTAGATAGCTTTGACAAGGAGGAAGAGGATTCAGGTCACCCGTTCCTTTGACTCAAACACAAACTTACTTGAAAAATTGAAGAGCAGGGATAATAAAATTGTATTGACTAGTGTTTGCAATGGTACGTAGCTTTTGGAAAGTAAAGTGTTATATATATAGGGACACTAGTACATTCATCAAATTATGAATAAAGAAGAGTCTAGTAAGTGAATTTGGTAAAACATATGGTTAGATATTAGCAAAATATCACATGGTATTTGGCTTAATATATATATTAAGACAACATGTGTTACCACTTTAGGGTACAAAGAAGAATAATAAGCAGTTTACACAATATAAAAAATGTGATATGCTAATATATGTATCTAGTTATTCTCTACAAGCACTTACACTCACTACATTTCAAAATTTACGATTGTTTGTTGATACCTAATAAGTTGAGAATCCCAAAGAGTTTGTTCTCTATTATAGGAGCATTGAACTTGAACTTGCATTATTTAGTCACATATTTACAATTAAAACTAAGTGGGGTCATTGGGATAATATATTTAGATTCTTGATATTGGAGCCTCAACTCACCTTGTACAATTTATTTAATTGAGTCAGGTTAGTTGATTAAGATTTGTATTTGGATTCTCTACTTAAAGATTAATTCCAACTTTGTTCAAGAGTAAAAATGCCTTAATTGATAGAGATTTCTTGTCGAGAATTGGATTTTAACTTTCTTAACATGTTTGTTTCTGGAGTTTAAGTTTTATACATAATTTTTCTTTATATAGTATTATTAGTTCGTCCAAAAAATATGTATAAGTAAGCTTTTTAAAATTGTGGGATAAAATACATTGTTTGCTCCAACATGTAAAGCGAGCGATATGATCGATGATACATTAATTATTGAGTAAATTTTAAGTTTAGCAAACATAAAAATTATATTAGCGCTTATGTTTGCTATGAAACATCTCAGTTGTATAAATCGCAGCCATGCAACTCGTTTGTATAAAAAGCGCAACGATTGTATATGTATATCAGTTAGATAATTGTATATATGTAACCACTATGTATATGTATCAATGATTGTGTTTGTATATCTGCATAAGATTTGAATTTGTATACAATTGAATCGAATTAAAACATTTGTATATCAAATCTCTCTCTTTCTCTCTCTCGCTTTATACAACACAAATTATACATTGTATATTTTGTATAATTTGTGTTTGTATAAAGCGAGAAAGAGAGAAAAGCAAAAGAGAACTGGGCAGGGAAAGATTTGTATTGTATAATTATAAGTTATAGGACGAAGAGATATGTATATACACTTTTCTCTCGCTTTATACAAACACAAACACAATTTATACATTTGTATACATTTGTGTTTGTATAAAGTGAGAGAGGCGGCGAGCGAGATTTCTGGGGAGAGAGGCGAGTGGCAAACTGTTTGCTACAGATTAGAATTAAATGAAATTGTGATTGTAGCATTTATTTTGAATTAATAGTTTACTATTTTATACAATTTTCCCTTTTTATATTAACCATGTATATTAGTTAAACTCTTATTTGTGATTAGGTGTATCATTAGATTCCTAACAGCTTAGTTGCCACATAAGCATAATTTGCCACATCATCAATAAAGACATAAAATTCCATGTCACAACATGACACGTGAAATTGCTAATTTTGTAGTAAAACTTACTTAATAAGTGGAGATTTTTTTTTTTAATTTCAAAGGATTCCTTCTTTAAAAGATTGGGGTAAGAGAAACGGGAAGGAAATTAGAAGGTTAAAAGTTGAATCCTTACTTAGGTAGAAAAAAATTCAAATAGTCAATTAATTAAGTTTTTAAAATTTTCTTCAAAGGATTCCTCTCATATATATTATCGTGATCTCTCAGAATTACTATCTTTTGGTTCAAGCAATCATTTCTTGATTTGGTTCCTGATTTCTTCTGTCATTAGTTACAAGGTGAGAACCATTACTAGTTANAAGATTGGGGTAAGAGAAACGGGAAGGAAATTAGAAGGTTAAACGTTGAATCCTTACTTAGGTAGAAAAAAATTCAGTCAATTAATTAAGTTATTAAAATTTTCTTCAAAGGATTCCTCTCATATATATTGTCGTGATCTCTCAGAATTACTATCTTTTGGTTCAAGCAATCATTTCTTGATTTGGTTCCTGATTTCTTCTGTCATTAGTTACAAGGTGAGAACCATTACTAGTTATTAGTTTATGGATAATGAGTTAATGATTTTGTTAACAGTTTCAAACTTTTATTTTTGGTTGTCTCAAACTCTTGGTTATTCTATAATGTGTTGCTTTGAACAAGATATAATATGTCAACTCATGTGCATGGTTCATTTGGTTTGTCACCTTGTTCAATGATTTGTTTGTTAAATCTTAATGGCTAAATCAATAACCGAACCGATAACGATCAATAACTGATAACAATAAGTCAATATCTTAATGATTTTATAATGATTTAGCATGTTACAAATCGATAACTGATAAGTCGAATTGATAAACTTCAAATCAAATGAAACCGATCGATACATAATCCTAAATTTGAATTTGTTAAAGCATCTAAGTTTTGAAGAATGTCAAAGTGCATAGAACAGGTTGAGTCAAAGTGCATACAAGTGTATTATCTAATACGAGTAGAAGAAGGAGTTCATGATTAATAAAGTTTTCTTATTCAATTAAGGAAAACTATTTCTCATTCAATTAAGGACAACTATGCGACAATTTTCCTTTCAAAGCCGAGTGCAAGGAGGAGTCCTAGTCAAGTTCGTTTTAAACAAGGCTTTTTAGTAACGAAGACAAGTTCGAGTTGAACAAGGACTTTGAGGAGGCGTGATCTATAAATAGGGCAATAGTTTCTTTGAAAAGAGTTGCGCACTTACATTGAGAGTAATATCAAAACATGATCAAGAGTTTTGTGAGAGTTTTGATTTTTATTTTGGGGAGTGCGGCGAGTTGAGAGATATTGTTCGATTGTAGTCAAGAGTTTTTGAATACAATCAAGTGTTTGTGAGTAGGTTTCATTTGACAAGTTTGAATAACTTGAAGAACGATAGAAGACTTAAACCTGTGGTTTTTGTCTTGGGTAGTTAGGAATTAAAGTTTATAATTCCTTAGGTTACAAAGCTTTGTAATCATTGTGTTATTTGAAGGTGTTATAAATAATACAGAGTGTTGAGCAAGGTGTTATGCGAAATTGTTTATTGTTAAGCTTTAAATAAAGAGGAACAAGTAGTGAGTACGTGTTCCTTCATAGAATTCAGGAGGATAGAATTTCAACAAGTGGTATCAGAGCAGATCATCTTAACAAAAGTCTAATAACTTAAGATAAGATTATCATGAATTCTGCACCTCCTCTTAGACATGGTCAGGGACAACACATCAACAGACCACCATTATTCAATGGACAATGCTACTCATGGTGGAAGACAAGGATGAAAAACTTCATTCAAGCCGAAGACTACGAACTATGGGTTAGAATCATGATGGACCGCTAACTCCTATTGTTACAGATAGTGAAGGAAACACTGTACCAATACCTAAAGAAAAATACGGAGAAGCTGACTACAAGATGCTGAGAAAGAATGCAAAGGCCAAATGCATTCTTGTATGTGGACTAGGACATGATGAGTTTAATCGCATCTCAAGTTGTACCTCTGCGAAACAAATATGGGACACCTTACAGAACGCTCATGAAGGTACAACTCAAGTTCGAAAATTTAGAATTGCCAAGCTATGCACTGAATATGAAGCCTTTAAGATGAAATCTGAAGAATCACTTCAAGATATGATCACCAGATTCACTATTGTGGTAGACGAGATAATCTCCTTGGGAAAAATTACACCACTGAGGAACAGGTAGACAAAGTGCTTAGGACCTTGCCTAGATCATGGGAAATAAAAGTTACTACAATCAGAGAAGCTAAGGATTTAACAAATATGACTCTGGATGAACTGGTAGGAAATTTCAAAACATATGAGATGAATGTTGATAAAAGAGGTGAAGGAAACAAAGAGAAAAATCTTGGACTCAAAGCAACTGAAAGTGATGAATCAGATATATATGATGAGGTTTTAGCACTGATCAGCAGAAACTTCAAGAAACTATTCAAAAGGAGATTGAATTCTGGCAAAAAGTCACCACCCACCAAGGAAAAGACTACAGAGAAACCACAAAGTGGAGGATGCTTTAAGTGTAGTAAAACTGATCGTCAGATTAAGGACTGTCCTATGTGGGAAGTAGAATGGAGAAAGGAAAGGGCTAAAAAAGAGAAGATGGAACTTTTAAGCAAAAGAAAAAACAAAGAGAAGGAACAAGCGATGTATGCAGCTTGGGGAACAGGTTCTGACATGTATGAAAAAGATGTTGATGACATTGCCTTAATTGCCATAGAAGAATCAGAACCTGAACCTGAATCAGACTCTGAAGGAATGGAGGTAAATCTCTTTGATCTTAACGATAAGCTAGTAAAATTCTCTAAGAAAAAAATATATTTTTTAACGCTCATATCTATAGATACAATTCAAGAACTAGTTAAAACCAAAAATCAATTGCTTGCCTCCATGACTAGTTTAAAGTTTGAGTATATTGATCTCGAAAAACTCAACAGTGAACTACAGGGGAAAACCAAGCAATTGTTGCAGAAAATTCAGCAACTTGAAACCTGCAATGTAGCACTAAAATCTGAAAATATAAAACTAAAAATTCTTGGTAAAGAAAAGGTGTGTGATCAACCCAAGCATGAACATGAAGTCAATAAACTAAAAAATGACTTAAGCTTGGAAAAAGAAAAATCTAGGAGAATGAATCTTGAATTGTCCAAGATAAAAACTGATCTGGATAGAGCAAATAAATGGACAAGATCATCCATGATAGTCACACATCTGGGTAACAATACTCGAAACATCAAGGCTGGAATAGGTTATGAGAAATCTCAAAATGAAATTCCTCTATTTTGTAGTCTTTGTGGTAAAACTGGTCACTCCAAACCTAATTGTCAAAAAACCAGAACTAGCACACACCTAAGGAACAAACACCTTCTAAACAAAACATGACTTCCAAACTGGATAAATAGAGATCTTATTCATCCTTTTGATCAAAACAAAGGACCCAAGTTGATTTGGGTTCCTAAAACTAACCTTTAATTCTTTTTCAGGAAGAAGTGAGAGGAAGCAGGCAACATTGGTACATGGATAGTTCTTGCTCAAGGCACATGACTGGAGACAAAGCAATGTTTCTCTCACTTGAAGAAGGAAAAGGTGGAATGGTAGCATTTGGTGGTGGAAAAAAGGGACAAATCAAAGGCATTGGTAAGATTGAAAGATCTGATGAACACTCAATCGAAAGGGTGTACTACGTGGAAGGACTGAAACACAATTTGCTTAGTAATATTCCAACTATGCGACAAGGGAATCAAGGTAATTTTCCTATCCACCGGTGTTGAAATAATCAATCTAATCACAAAAAAGGTAGTCTTAACTGGAAAAAAGGACAAACATGTCTACACTGTAGACACTTCAATCACATCTGATGAGAATCTAGCATGTCTAAGTGTGTTGGATAAAGATCTTCTACTTTGGCATAAACGACTAGGTCATGCTAGCCAAGTACAACTAAATAAACTCATCACTAAGGACTTAGTAATAGGACTACCTAAAACAAAGTTCAAAGAAGAAAAGATGAGTGAAGCTTGCACTCTAGGAAAAAAAATAAAATTATTATTTAAATCAAAACAAGTGATAAGCTCAACCAAGTCCTTAGAACTAATATACACATGGATTTATGTGGACCAATGAGAGTTAAAAGCAGGGGAGGGAAAAGATATATGTTCGTGTTAGTTGATGACTATACTAGGTTTACTTGGACATTATTCCTGGCATCAAAAGATGATGCATTTGATGCATTCTGCTATTTAATAAGAAAGCTTCAAAAGAAATTTGATAAACAGTTAATGGCAATCAGATTTGATCATGGAAAAGAATTTGAAAACTCAAAGTTTGCCCAATATTGTGATGTCCATGGAGTTGACCATAATTTCTCTGCCCCTAGAACCCCTTAACAAAATGGTGTAGTTGAAAGGAAAAACAAAACCTTGCAAGAAATAGATATAACCATAATGATTGAAAACAAAATCACCAACCAATTATGGGTAGAAGCCATAAATACTGCTTGATATACCATAAATAGATGCATGTCTAGACATGTGTTAGATAATACTCCCTATGAATTGGTAAAAGGTAGAAAACCCAACATCGCTCATCTAAGAGTGTTTGGGTGTAAGTACTTTATTCACAATAATGGAAAAAATATGCTAGGTAAATTTGATGCTAGAAGTGACAAAGGAATCTTTTTAGGATACTCCACACATAGTAAAGCCTATAGGGTACTCAACAAAAGAACAATGTGTGTAGAAGAGAGTGTGCATGCTATATTTGATGAAAGCAATACTATGTCTAACCAAGACTTGCAGGAAAACGAAGTACCATCAAAAGAATACACTGACTCTGTACAGGAACAAATACAAGAAACATGTCACTCAAATACAGTCAATGAAGACAGTGTTGAAACACGTGAGAAAGATGATGCCTCAGAAAAGGTGCCTGATAAAAAAACAAATAGATCTGAATGATGGTCAAGATACAAAATAACCAAATTTGGTTCTAAAAGATTACAAATACCAAATATCACATCCATTGGACAATATACTTACTGATCTCACTTCCGGAATAACCACCATATCAGGGATAAAAAACTATTGTGTTTTTAATGCATTCTTATCCATGATTGAACCAAAGAAGATCAGTAAAGTTCTTCAAGATGCAGACTGGATTATAGCCATAGAAGAGGAACTAAATCAGTTTGAAAGGAGTAAAGTTTGGCATCTGGTGCCTAAACCATTAAATAGAACTATAATTGGTACAAAGTGGGTGTTTCAAAACAAGTTAGATGAACATGGTACTATAACAAGAAACAAAGCTAGGCTAGTAGTCCAAGGATACAATCAAGAAGAAGGGATAGATTATGATGAAACATCCGCACATGTGGCAAGGTTAAAGTCAATCAGATTATTCATAGCATTTGCATCTCACATGGAGTTCACCCTGTATTAGATGGATGTAAAAAGTGCATTTCTTAATGGGTTACTAAATGAAGAAGTATTTGTCAAACAACCCCCACTCTTTGAGAACAATGACTATCCTGACTATGTCTATAAACTTGATAAGGCTCTTTATAGGTTAAAACAAGCTCCAAGGGCATGGTAGGATAAATTGTCAAAGTTTCTCCTAAGCCATGGCTATTCAAGAGGTAAAATTGACAACACACTTTTTCTCAGAAACAAAGGAAAGGACTTACTGGTTGTACATGTATATGCTGACGTCATCATTTTTGGAGCAACAAACAAGACTCTCACAAACAAATTTGCCAACCTATGAGCAATGAGTTTGAGATGAGCATGATTGGCGAATTAAACTACTTTCTAGGGCTTCAAATAAAGCAAACACATATATGTACCTTTATTAATCAGCAAAAGTATGTCAAGGAACTACTAAAAAGATTCAAAATGGAAGATGCTAAACAAATTGATACCCCAATAGCTACAACCACAAAACTAGACTTTGAAGGAACATGTTCTATTGTGGAACAAAAATTGTATAGAGGTATGATTGGGTCACTTTTGTATCTTACCGCCAGCAGGCATGATATTGTGTTCAGAGTGGGATTATGTGCTCGATTTCAAACCAATCCCAAAGAATCTCATCTCCAAGCTGTTAAAAGAATTCTCAGATACTTAAAGGGAACCACTGATTTAGGACTATGGTATCCAAAGGGGAGCAATTTCTAATTAGTAGGTAAGCGCCTTTCGTGATTCAAGTAGTAAGCTGTATGCCGATGTGGATTATGTTGGTTACCTAGCAGACATAAAATGTACCACAAGTATGACTCACTTTCTAGGCTTATGCTTAATTTCTTGGGGATCAAAGAAACAAAACTCAGTTGCATTATCAATGGCAGAAGTTGAATATGTAGCAGCAGCCTTATGATGTGCTCATTTACTATGAATCAAACAACAACTCAGTGATTTTGGGCTAAGTATTGAGTGTGCTCCTATTTTCTGTGATAACACAAATGCAATCAATATTGCAAAAAATCCTACCCAACACAAGAGAACAAAGCATATAGATATCCATCACCACTTTCTAAGGGACGATGTTGAGAAAGGGCTAATCTCCATGAATTTTTGCGCCACTGAACATCAAATTGCTGACATTTTTACTAAGGCATTAGCAAGGGAACAATTTGAAAGGAACAAGTTGGAATTAGGGATGATAAAACTTGCCTAAGCATCTCTGCTCATTGAGTTAACTGTGGTCCCAAATTACATGTTTTTTTAGTATTACTACTCATAATAAACTGTGACTAAAATTCTACTATTCTCAGGAAATTAGGGACTCAAGGGATTAGGATTTCAAGGAACACTATTCCACAATGGAAGGTATGTACACTATACTCATTAAGTAATACTAAAATGCCTTGCCTTGTGCACTCTACCCGTTCCCTTATTAAAGTTGTTGTCAGAAATTATGATTTACAACCGCCAAAAATCAAATCTCA
The DNA here is from genome assembly GCF_019186545.1 of Solanum stenotomum. Lineage (NCBI taxonomy): Eukaryota > Viridiplantae > Streptophyta > Magnoliopsida > Solanales > Solanaceae > Solanum > Solanum stenotomum. Next base: position 48,166,147 of record NC_064286.1, on the reverse strand, counting down.
CTTATCAACGTATCAAATCCATCTATCTCACTTCTCCAAAAACCCTTCCACTTTCCTAATACCTTTCTCTACTCTACTTTTCATTCTTCTTCATCTATCAAAACACTCCATCTTCATTAATCATCTCTACCGTTACACAAATATTTTTTTCCGATCATGGAATTCCCGTCAAATCCCAATCTTGCTATCATCCCTATTGATTATCAAGAAAGCTCGTTTGTCTTACCTGCTCTCTTGTATATTGACTCTTACGGAGTAACCCATCCTGCATATTCTCTCATGGAAGAAGCATCAATTCAGGGGGCTAGGAGAAACCAGAGTTTGGGGTCTAATTTAGGAAATGAAACGATAGCACGTAGTGAGGGGGAACCAATATCCTCAAAGGACAAGTTCATTCTTCTTGTGATGATGACGATGAGATTTCGTTGGTCCAACTGGTTTCTAAAAGACTTCGTTCACGACTGAGTATAATCTCTTGTCGACCCATTGCTATGATTCTTCCAGATGCTCATGAAAGTCCTATTTCTAACCCATCAGTGAGGGCTCCGGTTTGAGTGACTCGATTTGTACAGCGTACTCGGGATGCAATGCTTCTTGCTAAGTCGACTAAGAAAACTCGTCCGGTGCAAAATAAGTTTGTTCTCCCTTCTAATCCTATAGAGATTGATGATGATGACATTATTGAACCCAAGAAGAGTAAAAAACGAAAAAGAAATACATCTAAACTAGAAGAATCTGATCCCAAAGAAACTAATGAAACTGACTCTGCTAGGGCACTATCCTTTATGAGAAGAAGTGTGATTAGGGGTAAGGTAATTACTGGATTTGGGGGTGACCAGATGAGTGAATTACTGGCTCTTTTGCAAGCCCAAAGATGGACTGAACTCCTTAGTCAAGGAACCCATAGACGTAGAATGGGTAGAGAGGAAACCAGGGGTTCTACCTTAATGCAACAGGGTTTGACTTGTCAATTTCAAGTACTATTTGTGGTGTTTCGTTCACCCTCAATGCTGAGATTTTATCCTCTATACTCGGGGTACCAAATAGTGGATTGGGTCACTATGTTAAGCGTGATTGGCCACCTTTAGAGGGAAACACCTCTGCTCTTAAAATATGTCATCGATTCTTTAATGATCCTACACTGAATGAGTCTACTAGAGTTGATAAAGGAACTATGCTACCCTTGCATCAGTTGTTGTTTAATGTTGTACATAAAATAGTACTACCTTGAAAGCAAAAAGAGACGGAGGAAAATTATTTGGATCTCACTCTAATGGAGTTGTTGCTATCTAAGATCCAAATTAACTTACCTGCCCTGATTCTCAGTCATATACATGGTCTATGTGTGTTTGATAAAAAGGAACGTGGACTGGCATATAGGTTCTGGCTTGGTATAGTGTTTGAACATTTTGGTGTTCCTGTTAAAGAGTGGCAGATTCAGACCATTAAGGATGTATTAGGGGTTGTGGATCATGAAACTATACCTGCTATAAAGAGAGGAGCAAATGCACTGGTGCAACGTTTAAAAGCTTCTCTGACCGCCAAAGATAAGGAACTGGATGCTTTATGAGTGGCTCACTCTGCAGAATTAAATCTGCTTCGTATTGCTCATGAGTTGGAACTTGAGAAGTTGATTGTTGAGAACTGTAAAGTAAAGGAAGCACTAGCTCAAACTCAGGTTGCTTTGCACAATAAACGGAATATCAATTCAGGACATCTGAAGAGTATCTTTGAGCTGTTATCTAAGGGTTCCTCATCCTCATCCTCCCTTGTGCCTCCCTCTGATTCCACACCAATCTAATTGTGCAGTGTGTTGTGTTTTGGTTTTTGTTTAAAGACTATAGTGTGCATTTCTAACTTTTTAATGGATAATGTTTCTTGTGTGCTTAATTCTGTGTTGTAACTAATGCCTAAGTTGGTTGTTTTTGGTTATAGTTTGTTATGGTATTATTGCTTGCTATGGTGTAGATCTTTCTTTCCAGTTTTTGTCTAATGTCAAAAGGGGGAAGATGCGTGCATATGTGTTTACCTGTTCAATGCAAGCAGATAGAATTTGTCATAGTAAAAAAGGGGGAATTTGTTAAAGCCTCTAAGTTTTGAAGAATGTCAAAGTGCATAGAACAGGTTGTGTCAAAGTGCATACAAGTGTATTATCTAATACAAGTAGAAGAAGGAGTTCATGATTAATAAAGTTTTCCTTAATTATTTCTCATTCAATTAAGGACAACTATGCCATAGTTTTCCTTTCAAAGCCGAGTGCAAGGAGGAGTCCTAGTCAAGTTCGTTTTAAACAAGGCATTTTAGTAACGAAGACAAGTTCGAGTTGAACAAGGACTTTGAGGAGGCGTGATCTATAAATAGGGAAATAGTTTCTTTGAAGAGAGTTGGGCACTTACATTGAGAGTAATATCAAAACACGATCAAGAGTTTTGTGAGAGTTTTGATTTTTATTTTGGGGAGTGCTACGAGTTGAGAGAAATATTGTTCGATTGTGGTCAAGAGTTTTTGAATACAACCAAATGTTTGTGAGTAGGTTTTGTTTGACAAGTTTGAATAACTTGAAGAACGATAGAAGACTTAAACCTGGGGTTTTTGTCTTGGGTAGTTAGGAATTAGAGTTTATAATTCCTTAGGTTACAAAGCTTTGTAATCATTGTGTTATTTGAAGGTGTTATAAATGATACAGAGTGTTGAGCAAGGTGTTATAAATAATACAGAGTGTTGAGCAAGGTGTTATATGAAATTGTTTATTGTTAAGCTTTAAATAAAGAGGAACAAGCAGTGAGTACGTGTTTCTTCATAGAATTCAGGAGGATAGAATTCCAACAAAATTGTTTTTTTGATATAAAACAAAATTCAATAACCTCGCTAACCTAATTTAAACATGAACTTCATATATTAAACAAATAAATCTTTGACTTGATTTTTAGCTCTGTTTTTCTGCACAAATTAAAGACTTCATTTGTTATAAGATTGTCTTTAAAAAAAAGGGTATGATTTGACATGCCTCAACTAAAATTTCTCTTAGATTGTTATATAAGACATTATTAAATAATTATACATTATTGGTTATGTTAAAAATAATAGTCTTGTTTAATCGTAGTGTAATATTTAGGGGTTTCCTCATTTGCATGTCACAAACATCAGAATAATATGATGTTTACAATTTAAAATTTCATGTACCAATCAAATGTTATATACCAATCAAACATCAGAATATAGACAAATAAAGTACACTTATATAATTGAGATTCATCAAGTATTTTATTATTTTTAATTCATCTAATTTTATTTTCAATTTATTTTATTTTCTCAAGGTTTTGTCCTTACAATGGAGGACTTAGGCATGACTTCAACCTTTATATTTATCAAATATCATAATTATACGGAGGAGGATATAAATCTTAGCCTCCAGAACATTGTCAAAATTATATAAAATCAACTTAATATACCTACATACGCTAAAATATGCAAAAATGCTAGTGGAGTAGTTAGAGAATTCTGCAACATCAACATTAGATCAAGTGACCATTGTAATCTCTAATAATGTCCATCTTTTGAAGATCCAGTATTGGCCTTTGTCAATTAGGGGTGTCAACAAATTGATTTTGATTGATTACTGATCAAAATCAAATTATTGATTTTAGTTTGATTTAATTTGTTTATTAACCATACATCAAAGTAAAAGAAATGATTCATTCAAAAGGGAAAGAAGCTAATGCAAAAATCAGAGGGAGAACTTAATGTTGTTGAAGAAGAAGGAAGTTGACGATTGGAACAGGTCCAACACAGCTGACTGACGTGTCTACAACAAGTGTTGATGAAGAAGGAAGCTGACGATTGGAACATGTCAAAGGAACAGGTCCAACGAAGCTGACTACGAGTTTACAACACTGCTGTAGAATTAGAGTCGCATTAGTGTTGTAATGCTAATGCGACTCTAATTCTACAACAATGTTGTAAACTCGTAGTCAGCTTCGTTGGACCTGTTCCTTTGACATGTTCCAATCGTCAGCTTCCTTCTTCATCAACACTTGATGTAGACACGTCAGTCAGCTACGTTGGACCTGTTCCTTTGACATGTTCCAATCGTCAGCATCCTTCTTCTTCAACAAATGTATCATATAGTGTTACATCACTTCGAAAAAGCTCATTTAAGACTTCACATACCAACATGCTACTGCAGGACAATGAGCTCAATGAAAACTAAATCATTACAACACTTTAAGCAAGTGCTCAAATAACAGGCAACTCTAATGAAAGAGTGACTCCTTTATAAGTTTTTTTACACTTCACTAACATGGGTAAGGCCATACCTTAATTCAAGTCTTACCTTGATTAAGATCAGATTTTAACCAAATTACATATGTTTTGGCATATACAATGCCCTGATGATATGCACACACTCATTATGATGAATGTGGATGTTCCAAGTCCTTTAAATATTGTGTATTATGTAGTTCAGAACTCATGAATTATTGCAAACATACTAAAATGATAGAATTACATTTTCATTTTAATGATGGAATTATCAAGCTGTTCCAATTGCATCTTCACACGCTCATAATTTTCTTCTATATCCTTTATCCTATTCACCAATTTCAGAAGAATAAACCGATATCTTTTGTTGACTCTCTCCATGTCTCACCATCAAAAAATTTACAGTTCGTGGCCTCATAGTGAGGACAAGACCAAAATATTCTCGAATTGTGATTTGACCAAGACATGTGCATTTGAAATAAGTTTCCATGCTTGCATCGCACTTCAGCATTGATCATTGAATCATTATCATCCATACACAACTTATCCAACTCTAATTTTATCATTCCTAACCCTAACATTTATATATAAAAATTGTGAAAGAAATTTAAAATCAGAACTAATAATCAACATGAAAAGGTATAAATATAAAGAATATATACAAAAATAACTTTACTTTTCCGAAGCAATGAGCAATTTAACTCTGATACTTGTATAATAATGGAGGTTTGTTTTTTAAAAGATGAACAACACGTCTGATAAAGAAGAAGAAATCTGAATTAATGAGGTTTCTTTTTTCAACGCTATTTTAAATCGTGGCCAATATTTAGTGGTCAGTAATTGGTTTAAAAAAAGTGGTCGGTATTGTCTAAAAATAGCACCCATGCGCCTCACATAGGTAAAGTCAAAGACTCAGTCACATAGGTCAAAAAAGGATAAAAAATTATTTAAAAATGAGTTGGAGGATAATAAGACCTTAGTATAATTTAGGTATGTCTCTGAAATTTTGGACATAGACTGAGGTACTTATGCATTATCCCTACTTATTATTAATAATTTAAATCAAATAAAAAATAACATCAACAACAATATTCCTAGTGAAGTTCACAAATAAGGGTAGTGTCTATAAACCTTACTTGAGATTGTTCTTAAGGACCCTTAGCTTGAGTACCTTCAAAATTGATACAATGTTTCATCACCATTCAAAATTTTATGAAAAAACATTAGAGAAGAATAATTGTAAAGTGATGTCCCCATTATATATTACATGGCTTCTCCAGATAAGTGAAATAAACCAAAATCACATAGGATTATATTACCTGCCCGCCAAAAAGAAAATGTAAGCAAACATGTAAATTAGATCGAAGTACATTTTTTTTAATCCATATAAAAGAAGTGATCAGATTCGGTTCAATGCCTTTAAAATTAAGGCATCCGTTTTAGGCCCTCAAATTTGAAAGCCCCATTTTTATAAGTTTTTTTAATAAAAAATTATATTATATTGTGTTTTTCTTTCAGTTCATTTCAAAACATTAAAGAATGTTTCTTCTTTTTTTGTCAATCATGAAATTTAACTTCTACATGACATGTTTAAGACCACAAGATTAAAAAATATTTTGGTATATATATATATATATATCTTTAGTTTAAGACCATAGAAAAAATAAAGTTTTTCATTTAAAAAAAGAAATAACTTTGTACCTCACAAATAAAAAATTAGAAGACAGACTCTGATTTATTTTTGATTTTCAAATCTACCAAATGGATTGGATGAGTTTTAACATATTCACGCGCCCAACATAAGTGAGCCCTCACTCTTTGTTATGTGTTAGCTCTCGATGTCAATAGAATAAGAATTAATATTAAGTGTTTAAATGAAAAATTCAGGCAACTTTAAGAGACTGCATAAGTATTTAGCCTTATTTTTTAACTTTGAAAATAATAAAATGATCTTATGATGTCTTACTATCTATAGTTTCCCTCCTAACAAAGATCACCACAAAAATAAAAGTCACCAAAAAATAAAAGAAATCAACTTTAGGATTGTACCCATATAAGTACGCATTAGTCAAATTCGTAAGAGTTTCCCTCATCTTGAACTTGATCAAGATTACATTGTTGTTTTTTCGGTAACTTCTTGCTCATTATCCACTTTGGGCTTCCAAAGTAAATGGTGTTTCACTATCATTAAATTTGTCTAGATGATTCAAAAAATTCTTGTTCCATCAGAAATTGTGAAACTGTCAAAAAAATAGGTTGTAAAAAATATTGATAACTTTATTACCAATCAAGAAAAAGAATGTTGTGCAATTTAAATTATCTTCCTTATCATTGATGTGTATTTTATTCTGAAAATCCGAAGGAGTGTCCTTTACAACATTGAGATGGACCAACCAGCCCATAGAAGTAGGATAGGTGGTCGTGATTATGTTTGATGGGATCAACAACCCAACTCCTTTGATGCGAAGGTTCCTATATTGGAACCAAAATGCCGTTGACGTTATATTTTTTGCTCGTCATTCTATTTCAGATTACATTTTATTACTATTTCCTTATTTGCTTATAAGATGGGAAAAAGGGTCAAAAATACCCCTCAACTGTGGTTTATTAGTTGCCTATATCCCTACTGTTAAAACAAAGTTATGCATGCCCTCGTTGTTACTAATTTCACCATTTATACCCCTCAATTGACGGAAATCCCCAAATTGACTCAAATTAAATAATTTTACTTAAATTACCCAATTTTAACCCGATCCGACCCACCTAATAATATAACCCATTTTTGGTCATCTTTATTTCTGTTCATCTTCATCTTTAAAATTAATAAGGAAAAGTCCAACATAATAACAAATCAACAAATTAACAAGCAAAAGTTGTCCGGAAAAGTTCCGAACAGTGCCCAAAAAATAATAATATCAAACCAAAAAATAAAATAATCAACAACAAAGTGTAATCAAGGCTTCAAGCATTAATCCAAGATTTCGCCAATAACTTAGTTTTTTGAGGTATGTAAGCTCTCATAGTGTTGGGTTCATTCACCCACATGCCAATCATGTTTCTTTGTTCATGAATTCGTCATGAGATTGAGTAATGTTGAGATTTTTTGAGCAAGTTCTTGATGTTTTGTTCATTTTTTTTATCAATGGAGTTATCTTGAGTTCTTCAGGTGAGGGTTTCGCGAATGAGAGATGTTCTTAGTTGATTTTGAGTGGATTTTATTGAATTAGTGATGGATTTATGAATCTAAATGAGTTGGGAGGAAATCATTCGATTCTAGATGAGTTCAGATTGAATATGAGATGAAAAATTTGAAAGTTTATGGGTTGGGGCTGGGCGGCGCGCCAGCAGTGCGCCCAATCAGACCCTAGTAAATGGAGGTCTAGTATGGCGCGCCAGCAGTGTGCCCAATCAGACCTCCAGTAAATGGAGGTCTGGTGCAACGCGCCAACAGCGCGCCGAATCAAACCCCAATAAATAGGTCATTTTCCTTTTCCGTTCTTGTTCTGTATATATTCTTTGGGCTGAGTTTTCATTCTCTTCTTAATATCAACTCTTAAAGTCTTCATTAATCCTTGTGAGATCCTATATATCATAATCATAACTCTTAAATTCATTTTTCAAATCAAGGTAAAGTTAAGAGGAAAGTTCAACAAAGTCTTTGAGTTAAATTGAGAATTCTTTGAAAATTAACTATAGTTTTGAACTAAGTCTTGAGAAAGTAATTATGAGAATGAGAAGAGTTATACACATGAGTTCTATGTTGTCGTTGAGATTCCTGAGCTGAGTCGTTCATGTCCATAATTCTGCATGAACTCTATAAATTGAGTGTTCTTTTAAGAAGAGTAGTATCGTTGAGTTTCGAGTTCCGAGTTCTTGAGTTTTTGAGTTCTTGAGTTCTGAGTATTGAGTTCTATATGGTCATTGAGATCCTTGAGTTGAGTCGTTCACGTCTATAATTTGGCATGAACCTTATTTTGAGAAGTCTTTTACAATTATTTACAACTTGTTTTAAGACTTGAGTAAATGAGTATGAGGATGAAGAGAGTTGAGTTTCATATTTCACAACGAGTTTAAGGGAACTAAGTATTCCCAAGAATGTAACACTTTTACATTTAAAACGAGAGAAACATTAGTTTTTAAATGAGTTTATGAGGAATCTTGAGCATCACCTTTTTTAAGAGGATCTTTTGATTAGTTATCTCACATTGAGGAAGAGTTATATTTTTAAACATTTGAGCATGAGTTATATATTATTGGAAGTAGTATTGAGCACCAATATGGGGATGAGTTCAAACAACTCAAAATTCTCATAAACCATGTATACTAACATGGGTAAAGGGCCATACTTTTTAGATGATTCATTATTGCTTTTAAGCATAGCTTAGTGGGTCAACTTAGTTGAGCATATCTTATACTCCAGCCAGGTGTAGGGAAGTTCTGGCAACGTCGATGAAACGTTGTATCATAACGTAGCTCATAGTGATGGTTATAAGTTAGAGAATCTCCCAAATAAGAGTTATTTTTGTATGTTTACATACATTTGAGTTATTATTGTATTTTTACATACAACTAAGTTATTATTGTACTCTTACATACAATTGAGTTATTATCTACTGTTTTAAAAGTTTTTCATATATTGTATATTTATCCTTGAGTATTTTGAGTTGAGTATCTTATCTTTGAGTTGAGTATCTTCGAGCCGAGTATCTTACCTTTGAGTTGAGTATCTTATCATTGAGTGAAGTTTGAGTTGAGTTGAGTGAGTTTGAGAAGATGTAAGTATGTTTCTTTTCTATCAGCTCAAGCTTATGTTTATATTTAGAGTTCCCCTTATATGCTCATACATTCAATGTATTGGCGTCATTTGGCATGAATCTTTCATGATGTAGATACAGGTATTCAGGGTCATCAACAGACACTCCGTTGATACCACTTGCAGTTCCAGTTAGCTTTGGTGAGCCTCTTTGCTTCTGGAGGGTTCCACTTTTACTTTCAGTTGTTAGGATGTCGGGGTCTTGTCCCAATAATCCTTCTGTAATAGTAGAGGCTTCGTAAATAGTTTAAGGGTCGACGAGTCTATCATTATTTCCTTTGTTGTTGTAATGTTTTGAGGTCATGAGGCATTTAACTAATATTTGTTAAATTATTTTCAGACAATTATTGGAGTTAAGATTAAAGACAGTTTTTAAAGTTTAATTATGCATTTGGAGTTTTCATTTTACTTGAGTAAGTCTTCCGCTGAGTAATGAGCCAGGCCAAGGGTTCGCTTGGAAACCAACAATGGTTCTCGATTACCGGCCACGTCCAGGGTGTAGGCTCAGAACGTGACAATGTGTTAGGGTAAAACTCTAACTCTTCCTCTTTCTCCTCCCTTGATCAGTAGTCAATGACAAGAAACACTCCATTAAAAGAGATATTCTACACCTTGTCAACACACACGTCAAACTCTTAGCCTTTGATTTTCTCACTCTCAAACCAATTCCGCACATACCCATCATTTTTTTCTCGTAAGGGGAGACACCTTTCACGCGCAAACAATGGGTATCGTTGTAAACAGAGATTTCAATAGATTTAATCGAATTCAACATTGACGATGGTGTCAGTTACATACGCAACCAAGAAACTTTGTGTCACTTCTCCCGTCGGATCTAGGCGCTATTAGTGTATCTTTTTAAGTGTGTATGTATCTAATAAATATATTGGAGATTTATGCATGTATTTGACACAATTTGTTATGTCATGTATCCGCATGTTGTCATATGTATCTGTCTTTTATCGTGTATCTTAATATTATCATATATATGTTTGTTAGTTATTACAATATATCTGACTATTTTGGTATTTATCTGAGATACATGTTTTTGGATATAAGGTATAAATTGATACTTGATACATCAAATTATATATATAAAAGATACATGAAATGATATTAGATCATATAAATAGATACGTGAAATTAATACTAGATACATATGACAAATACATGATAATACTAGATACTTTTATGATACATATGAATGTACTTGTATGAATGATACTCATGTATCCAAATGCTTAGTTTATTGGATACATCATATATTGATATATACATCAAATTAATGAATTTATTAGTTTAAGAATAATAAAATGAAATTAATCAAATTACATGACCAAGATACATGTTTTTGTCTTTTATTATTAATATTAATGAATTTATTATTTCAAAGAATAATAAATTAAATTAATTAAATTTTCAGAATTAATTATCTATATATTTTGAAAATCCTCAATTACTCTTGTAATTGAGGAAATCAGTTACAATCAATTAATTTAAACAAATAAAATATGTATCTCATTTAAAAAATTCGGCAGATATATGTATCTCACGGATTCAGACTCGTGTATCCTAAGCATGAAATATGGTAAAAGAAGTAATATTTGAAAGTATCGGGAATCTTAGTAATTAGAACCTAAACTAGTGGAATTTATGTAGTTTAAATAGTATATTTTAAAATAGGAGTTTCAGTTGATGCACGTTTTGTTTGTATTTTGTTTTAAAATTTTTAATTTATTAATTAATATAATTACATAAATATAATTTTAATTGTCCAAAAAATGTGATTGGCGTTTTTAGTGGTAATCGTTACTTGTGAGTTTGTTATTTATTTTAATTTAATTTATGCTATATTTTGATTTATAAATTAAAATAATAATAATAATTATTATTATATATTATATTGATATTATTATTATTATTATTATCTTTTAAAACGAATTAATTTCTCAATTCAAAATTAAAATAATTATATAAAAGACTTTAAAAAGAAGAAGATTATTATTATGACGGTTATTGAGGACATATGGAACTGCCCTTTTATTTTTTTAAATAAATTTTGTAGGTTGGATTTTTTTTTGAAATATTAAACCTGTATTTTTACAAAATTAATAAATTGAATTTAAAAAAAATATTAATTCTGTTTTAAAAATGCTGACATTTGTCATTATTTGTGCAAGTTGATGATGTGTCTATTTTTATTTCAAATTTTGAATTTATAATATTGAATTAGTTATATAATATTTAATTATTTTAATTTAAATTTCTGAAAATTTGTGGCGCTGACATGTGACTTTTTTTCCTTTCCTATTATATATAAATAGAAGATAGATTTACCACAAAACAAATAAATGAGAAAAAGTGTGATAAAGACGAAAATGACCTTGGGTCTCTAATAGGGTGATAGCTAGTTTGAAAAGCAGAGCCTAAATATGTCCTTTCGTCAATAATGTCTCACACAAGTATGACTTAATATACCTCACTGTTGAAGAAGAAGGAAACTGACGATTGGAACATGTCAAAGGAACAGGTCCAACGAAGCTGATTGGCTTGTCTATAGAGCAGTGATGTAAACTAGACATCACATTCATACCGAAGCATTGACAAAACAAGTTTTGTTGGGCATTCATAGTTTTTTTTTTTGCTGGGTATTCGAAGCAAGCTAGGAGTAATTGTTCCTCTACTCACTAGCTTGAGGGGAAGTGTTGAAGAAGAAGGAAGTTGAGGATTGGGACATGTCAAAGGAACATGTCCAACAAAGCTGACTAACGTGTCAATAGTGAAGTGTTGAAGATGAAGGAAGTTGATGATTGGAACATGTCAAAGGAATAGGTCCAACGAAATGGACTACGAGTTTACAGCACTGCTCTAGAGTTAGAGTCGCATTAGGATTAGACTACTTATATCTATTAGGATTATATTACGACTAGGATTAGATTATAACGATTAGGATTATATTACGACTAGGATTAGATTATAACGATTAGGATTATATTACGACTAGGATTAGATTATTTATATTTGCATTATTATTATTATAGTAGTAATAGGTATTGTAGTAGGACTCTAAGTATAGTTAACTTAGAACTCTACAATTCTCTCCCTATATAAGGAGCTTGTAACTCAACATTATTTTCATCAATACAATCCTTGATTTCTCTAATCCTAGACGTGAGATTTCTACACTCACAACTAGTTTTAAAAAATTAGATCNCATTAAATATTTTTTCCCATATTATTCTTCTTAATTCAATTATTTTTATACCTTTGAGTATATATAGGATTAAAGTTTCATAGTGTTTTATTATTTCATCATGTATGTATGTAGTCATGTTCGTTGTTTATGCAGGTTTTTTATTTTCAATTACTCCTTCTTATCATATTCATAATTGATTAAATTCATATTAGATCATTATGAACTAGATTATTTGTTTATCATGTTCTCATGTCACTACTAGCATCGTACTTTAGCGGATACTTCCTTCTTATCAGCGCCTCAACTTTGTTTAATCCCCTAAACAGCTTTCCTCGCCTACTGGTTTCAATATTAGGATGTCATAGTATAGAAGTTTACTCCCTGTTTCCAGTGTGCTAATAAACTAGAAATCATGATTCAAATAATTCTAATACGTAATAACTAACAGAAATTTATTCAATCATATATATGATATTCAGGAATATATTAAATTAGTTCTGCATATTTTTTTAACAATATACCTTTGCCTCTTGCTTATCCATGATATCTGAAGTTTGTTCCATTATCTATTAAATATGAATAGCTTAAGTATTAAATATTTGAGAGAGTGTTTATTAAGAAAGGTTCGTTTTTTTCAGTCTCCTCATTTTATTACATATACATTCCTTTATATAGAAAGGAATTAGTGCACGTACTACACTACACACTTAATTCTCCTCCCCCACTACTTTTACACTTGTCTTCTTAATAATACACTCCACCTACTGCACTTGCCCACTTTACACTTGTCTACTTCTTACACTTACCACTTTACACTTGTCTACTTACTACACTTTACAATAATTTATACAATTACTACACTTTATAATAATTTACACAATAAGTCAAAAAACTTTGACTTTACTTTATCTTTCCACTATTTACTTTAAGACTTTTCATGACTATATGTCTTCTTCCTTATCTCTTTATCTACACCTTCCTTGGTACATTTTACTTCATCTTTTTATTTTTGTCTTCTTCTTCTTATCTTCTTTCGTCTCTATTTCATTTAATCATTCCAGCTGGACATCGAGGATTACATTATCTTCTCCATTGCATTTTGAACATATGTGATCTGAATATTTGTGTCAAATTAATTTACAATATTTGGTTAATAACTCTGTTGAAATAAATCATGTCTTTAGTGCTCATGTTGTAGGCCGTTCTTCTGGTTTAAGTAATGATAAAATTCATCTCTAGACTTCATCCATATCTGCTTTTCTTAGCTCTCTTGAATTGGAATAAATCATTAACTGATCTCTACAATAATAACTCCATATAGCATTTCCATTTAAATAATTGTTAGCTAACTCTTGGATGATAGTTGATATACCGATTATTCTCTTATTTGCATAAAAACTGGTATCTCGATTTTTTGTATCTCTGATTGATGTCGATATCTTCTGGTATTATCATATCTTTTGTCAAACCTATCTTTACAACTTGGATCGGAGGTTTTATTTCTTCATATAGTATCTCTGTTGGTGCTGTATAGAATTTTATATTAAATAAGTTTCCCTTGGTTACTCTTTTGTATGTGATAAATGCCTTATGTAATTCTGGCATTCCACTTATTTCTTCTCCATCGTAGGTATATACTGTATTTAATAATCCGTAATTGTAACATGTTTTGACTAAATTTGTTTTAGTTTTTGGCTGTGCAATTAATTTATTATAACGTTGTAATTTTTAGGTTAGGTAATCTTGGTTTGGTTCTTTGGTTATTGTGAACCTTGGGTTAAGGTTAAGGTAAGTTTGGATTTTATATATAGTTTCTATATAGGTACGTGTGATATGGTTATATGTTTTCTTGTCATGATGTAGGCTATCTGCATATGTAGAGGTTTGTGGTTCTGTGATCAAAAGGCTTTTTGATATTTTTGGGGTAAATGGTTTTTCAAATAACTTGTTCAAATTTATATTCTTGTACTGTCTTTCACTAACTTGCCTGTTTGTACCTGCAGTTGTAATTAAACAAATGTTATGGGTTTTAGGGAGTTTCCCAACGTCTCCTTCTATCTCTGGAATTTTTTCATCTTCCGATCGACGTAGCTTCGCATTTTTATAGTCATGCTGCTGACTTGTACTAGCTTTAGACTTTAGTTTTTGTATCTCATTGTCCATACTATCCACTTTGGCACAAAGTGTAGTAATGACTTTGAGTATATCTTCAATTGTATTTTCTTTCTCAGTCTGAGTAGATTTGTCTTGATAAGTAATCTGCAATAACATTCTTATCAGTTTTTATTACCTCAATAGTAAATGTAAAAATTTAATATATTTAATACCAATCTCCTTATTTCTTTTGTCGTTACTGAATCTTGTATTTTTCTTGTTAGCCACCATTTTACTTGTGTGTTATCTGTCCTTATAATAAATTTGTTAAATACAATATATGGTTCAAATGACAATAAACATTTATATACTGAATATAATTCTTCCCTATTTATTTCCCATTTTATCTCTGTATTAGTAAATGTTCCTGAATAATATCTGCAATGATGTTCTATTTTTTTCTTCATTATACCTGTATTTTAAGATTCCTCCATAACTTTTTTCACTGGCGTCTGATTCTACTATATAAGTAAATTTTTTATTTTCATCCCGAAATTACAGTTTAGGTAGGTTCTTACATAATAATTTTATTTTTTGTATTTGTGTTTGGTCTTACTTATCAAACTGGTATTCTACATCTTTCTTTAATTTTTGTTGTAATGGTTTTAAATTCTCTGCTAATTTTGGTATGTATTCTTTTACTTGGTTTACTAGTCCTAGAAATTATTGTAATTTCTTTTTCGTATCTAGCTGTTCATTTGAGTTAATTATTTTTTGTACTATATGCGTTTGCATTTTTATTACATTTTTATCTATTTGTATTCCTAGGAATTCTATTTGGCTTTTCATTATGTCTGCTTTCTTTTTACTTAGGCTTATGCCTGAATATTCTATAATACGTACAAATTTTTCTAATAATCTTATGTGTTCATCTTGGGTTTTAGAATATAGTAATATATCATCAATATATACTACACAATTTTCTAAGTGTTTAAAGTAGTTATCCATAAAATGTTGATATCTACCTTGGGCATTTTTATATCCAAATGGTAATACATTCCATTCATAAAATCCTTGTGGTACTATAAATGCTGTAAGTTTTTTAGATTCTTCTTCTAATTTTAAGTAGTAAAATCCTGATTTGCAGTCAAATTTACTAAAGTAATTATATCCTTGTGTTTGTCTTATTTTTAATATTTTATTTGGTATTGGGTAATTATATGTTTTAGTTTTTGCATTTAAATTTCTATAATCAATAACCATTCTACTTTTTCCTCTTTTTTGTTCACTATGTTTATTTACTGTAAATGATGGGCTTGTATGCTTGCTATTGCTTTCTTGTATGTACCCTTTTTCTAATAATTCACTTATATGTATCTTAAATTATGTTAAATCATTAAAATTATATTTTAATGGTTTTTGGGTTATTATACTATTATTATCAATTAGCTCAATTTTTATTTTTGTTTTATGTTTTTCCCATCCTTGTAAAGGATCTTCACTATATAAAAATTCTAACTTATCTTGCATTAATTTTACTTTATCTATAGAGAATATAATTAATTCTATCTTAGGGTCTTCTTCTTTTATATTTTCTATTTTTTGTATAATTTTTCACTTTCTTTTATCCATTCTGTTGTTTTTCGTTTTTTGTTATTTACTCTTTTTGCTCCTATTTTTTGTTTACACGGTGTTGTGAACCACCAGTGTGTTTTTGTTATTATATATGGGTATAGTTTTTCAAAAAATGACATTCCTAATAGCATATCTTTTGTAGTCAATTCAAAGTTATATATTTCCTCTATAGTTAATATCTTATCACATATTTGTATTTTTATATTTTTTGCCTTATATGTGATCATGCTTCCTTCATTATTAAATCATGTTACTACTATCGGTGTTTTTAATTTTTTCCATTTATCTTCTGGTAAACAATTGTATTTACAGATATTAGTTTCTGCTCCCGTATCTATCATTGGTGTATAATATCTGTTGTAATATCCTTCTATTATTATCTTTGCAAGTATATATATTTTCATATTTTTATTATACTAAAGTCCTTTTTATTATTACTCTTTTATTTTCATAATTTATTATTAACTGTTTGTCTTCTAGATTATATGGTTTTACTTGTTCTAGTCATTTTATTCCTAAAGTGATATTTTCATCTCCTTGATATATTTTAAATTTTATTACTAATGGTACTCCTTCAATGATTATTTCTTTTTCTGTAGTTTCTTCAATATATATTAATGCTTTTGGTAGTTCGGGGCATAATTGTTCAGTAGTTATTATTTCATCTTCCGTCACTAATTCTCTTGTAATATAGTTTTCTTCTAGTCCTGTATTTATTAATATTAAATATTTTCGTTGTTTCATTATTCCCGTTATGTAGTAATGATGTGGTTTTATTTCTTCTTCCATTGATTTTTGTGGGGTTTTATCTATTCTTCTTGAGGTACTCATTTTTTCTGATATTTGAGGTATCTCATTATTTATTCTTTTTGATGTACTTAGTCTTTCTATATTAATTTCATTATAACTATAATCATTATTATCTATGACTGTAACTATCCTTTCAAAAGGATTTTCTATTTTTATTTTATTTATTTTATTTTTTGCTGTTATTTTATGTTTTGTTGTTAAAACATATAAGTTTTTACATCTAGCTGTAAATATTTTACTTCCCGGGGCTAGTTCTATTCCTGACACTTTTCAATATAATACTAGTGATTTATCTATATTTCTATCATTTATTGCTACTGAGTAGTTAGCACTTATTATGAATTTAAATTTTTGGTATATGAGGTTACCTTTTACTGCACTTATTATACTTTTTTCTATAGGTTGTATGATCCTATCATTTGCTAAGTATATTTCCATGGGTGTATCTATTCCTTCTCTAAAACATGTTTTTATTAGTATTTCTGTTCCTCCTAAATGTACATATTTAATTGGATTTTTAGCTTTAATATCTTGTATTTCTTTATTTATTATTTGTTTGTTTATTATTGGTATTTTAGCCTTTCCTTTAGTGTATTTGCAATCTATGATATGTTCTTTTTGGCTTACTACATAATATTCTTCTTTTTGTCATTTAAACCAGTTTCTTATTGTTGATATTTCGAATATTTTTTATACGCTTAGGTCTAATTCTTTTCCTTTTATTTGTTCAAATATATTATTATCAAATATTATTTTTTGTTCTGCCGATTCTTCATCTTGATATTTTTCTTTAGTTATTATTTGTATATCTGTCTTAGTCATTTATATAGCGTTCATTATCTGATTCTATTGCTAAATTATTTTCCATTTCATCTGTTTCATTTTCTAATAATTCATATATGTTATCTTCACTTTCTAATTCATAATCTACGTATTCTATTTGTGTATATTTTTCATTGTCTATTATTATTTATGATATTTATTTTTTCTTTAGGTTTTTAGGTAATTTACAATCTCTAGCTATATGTCCTAATTTTCAACAATTATAACAAGTACATTCCGTTAGTTTTCTTTTTTATCTATATGGTCGTTTGGTTTTGTAGTTTTTACATAGTATCTTCTTCTTGGTTTTTTGTATTTATATTTTGATCTATATTTTTTGTTATATCTCTTTTTATAGTATTTGTCCGTACAACCAAATTGGGGTGTCGTTTTATTTTTGCCACATGCTAAGTTTTTTACTAGTATTTTTTTCATTTTAATTTCTTCTTTATGTCTTTCACATAGTTCTATAAACCATCGTTGTAAGAATTTTATTCTAGCTCCTAAGGTATCTGTTAATCCTGCTTCATTCCAGCTTTTTATTACTTTTGAATTAAAAGGTTTCGGTAATTTTGTAAAATATAATTTTCTTATTTCTTTACTTTCGTCTATGCTATATGTTCTTTATAATAGTATTCTCTAAATGCACATATATATTCATCTATATAACACATGTTACATATTGCTAATTTTGTCATTAGATTCCGGTTTATGATTTTTTCTTTATTTTGTTCTTCTACTTCTGTTGTCATACTACTAAATTTGTTTCTTATAGCTATTTCGTATTTATATAATATTTCCATAGTTGTAGTAACTATTGCACCATCAAATTTTTTATTACTTCTTAGAGTTTGTAAACTTTCATCTGATAAATTTTGTAGCCATAATTTTACTGTTCCTATAAGTGTTCTTTCTATATATCCTGGTGTTTCTGTCATTACTATTTTTGTTATCTATTAATTGTTTTGATATATATCCCATCCATAATTGGATTGTTTTATTTATATCTGATACACAGTCTAAATCTAAAATATTATGTTGTTCAGTTATTGGTTTAGGCGTCCATTTTTTATTTAATCTTTTATCCCATATAGTTTTTTCTCTATCATATTGTCCATAGTTTTCATTATAATATTTTGAATTTAATTTTTTTGGCTTTTTTACTCCTGATGTACTAGGTTTTTCATCCATGTCTATGTCTCCTATAGTTACTTCTAAATTCTTTATATTATCTATGTTTGCTAAAAGTTCCGGAATTCACAGTGTGGTAGGTGATAGTGTGAAATTCATATACTTAGGAGGAATTATTTTTGGTAGGTGAGGAATACTTTTGGTAGGTGAGGAGTTCATGCTTTTATGTTTTTACAATATTAATATTTACTAAAGCTTTCATTGTAATATTCATTGGCTAAGTGTTTTCATCTTGATATCTCTTTAATATTATTTATGATATATTCTAGGTATAACATATCTTGGGTTCTTAGGTACATATGTAAATTTTCTTCCATTAATTGTTCTAATAATTATATATCTTTCATAGATTCTGTCCAATATTGTAAATATTCGTAGTTCATTTAAGTCTGAATTTATTTCTAAATCATACCATTCTATTCTTTCGTAGTCTAAATCATGTAAGTCTATTTCATACCATTGTTGGTTTAATATATCTTCTGGTCCGTTATCATTAAATATTTTTCTCATATTATTCTTTTTAATTCAATTATTTTTATACCTTTAAGTATATATAAGATTAAAGTTTCATAGTTTTTTATTATTTCATCATGTATGTATGTAGTCATGTTCGTTGTTTATGCAGGTTTTTTATTTTCAATTATTCCTTCCTATCATATTCATAATTGATTAAATTCATATTAGATCATTATGGACTAGATTATTTGTTTATCATGTTCTCATGTCACTACTAGCATCGTACTTTAGCGGATACTTCCTTCTTATCAGCGCCTCAACTTTGTTTAATCCCCTAAACGGCTTTCCTCGCCTACTGGTTTCAACATTAGGATGTCATAGTATAGAAGTTTTCTCCCTGTTTCCAGTGTGCTAATAAACTAGAAATCATGATTCAAATAATTCTAATACATAATAACTAACATAAATTTATTCAATCATATATATGATATTCAAGAATATATGAAATTAGTTCTACATATTTTTTGAACAATATACCTTTGCCACTTGTTTATCCATGATATCTGAAGTTTGTTCCATTATCTATTAAATATGAATAGCTTAAGTATTAAATATTTGAGAGAGTGTTTATTATGAAAGGTTCGTTTTTTTTCAGTCTCTCCCTTTTATTACATATACATTCCTTTATATAGAAAGGAATTAGTGCACGTACTACACTACACACTTAATTCTCTTCCCCCACTACTTTTACACTTTTCTTCTTAATAATACACTCCACCTACTGCACTTGCCCACTTTACACTTGTCTACTTCTTACACTAACCACTTTACACTTGTCTATATACTACACTTTACAATAATTTACACAATAAGTCAAAAACTTTGACTTTACTTTATCTTTCCACTATTTACTTTAACACTTTTCATGACTATATGTCTTCTTCCTTATCTCTTTATCTACGACTTCCTTGGTACATTTTTCTTCATCTTTTTACTTTATCTTTCCACTAATTGTTAGCTAACTCTTGGATGATAGTTGATATACCGATTATTCTCTTATTTGCATAAAAACTGGGTATCTCAATTTTTTGTATCTCTGATTGATGTTCGATATCTTTTGGTATTATCATATCTTTTGTCAAACCTATCTTTACAACTTGGATCGGAGGTTTTATTTCTTCATATAGTATCTCTGCTGGTGTTGTATAGAATTTTATCAAAATAAGTTTCCCTTGGTTAGTCTTTTGTATGTGATAAATGCCTTATGTAATTCTGGCGTTCCACTTATTTCTTCTCCATCGTAGGTATATACTGTATTTAATAATCCGTAATTGTAACGTGTTTTGACTAAATTTGCATTAGTTTTTGGTTGTGCAATTAATTTATTATAACCTTGTAATTTTTGGGTTAGGTAATCTTGATTTGGTTCTTTGAGCGGACACATAGCGTGGGGCAAAGAGTTGTGCCGTGTGCTCTCATTTACGAGCACCTTAAGGCGTCAGGTATGCTGAAGCCTCTCGAAGAAACCACTTTTGGGTTTGGGGATGAAAGCTCTCAAAAGACATGTGCCTACCACCCGAACCAAAGAGGACACACTATAGAGGAATGTGTGGAGCTTAAGGCAACAATCCGCAACCTGATCAACATTAGGGAGATCTCGTATATGTGGGGTGAGAACACCGTCCTTACCTGTGACCAACCGGAGCCCAGTATGCCGGTCACTAACCACACTTTATTTTATTGTCACTACTTCACGCCTTTCAAGAAAATGTTGTTGAATATCTACAGTATGTTGGTTCAAAAAGGAGTCTTGGCCTCTATAAAAAAGGATGACGAAGCAATCGATCCTATTTGAATTGAAATCTGGAAACCATGCCCTTATCATGATGCCACAGATCACAACATTGGAAGGTGCCTCGAGTTTCGCTATGACGTGGAATCCCTTGGGAAACATTCAAGTTGAGTTTGTCCCCCGTGGGTAATACGACAGTCAGAAGAAGAAGCTTTGATGAAGGGCACCATCTATTTTTTAGGAGCTTTATTGTATATTTTCACCTTCCTTGTAATCTTCAAGAAATGAATGAATGAAAATGGAAATTTCCTTTGTATTCGAACTATGTAAGGCCTGAATTCTCCTTGGGAGATACGTAGCAGCCTTTCAAGGCCCGACCCCTATCTTTTAAAATTTTCTTTTTCCCCTTCATTCTACAAGGAAACATTGAGTTCAGATCAACAGATGCTGAGAGATGCAGCAAGAAAACCTTAGCTTGACGCAATTCAACCTTCATGAGTCACTAGCCTCAAAATAAAATGAACAAATTCCTGCTTGTTCAAAAAATCAGTCCCCATTATTCGTGGGTTAACATGTTCTCAAACGAAGCAACTCTTATGTGATAAAATGCCTTCTATGTGATATATTGTGTTATTCATCCATACCTAATACTAACAGATTTGCCTTTGAGTTGTTTTTCTCATAAGGTAGTTAAGAACTGATTTGTGTTGATACACTGGTCGATCATCCTTATTTCACTAGATCTAGAGGTCCTACAAATTGCTTCCCCAGTCAAAGTTCACAAAAAGGAAAAGCTGCAATGGGTGATAATAACGAAGAAATCGGCCTTACTGATGTCGTGGTGGCTCACCCCGTCCTTGCTGATCAAAATGAACTGATCCTACAGTTGATGCAACAAATTGCTGAGATAAGGGTCGAGATGCAGAGAAAACAATATTTGCCTCCTCCGATTTTTGCTGTCAACGCTCAACTAGACAGAAGACCTCCAACTCAAATTCCCCCTCCTAATGTGGAACAAGCTCAAAACCCACCTTCAAGTACTGCTCGTAATCCCTCCATCATTGACCTTACCACCCAAAACCCCCACTACGCCTCAGCCTCTTATCAAATACCACCCCCTCCTCAAAATACCAACCTCCATGCACCACTCTCTCCCCCCAATGCAAACCACCAAATTGGCCTACTCCCTCACAGCCAAACCGCTAATAACCCACGCACTTCCCTCCTTCACCAAAACCAGTATACCAGCCCCCAGATTTTCCCCCGAAACTATCATGCCCTTTTAAATGGCCAGATTCCATCCATTGCTCCACCCCTACCTCATAAAACCACTTTCCAAATCCTGGTCCCCAACGAGCATGATGTCCATGGTTCGGAGCTCGACCACTATGAGGAGAGGGAGAGCAAGTGGAGGTCAAAGAAAGAGACCGCCAAGATTGATATGAATGAGGAAATTAAAAAAGCCATGAAGGAGTTAAACTGCATTCCTGAGGTCGCCTGGTTGAGTTACGAAGACCTGTGCATTCATCCGAATTTGGACCTCCCAGAAGGGTTAAAGATGCCAAAATTCGACATCTTCAGAGCAACGGGGAACCCCTTAGCACACCTGAGGACCTATTGTGACTAACTTGTGGGAGTTGGGAGAGACGAAGCTTTGTTGATTTGATTTTTTTGCCGAAGTCTGAGCGGAGAGGCTCTAGAATGGTTTATGTCTCATGAAACAAGACAGTGGTCTAGCTGGAACGCTCTGGCTAAGGACTTCATCGAACGATTCGCCTATAATGTGGAGATCCTTCCTAATCACTACT
This sequence comes from Solanum stenotomum, assembly GCF_019186545.1. NCBI lineage: Eukaryota > Viridiplantae > Streptophyta > Magnoliopsida > Solanales > Solanaceae > Solanum > Solanum stenotomum. Next base: position 48,143,270 of record NC_064286.1, on the reverse strand, counting down.
CCTTGGAGAAGATGAAGCAGAAGTCGACCAAAAGTTACAGAGAATTCGCATATAGATGGCGAAATGAGGCAGCTAGAATTAGACCTCATATGTTAGAAAAAGAAATTGTCGAACTATTTGTGCGGGTGCAAGAGCCCGAATATTATGACAGAATCATGTTGCTTGTTGGAGCAAAATTTGCCGAGATAGTCAAGGTAGGTGACACTATCGAAGATGGATTGAGAACTGGAAAGGTCGCCCGTGTTGCTGCCTCGCCCGGATCCTCGGGTTTGTTGAAAAAGAAAAGAGAAGATGTGTCTTCTATCTCTCACGAGGGGACCCCAAGGAAATCCTTATCATAACAAGGTCGTTCTCGACCTTCACAGAGTTCGTACCCGGCTCGTTATGCACCGGATGATTACCAAAGTACCCCTTCCTCCAGCTACCAAAACACCCCTCCTCCCGGTTATCAAAATACTCCCCCTCCTATTTACCAAACTCCCCCTACTCTCTACCAAACTCCTCCTACAGTTTACCAAACTCCACCTTATCACTACCGGAATGTCGCCCCCAACTGTGTCAACGTTCAGACAAATTACCAAATGCCCCAATGTACCAAACTCAAGCTCCATTTTACCAAAATACCCCCCGAACTACCAAGCTCCACAACCAAATTATCAAATCAACTCATATCCCAGATATCAAGCCCCCATCCAAATGCTCCAAATTATCGTCAAATGCCTCCTCCACAACAAGGCAATTATGATCCCCCCCTGTCCTGGATTTGAGAATAAGCCTGCTAGAATTTTCACTCCGCTCATTGAAAGCCGAACAAAGCTGTTCGAGCAATTAACTGCAGCAGGATATATTCATCCAGTGGGGCCCAAGCTGGTTGACACTAGCTTAAAGTTTTACAAACCTGATCAGAGGTGTGCGTATCACTCCAACAGTGCTGGACATGATACCGAGGACTGTATCAACCTGAAGCATAAGATCCAAGACCTGATTGACCTGAATGTGGTCTCCCTTCAGACAGTCGCGCCCAATGTTAATAGTAGTCCTTTGCCAAATCATGGAGGCGTCACTATCAATATGATAAAGACAGATGATGATTGGTGTGTGACAAAGGCAATAGTTATGATTGCTTCTGATGAGCTGGAAAGGGCTATAGCCTCGTTGAGCATTAGAGAGAAGAAAGAGTTTGTGATTCTGACACCCGAGAAGGTTGTTGCCTTGGTGCCACGAGAAACTCTTACTCGACCAAAGTTTGTGATTGAAACAGTTGTTACCCAAGGTATGACCAGATCTGGTAGATATTACACACCAGAAGAGTTGGTCCAGGGTGTACAGAAAAAGGACCAAACAAAAAGGCTGATCAGTGAAGCCGAGGCCAAAGAATTCTGGAGAAAAATGTAGCCGAAAGATTATTCAATTGTGAAGCATCTAGAGAAGACGCCGGCTCAGATCTTTATGTGGCCCTTATTGATGAGTTCGCAGTTACATAGGCAGTCTTTGATGAGGGCTTTGGATGAAACTTATGTGCCTATGGGTACTAGCAGTGACAATTTAGCAACCATGATAAACCAGGTCATTCGAGGACATCGAATTAGTTTTTTGTGACAAAGAGTTGCCCTTTGAAGGAGGGATACACAACAAAGCTCTGCACATCACCATTAAATATCGGGACAAAGTTATAAATCATGTTTTGGTCGACGATGGGTCCGGTCTCAATATTTGCCCGCTTTTGACTCTCAAGCTGCTAAAATTCGACTTGGGAAAGGTTCAACAAAACCAAGTCAATGTAAGAGCTTTAGATGAAGTGCAGAGCGACATGATAGGGCAGTAAATTTGTATATTCAGATGGGCCCTGCAGAATTCAATGTGGAAATTCAGGTGTTGGACATTAATACCAGCTATAATTTGCTTATTGGAAAATCGTTTATCCACATGGCTGGGGTTGTGCCTTCTGCCCTTCACCAATTGATGAAATTTGTTTGGAAGGACCACGATTGGTCATTTATGGTGAGGGGAGTCACTCCGATGGGTATGCGCCGATCATTCATGAGGTCTCTCGAGGTTGCAATTTTTACACGGTGGAGTTGGTAAATGCCACCGGTGATGACTTGGCTCTGCAACCTCATATGTCTGCCGTGTACAAAATGATTGTTACTGTCATGCTCAAGAATGGTTTCGAACCAGGTTTTGGGTTGGGGAAACATTTCCAAGGAATTGTCGAGCCTATTCAAGTTCCCGCCAGAGGAGCAAAGTTTGGTTTGGGATATTTCCCAACAGGTGACGAAGCAGAGATGAAGAACAAAAATGTTGATCAAGCATTGGCCAAGCCGATTCCTCATCTGTACCAGTCATTTTAGGTAGGAGAAAATGTCAACGATAGTGGTCTTGGGGAAGGAATCTGGGCCTTATTGAGGAGATTGATGCGGTCATCGAGAAAGAGGCTAGGACATGAGGCATCCGTGATGCAGGACCTAATGAGCAATTGCAGAACTGGACCTCCACATCACTCCTGATTTCCTGCTCATCTGGGTAGAAAAGACACGTGTCTTTGTTTATTTTAAAATCAGTAGTAGTCCGAAAGAGGCCCGAGACCCACCCTTTTATGCAGTTTTATTTGTTTGAAGTTTTTAAATTCCCTTGTGATGTTTAAAAAGGTAAAATGGCCCTCGGCCATGGCCAAAGTTTGTGCTTGTCTTTCAATTTAAATGAAAAGCCTCTCTTATCGAAATTTGTTTGTTTACTTATTTGTTTATATTTTACTTTCCTAACTTTGTTTGTTTATGATTTCAGTAATATTAATTTAAAACCTACCAATGTCATGTCATGTCATGAACCGAGTGAACGAAATGAGGCAGGTGATAATGAGCGCGAGGAATATGAAGAAAAAAATAAGGTACCCGAACATGTTGCTGAGGAGTTTCGACAATTCGAGAATCAACACTAGACAAATTTGGAAGAAATCGAAACTGTGAATCTCGGAGATGAGGAATGTGTTAAAGAAGTAAGAATCAGTGTCCATCTAACTGAAACTCAAAAAAGGGACCTAGTTCATTTTCTTAGAGAATACATTGATGTATTTGCCTGGTCTTATAGAGATATGCCAGGGCTGAGTACGAATATGGTGTCCCACAAGTTGCCGATCAATCCAGATTTCCGTCCAGTAAAACAAAAGACTCGAAAGTTCAAGCCTGAGTTGAGTTTGAAGATCAAAGAGGAGATTACAAAGCAGATCGAGTCCCAAGTAGTGAAAGTGACGAAGTATCCAACTTGATTAGCTAATGTTGTTCCGGTTGCCAAGAAAGACGGAAAAATCAAAATTTGTGTTAACTACAGAGATCTCAACAAAGCTAGCCCGAAAGATAATTTTCCATTGCCAAACATTCACATCCTCATTGATAACTGTGCTAAGAATGAGATGCAGTCGTTTGTGGATGGTTATGCGGGTTATCACCAGATCCTGATGGATGAAGAAGATGCAAAAAAGATAGCTTTCATCATGCCATGAGGTGTATATCATTATCGAGTGATGCCTTTTGGTCTCAAGAATGCTGGTGCTACTTACATGAGGGCTATGACGACCATCTTTCATGATATGATTCACAATGAGATCGAGGTGTATGTAGATGATGTCATAATCAAGTCCCGCGAGAGTTCGGATCACTTGACTCATTTGAGGAAATTCTTTGATCGTCTACGCCGATACAATTTGAAGTTAAATCCTGCCAAATGTGCTTTTGGGGTGCCAACTGGCAAGTTGTTAGGATTTATAGTCAGCAGGAGGGGCATTGAGCTTAACCCTTCCAAGATCAAAACGATTCAAGAATTACCTCCTTCGAAGACCAAGAAAGAGGTGATGAATTTTTTAGGAAGGTTGAACTACATCAGCCAGTTCATAGCTCAATCCACCGTGGTGTGTGAGCCCATCTTTAAGTTATTGAAAAAAGATGTCTCGACCAAGTGAACCGAAGAATGTCAAACTACTTTTGATGCCATCAAAAACTATTTGTCCAATCCACCGGTGTTGGTCCCCCCGCGGGAAGAGAGTCTGTTATTACTATATTTGTCGGTCTCAGATAACGCATTAGGATGCGTGCTTGGTCAACATGATGAAACAGGGAAGAAGGAGCGAGCCATCTATTACTTGAGCAAAAAATTCACTCCATATGAGGCTCGTTACACTCTGTTGGAGAGGACATGTTGTGCTTTGACTTGGATTACTCAGAATTTTAGACATTATTTGTCTTCTTATACTACATACCTTATTTCTAGGATGGATCTGTTGAAGTATATTTTCCAAAAGGCGATGTCGACCGGAAAGTTGGCTGAATGGAAAATACTTTTTAGTGAATTTGACATTGTGTATGTGACTCAAAAGGCTATAAAAGCACAAGCCTTGGCTGATCATCTTGCAAAGAATCTAGTTGATGAGGAGTACGAACTGCTCAAGACTTATTTTCCTAACAAGGAAGTTTCATTTGTGGGTGAAAATATTTCTGAAGCCTACCCTGGTTGGAGAATATTCTTTGATGGAGCGGCGAATCACCATGGGAATGGTATCGGAGCGGTCTTAGTATCAGAATCCGATCAACACTATCTTATGGCAGCTAAACTCTGATTTGATTGCACAAACAACATGGCAGAATACGAAGCTTGTATCCTTGGTTTGAACATGCCCATCGACATGAATGTTCATGAGCTTCTGTTTCTTGGAGACTCAGATTTGTTGATTCATCAGGTTCAAGGAGAATCGGCCGTGAAGAACCCAAAGATCACACCATACGTGCAGTATATATAGAAGTTGTGCAAAAGATTCTACAAAATCGAGTTCAGACACACTCCCAGAATACAAAATGAGTTAGCCGATGCTCTTGCCACCATCTCATCAATTATTAAGCATTCGGATACAAGTTATATTAATCCAGTGGATATAGAGATAAAAGAGCAGCCTGTCCATTGTTTATATGTTGAAGCGGAACCATATGGTTTACCTTGGTATTTTGACATCAAGAAGTACCTGGAGACCAAAATTTATCCTGAGAATGCAACTTTCAACCAGAAGAAGTCGATATTCCGTATGGCCCTCAATTTCTTTGCAAGTGGGGAAATCCTTCATATGAGGACTCCAGATTTAGGTCTTCTCAGATGCGTTAATGCTAGTGAAGTTGCAAAGCTTCTGAAACAAATACATGCCGGAGTTTGTGGTACTCACATGAATGGACTCACTTTGGCAAGGAAGATCATTCGAGTCGGTTATTTTTGGATGACTATGGAACATGATTGTTACAAGTTTGTGCAGAAGTGTCACAAGTATCAAGTGCATGGTGGTTTGATTCAAGTGACGAACTCAATGTTATGAGTTCACCTTGGCCATTTGTAGCTTGGGCATGGATGTCATTGGTCCGATAGAGTCAGCCCCTCTAACGGACACAGATTCATTTTGGTTGCTATTGACTACTTCACCAAGTGGGTGGAAGCAACTTCGTATAAGTCAGTGACCAAGAAATTTGTAGCTGATTTTGTTCGCAACAATTTGATATGTAGGTTTGGAGTGCCAGAATCCATCATTAGTGATAATAGAGCGAATCTCAATAGTCACTTGATGAGAGAGATATGTGAACAATTCAAGATTACTCACCAGAACTCAACCGCCTATCGTCCCCAAATGAATGGAACCGTAGAAGCTGCCAACAAGAACATAAAAAAGATTTTGAGAAAAATGATTGATAATCGCAGAGGTTGGCACGAGATATTACCATATGCTTTGTTGGGTTACCGAACGACTGTCAAAACATCAGTTGGAGCTACTATGTATCTGCTGGTATATAGAACAGAAGCAGTTATACCCGCAGAAGTTGAAATACCTTCATTGAGAATCATTCAAAAGGCTGAATTGAACGATGATGAATGGGTCCGCAAACGGATTGATCAGTTAACGTTGATTGATGAGAAGAGAATGATTGTTGTTTGTCATGGACAACTATATCGACAGAGAATGATCCGTGCTTTCCACAAGAAAGTAAGAGCCATAATATTTGAAATTGGTCAGTTAGTTCTCAAACGCATTTTCCCTCATCAAGATGAGTATAAAGGGAAATTTGCACCAAATTGGCAAGGACCCTACATGGTTCGTAAAGTGTTATCTGGAGGTTTCTTAGTCCTGTCGGAGATGGATGGCACCGAATGGCCGAAATTGATCAATTCAGATGTTGTCAAGAGATACTATGTGTGAAATTTCAGTTTGTATTTTCTGTCATTTCCTTCTAATCGTTCTATTCGCTTGTAATCGTTTTGTTTGAAGTTTTATCCCTTTGTAATGAACTACGTCTGACCTGAATTCTCAAGAATGAGATACGTAGGCGGCCTATGCCGGCCTCGGTCATCCCTTTATCCCTTTTTAATACTTTCCTTTTTGTATTTGAACTACGTTCGATCTAAATTCTCAAGAATGAGATACGTAGGCAGCCTATGTCGGCTTCGGTCAGTTTCATTGTAAATTTCCTATTTTTGTTAATCCTTGAGGGGGAACTACGTTCGACTTGATTCCTGGCTCACCGGGATACGTAAGGGCCACAAGGGGTCGGTCATATCTTCCGAAAGATTTCTATTTTTCCTTTACAATAGAAACTGGGACAGAATTTTTGGGAGAGACTGAAAAATTCTCAAGAAGAAGATCTCTCTAACAAACTCAAGACTGAAGTTACTTTGAGCTTTGCAACTGGGACAGAATTTTTTGAGAGAATCTCAAAAATTTTATGATTTGCTCACTGATGGTTAAAGATAAGCCAAGACAGTTAACTGGGACAGAAATTTTGAGGATGGCCTCAAAATTTCATCAAGGTTCATCGGAAGTTTAGAGCAACTTTGAATACTTCCCAACATATATCAGATGGACCTCGAGGCATCAACTCCAAAAGGCGTTCATTAAGTTTGACTTGACATTACACTTGGCAGTGACTTTTTCCAAATACTACTTTTGAAAAATCTATTTTCCTTAAAACTTTTCCTCCATGTTTCAATTATTTTTGTATAAAAATATTTTGTCTTATCTATCAAGAAATGGGAGATCGGAGAAATCAATCGGAGATAGTAAAACAAGGAGCAGACAATCGAAGAGATCGACACAGATCAGTTCACTTTTAAACTAACAATTTTTCTGTGGATATAGGTTTATAATTTTACCTCAAAATTAACATATTCCTCCATTCAATGAATATGGAGAAGTCAAAAGGGCGAGGAGCTCCCCCAAAATTGACAATTTTTTCGGTGGATATAGGAAATATTTTATGTTTCTCATATCAAAGATTTGGGAATATAAATAACATCATTTCATTCAAATTCTCCAAAAAGGTGAAGTCCATAATGAACATATGATTATGTTCAGAGTGGGAACAAATGAAAACCTTGAAGAAAGCAATATTATTATTTTCCAGCAACTAAAGATACCTGGAAGACGTTCATCTGCATTATATTATCATATATGATAATATTCTTACCCTGAAGGTTATTTATATTGCATTGTCGAATGAAATGATGTCACTACTCTAAGATTTGATCACATCGTATTGTTGATTGAGATGATAGCATTACCCTGAGAGTCATTTATATCACATTGTTGAACGAGATGATACCATTATTTTGAGGGTCATTTTCATTTGTTTTGTCGATTAGGACGATACCGCCACCCAAAAGATACCCAGAAGGTCATCTATGTTGTCCGGTGAAGCATAATCTTCGTTCGGCACCAAGGCGTCATCAAAGAAAGAAATCATGCATAGTAAGAGAAAGAAGTCATGCATAGCACGAGAAGGAAATCATGCATTGCAAGAGAAGATACTGCATTGTAAAACAAGACTCATGCATTGCAAGAGAAGATTTATGCATCGCGGGGAAAAGATTCATGCATCGCGGGAAAAAGATTCATGCATCACGCGAAAAAGATTCATGCATCACGCGAAAAAGATTCACGCATCGCGAGAAAAGAGATTCATGCATTGCAAGAGAAGATTCATGCATCGCGGGAAAAAGATTCATGAATCGCGCGAAAAAGATTCACGCATCGCGAGAAAAGAGATTCATTCATTGCAAGAGAAGATTCATGCATCGCGGTAAAAAGGATTCATGCATCGCGAGAAAAGAAATCCATGCATTGCAAGAGAAGATTCATGCATCGTGGAAAAAAGATTCATGCATCGCGGGAAAGGAATTCATACATTGCAAGAGAAGGATTCATGCATAGCAAGAGAAGGAGCTATGCATCGCAAGAGAAAGATTTACCCATCACTAGAAGATCAACATCGAATGCATCAATTTTTCTTTGCAACAGCGAAATCAAGAGAACTATCGACATATTACATCGGCCTATTATATTGCTTTGTCATCAAAAGAACAGTACATTGAAGATTATATGGCAACTATGAGACACAAGCTTTATTTGCTTTACGTCAAACCCGATAGAGTTGACGTCAAATGTTCAAGGAGAACAATTAAGTGTCAACACGGTAAAAGACATTATCTCTCCATTTGAATTGCATTTTCATGCTTATGAGTTTTATCTCAGTCTTTGTCGAGAGCATCCGAGAGGATGAATTCTCAAAACAAACCACACGTGCGAACGACAAAAAAAAATGCAGCACAACGTGGAAGTTTTTCTTAGCAGCGAACTGGGACATAGTCCGAAGAGGAGTGTCAAACTCTTAGGACGCAAGCAGAGGAGCGACTTCCACCACAACCAAACCACAACCCTATCAGAAGGCATGTGGGGTTTTTCGTTATGTTTCCTGGTTTTAGTTTCGCATTCGGAAATTTTGGTCTCCACCGGAAACAACTTTCCAATCCGAGTGACATATGCACCTAGAGCTTTGGAAATTATATCCATGTAAGTTCTTAATTATGGGTGTGAAGTGCGCCACATTCATGGCTAAGAGGTTGCAAGCCTCCTTTTCATACTCGGTTTATTTTGTCACTCTTCCTGAACCAAAGGTTATCTTGCATAATAGATCTCATTTTCAACCGATTGAGTCGAACTACAAGCAGCCTGATTTCCTTGGTTGAGGAATATGTAGGCGGGATCAATGTTGAAAACTCGGATGTATTCCAACATTCACTCTCAAATCTTATTCTCGAGCATTCCGGTCCCTCCATAATTCGGTATCAGGATGACTTTTGAATTCTTTGAAAATCGTGTGTGAAATCAAGTGTATCGAACTACAAGTGGCCTGAATTCTCATATAGCCTGAGATATGTGGGAAACTCATTTCCGAGGCTCGACCATGATTCCTAAAGTTCGGACCAAAAACTCTTTTTCGAATAGATGAAGAGATGGTCGGTCAAAATTGGATTAGTCAATTTCATTTTACTCGAATTTCTTGCATCAATCCAAGTAAAATGAGGGACAGTTGTTGACACCCAATTTTGACCCTCCCCGATAATAATTAATTTTTGAGCTTCTTAGTTTTCAAACGTTTTAGAATAATTAGCTTTATGAAGTTTAAATAATTTCAAGGTTAGTTTAAATGATTTCAGTCGATTTTTATAGTATTTTGAATAATAAATATATTTCATATATTTATATACGTAACTAATATGTTTTATAAATGTTTGAAAATCATATCAAAGATTTTTGCTTTGCTAAAATAAATGTTTTATTAATTTAGTTTTAGTTTGAATTATAGTTTTTTATTTTTGAATTAATTAGTCTATGTGAAAATCTATTATTTTATAATTAAGTTAATTATTCTATCTCGTTAAGATTAAAAAGCTCATAAATTAATTATGTTAGTTTGTCCTACTCGAATTCTAGCCGAACCTTCTAAAATTAATCCATTTGGCTCCCTTTTAATCCGCTTGGCTAAATGGTTAATTAGTCCCTATTACAATTTAACCAAATCCAACCTCTAAACCTTTACGACCCAAAAATTGGGCCACTTTTTAGCCCAACTCGTTTTCCAGCCCACAACCAGAAACCCAAATTCCCCTCTTATTCTTCAACCCATTCTGATTCCTAATTTCCAGATTTAGCCCAAACCTATTACCCTAACCCGGCCCAATTTCTTTTATCAACAAGAAACCCAAATGTCCTTCTTTTTCCAAAGTCCCAGCAGCAGTCCCAAATGCTCACAGACCGACAGAGCAATAGCAGTACACGGCATCCTCACGATGAGAGGCGATTCCAAAAGAATCAACACGGAATATTTGAATCACAACAGCCAACGACGTCAATTCTGATACACAGCGTGAAAGCATGGGGATNATGTATCCGCGTGTTGTCATATATATCTGTCTTTTATCATGTATTTTAATATTATCATATATATGTTTGTTAGTTATTACAATGTATCTGACTATTTTGGTATTTATCTGAGATACATGTTTTTGGATATAAGGTATGAATTGATACTTGATACATCAAATTATATATATAAAATATACATGAAATGATATTAGATCATATATGTTGACACCTAATTTTGACCCTCCCCGATAATAATTAATTTTTGAGCTTCTTAATTTTCAAACGTTTTAGAATAATTAGCTTTATGAAGTTTAAATAATTTCAAGGTTAGTTTAAATGATTTCAGTCGATTTTTATAGTATTTTGAATAATAAATATATTTCATATATTTATATACATAACTAATATGTTTTATAAATGTTTGAAAATCATATCAAAGATTCTTGCTTTGGTAAAATAAATGTTTTATTAATTTAGTTTTAGTTTATATTATAGTTTTTTATTTTTGAATTAATTAGTCTATGTGAAAATCGATAAGTTTATAATTAAGTTAATTATTCTATCTCGTTAAGATTAAAAAGCTCATAAATTAATTATGTTAGTTTGTCCTACTCGAATTCTAGCCGAACCTTCTAAAATTAATCCATTTGGCTCCCTTTTAATCCGCTTGGCTAAATGGTTAATTAGTCCCTATTACAATTTAACCAAATCCAACCTCTAAACCTTTACGACCCAAAAATTGGGCCACTTTTTAGCCCAACTCGTTTTCCAGCCCACAACCAGAAACCCAAATTCCCCTCTTATTCTTCAACCCATTCTGATTCCTAATTTCCAGATTTAGCCCAAACCTATTACCCTAACCCGGCCCAATTTCTTTTATCAACAAGAAACCCAAATGTCCTTCTTTTTCCAAAGTCCCAGCAGCAGTCCCAAATGCTCACAGACCGACAGAGCAATAGCAGTACACGGCATCCTCACGATGAGAGGCGATTCCAAAAGAATCAACACGGAATATTTGAATCACAACAGCCAACGACGTCAATTCTGATACACAGCGTGAAAGCATGGGGATACACGCGAGCAATGAGGAACGAGACAGACAGAAGGCAGTACTATTCCTTATCTCCTTCCTCCAATGTCCCTCTCAGACCAGTACAGCTGCAGCAAGCACGCGTTTCTCCCCTTTCCTCTTTCGGAATTGGTTGAAATTGCAAGAAAAGGTGTCTCCCCCAAATCGGTGAAAAAAAATTGAGTTTGAATTTGGAAGTGGGTCCATTTCTGAGGCGATTTTGATCTGTTTCCCCCCAATTTTGAATCCTTTTTTTTTCCTTTAAAGGCTGCCCTCTTCTTCATTGTTAAGGGGGGATTTTTTTGGAGTTAGAAAATTTTGGGAGGAAACAAAGAGAACAACTTAAGCAAAAAAGTTGGGTTTTTCCTTGAGCAAAAAATATCTAGACAGCTAAAGCAAAAAATAGTCGAATACATTAAGAAAGTAGAGAAGACATTTGATCCTAATCTAAGTTTTCCTATCCTATTTCGCTGCTAGTGCTTTCCTCAAAGCTCAGTTGGAGTTGAGATTTTGCTCGAGTCTATTGTTTCTTTGTTCGTGTTGCGCGTTTGTGTGAAAGTCGCTGCTCATTATCTCGTCTAGTCCTTGTTCGCTGCCTCGGAAACAGTAAATAACTTCACTTTTCTTTAAGTTTCTCTTTGTTCAGTTGACTGTTGATTGCTACAGTTATGAAGATTAGTTTCTTTATTTTGGCTGAAATTTTGGTCTTGACTTACTTAATTTTGAATATGATTTGTACATGTGTGTGAATTTTAAAGTTTATTATATTATATTTTTATTTTCCTCGTCAAGTCGATTTCAAGTTTATAATTCGATATTATGCTTGTCTTTCTTTAGCTTCCGAGGTTTTTTCTCATTTGGTTTCAAACATTTCCACTAGCCTCGGTTTGCCTCTGTTTGTTGTGAATTCAACATGTTCATTAAGCTTTAAGTATGTATGGATCGATATAGCTTGACGTTACAGTCCCATGTTCACTTCGAGGGCTGTCTACTTTAAGCCCCCTCTTGCTTATCAATTTTATTCCTTTTTCTTTTGAAATATATGATGCATAACTTTATTAAAAGCATAAAGTTGTTGGGTTAATTTCAAGTGTGTAAATTTTCGTTTATTACAATCTAAATAAATGGTTTGGATTTTGTTGTTAAGTTATTCATATTAGCATCAACTAGGTTCATTTCATGAGTCATTTCGAAACTTGAGAATTATGTTGGTTGTTTTTTTTTTTTTCTTGTTAAGTTAGAATTGTGGTTGTCCTAGTTTTGATTAAAATTAGGAAAATACGGCTTCCTTACAATGCTAATCACAAGTTTGGCAATCTATTTCCGTGACTTGTTTAGCTTACTTCTTGTCGCCTTCTATCTTTAAGTTGCATTCATGTTAAAAATATTTGGTCGCATCATCATGTTCAGTTTGTGGTTTGCTTAAAGTATCAAGAGAGGATGGCTTACTATATGTGATTGTGGGGACGTTTGGTATTTTGTTTTTTTGCATTTTGAGTTTGATGTTGATTCCCTATTGTTACTGCAATTTGATGGGCCCCAAATTGTTGTCTTTTAAAATCATAGGAGATTATTATTTTGATAGTAGTGGCTTGATTGTGAATGTAATGATGACTCTCCTTTTGTGTCTTTAAATCTGCATACAAGAAAAGGTCTTTTAAGTGTAATATGCCTCTTTGACCCTTGTCCTATTTAATTTAAGTTAAATGTGCTTTATTGCTGCCAAATGTATGCTTCTTTTCTTTTAGATTTGTCTCCTTGAACCTAATGAGTAGATATCGATAGTAGTCCTTTTGATCTGAAATAACTAAGTCGCTTAAAATCATATCTTAATGTTTCTCTATTTCGTATGCTAATTATGTTTTTCTTTTGTTGTATGAACCCCTTTCGAGTCCACGGTGGACTCATCTTCCTCGCATTTCCGAGTTGATCCATAAAGGCTCAAATTCCCTTTCCAAGTCAGCCAACTATAAAAATCGACGTACAGGTCTCGGAGTTGAAAAAATATTGAAGCAGATCGGAGAATTGAAAAGATTGGGCCAAAGGCCCACTCTTAAATCAAAAACTAATTGTATTTTGTTATTTTGGGCCTAAGCTCACTTATTTGCTATACTTTTAGTTCTTAGGACAGGTGGAAAAATTGGGCCTAAAGTCCAAAGGAAACTTTTTTTTTATGTTAGTCTAGGACAGGTGCAGGTGACTCAAATGGGCCAAAAGCCCAAAACAAAAATGGGCCCAAGTATTGGTCCAGGCGGACAGAAAAAACCAAAATTGATCTCGAGTCTCTTTCCCTCTTTATTTTATCGTGTTTGTGTGCTTGTTAAATTTTGCCGCTAATCTTAAGATAAACAATTCAAATCCACGAAAGACGTCCAATTCGCTTTAAAAAATTAACTAAATCAATCACCTCTTAACAAGACTTAAATGAATAATTTTGCAAGATAGCTCACTTAGTTAATATTTAAATATTTCCCCTTTTAAAATAGTTCTAATTATAAAAATAGTTCAATTTTGCAATTCAAACTAAGTTAAAATGTTTTAGCCAAATAATTAATTGTCGGATAACCGCATATTAGCAGGCATTTCGGGTGCTTTCAAACCCTTCCTGAAATGCTAATAAGAACCCTGAACCCCTTTGAATATTTTCATTAGATTTTCTGTTTTTTTTATCTTTTGAAAAATCAGTTTTCTTAATTTTACTTTAAAAATTAAGTGGCGATTCTTAAACCAATCAAATAATATTTCCTAATAAAACAATATAAATAGATACATGAAATTAATACTAGATACATATGACAAATACATGATAATAGTAGATACTTTTATGATACATATGAATGTACTTCTATGAATTATTATTTTTTTACCCTCCCTAGGAGCTCCCACACTTTTGCTCCCTAGGTGACTCGAACTCGCAACCTTTGGGTTGGAAGTGAGGGGTGCTTACCATCCGAACAACTCCCTCTCGTCGTACTTGTATGAATGACACTCATGTATCTAAGTGTTTAGTTTATTAGATACATCATATATTGATAATAGATACATCAAATTAATGAATTTATTATTTTAAGAGTAATAAAATAAAATTAATCAAATTACATAACCAAGATACATGGTTTTGTCTTTTATTATTAATATTAATAAATTTATTATTTCAAAGAATAATAAATGAAATTAATTAAATTTTCAGAATTAATTATCTATATATTTTGAAAATCCTCAATTATTCCTGTAATTGAGGAAATCAGTTACAATCAATTAATTTAAACAAATAAAATATGTATCTCATTTTAAAAATTTGGCAGATATATGTATCTCATGGATTCACACTCATGTATCCTAAGCATGAAATATGGTAGAAGAAGTAATATTTGAAAGTATCGAGAATATTAGTAATTAGAATCTAAACTAGTGAGATTTATGTAGTTGAACTAGTATATTTTAAAATAGGAGTTTCAGTTGATGCACGTTTTGTTTGTATTTTGTTTTAAAATTTTTAATTTATTAATTAATATAATTACATAAATATAATTTTAATTGTCCAAAAAATGTGATTGGCGTTTTTAGTGGTAATCGTTACTTGTGAGTTTGTTATTTATTTTAATTTAATTTATGCTATATTTTGATTTATAAATTAAAATAATAATAATAATTATTATTATATATTATATTGATATTATTATTATTATTATTATCTTTTAAAACGAATTAATTTCTCAATTCAAAATTAAAATAATTATATAAAAGACTTTAAAAAGAAGAAGATTATTATTATGACGGTTATTGAGGACATATGGAACTGCCCTTTTATTTTTTTAAATAAATTTTGTAGGTTGGATTTTTTTTTGAAATATTAAACCTGTATTTTTACAAAATTAATAAATTGAATTTAAAAAAAATATTAATTCTGTTTTAAAAATGCTGACATTTGTCATTATTTGTGCAAGTTGATGATGTGTCTATTTTTATTTCAAATTTTGAATTTATAATATTGAATTAGTTATATAATATTTAATTATTTTAATTTAAATTTCTGAAAATTTGTGGCGCTGACATGTGACTTTTTTTCCTTTCCTATTATATATAAATAGAAGATAGATTTACCACAAAACAAATAAATGAGAAAAAGTGTGATAAAGACGAAAATGACCTTGGGTCTCTAATAGGGTGATAGCTAGTTTGAAAAGCAGAGCCTAAATATGTCCTTTCGTCAATAATGTCTCACACAAGTATGACTTAATATACCTCACTGTTGAAGAAGAAGGAAACTGACGATTGGAACATGTCAAAGGAACAGGTCCAACGAAGCTGATTGGCTTGTCTATAGAGCAGTGATGTAAACTAGACATCACATTCATACCGAAGCATTGACAAAACAAGTTTTGTTGGGCATTCATAGTTTTTTTTTTTGCTGGGTATTCGAAGCAAGCTAGGAGTAATTGTTCCTCTACTCACTAGCTTGAGGGGAAG
This sequence comes from Solanum stenotomum, assembly GCF_019186545.1. NCBI lineage: Eukaryota > Viridiplantae > Streptophyta > Magnoliopsida > Solanales > Solanaceae > Solanum > Solanum stenotomum. The sequence goes on along the minus strand of NC_064286.1, from coordinate 48,127,506 downwards.
TGTTGAAGAAGAAGGAAGTTGAGGATTGGGACATGTCAAAGGAACATGTCCAACAAAGCTGACTAACGTGTCAATAGTGAAGTGTTGAAGATGAAGGAAGTTGATGATTGGAACATGTCAAAGGAATAGGTCCAACGAAATGGACTACGAGTTTACAGCACTGCTCTAGAGTTAGAGTCGCATTAGGATTAGACTACTTATATCTATTAGGATTATATTACGACTAGGATTAGATTATAACGATTAGGATTATATTACGACTAGGATTAGATTATAACGATTAGGATTATATTACGACTAGGATTAGATTATTTATATTTGCATTATTATTATTATAGTAGTAATAGGTATTGTAGTAGGACTCTAAGTATAGTTAACTTAGAACTCTACAATTCTCTCCCTATATAAGGAGCTTGTAACTCAACATTATTTTCATCAATACAATCCTTGATTTCTCTAATCCTAGACGTGAGATTTCTACACTCACAACTAGTTTTAAAAAATTAGATCATTATATAATACATTATTAAATACTATATATTATGTTGTAAAACATAAGAACAAAATAACAATATAAAGAGGAAGATCAGAAGAATATAAGACAAGATGAACGATATAAGATAACTTTCTTTCTTTCAAGTGTTCACCAAATCTTCAAGTGTCTACAATATGAACCCTTATGCCTCTATTTATAGTGTAACGTAACATAGAGGCATACAAAAGGTTAGTGATAAACATGAATATAATGGAGGAGGTTATGGAGGTGAAAGGTTACAAGAATAATGATCATAAAAGGGTGGATGTTATCTTCATAATGAAGGGAAGTAATTGAGATAATTAGTGAGAGTAACTTTTTGATATAGTGGACATCCACAATATAATATTTTATAACATTTATTATATTGATGATGTCTTATTTAATTGTAGTGTGTTATTTAAGGGTTTCCTCATTTGAAAGTTATAAACTTCGAAATGATATGATGTTTACAATTTAAAATTTTCACTAAGATAGTAATGATTTAATTATGATGACGATTTTGAATTTCATGTGTTCGTCAAATTTTATTGATTGTTGTTTCATTTTATTATAAGTTTCAAGCTTTCATTATTACCATATATATTTTTCGTAAGATTCTCTAATGAGATCGGATATATGATTGAGATTCAACAAGTATTTTACTGATTTATAATTTATCTAATTAGATTTTTTAAATATCTAATATTTCATGCCCCACACCCCCCCAACCCCCTTTCAAGGTTTTGTCGTTGTGAATTGTGATGAACGAGTTAGGCAAAACTCCAATTACATGGAGGAAGATGTAACTTTAGCTTTCAAAATATTGTGATAATTGGATAAAATCAATTTAATATAAGATATAAGAAAAAATATTCATCTTATGTAAGGATACTAGTGCAGTAGTTAGATCTGTAATATCAACATTAAATGTTACTCTCTCCGTCTCAATTTATGTGACATTGTTTATTTGGCACAGTGTTTTTAAAAAAATATTTTTAAAGTTAAATTATTTCTAAAATTTAACTTGTGGTCTAAAATAGTTCTTAGATATTTGTATGGTTGTAAATCGTTTCATTAAGTAAAAAAAGAATTTTAATCATTTCATTAAGTAAAAAAAGAATTTTTAAAGTTAAATTATTTTTAATTATTTTAAGATAACATTCATTTTGGGACATGCTAAAAAGGAAAGGGTGCCACATTAAATGAACATAAGAGAATATTTGCATATTTGCAATTAGAACTCAAAAGTAATTATCTAATACTATTAATATATTTGTTTTCCTTCAACATGATTATGAAATTTTGGACTCCATCGATTTTCAACTATTCACAGAGGCTTTAATCTTACATATGTTTGATTGTTATCTCAAATGTAAGAATATCATTTAAATTGAAGATGCAATTTTTAATGAGATTCAACAGCTTCTCAATAGTATGTTACATTTGTCATGAGTCTTCCTCTTAATCATATTAGAGACAATCATTGAGTCAATTTCAATTGTAACATTGTTGCATCGGCAATTATCAAGTGACCATTGTGATCTCTAATAATGTCTCCACCTCTTGAAGAGTTAGCGTCATTTGGTAGTTGGTTAAAGTTATTCGGGTATTAGTAATGTAGAGATTAGTTATGAGTAAATCTATGTAGTATTTTATGTAGGTGTTAGTAAGGAATGATTAATTATTCATGTATTTAATTATTCCATATTTTATCCTACATAAAATAATACATAGATTCCCTTTCTAACTTATACATGAATAATTTATATCTACCTACCAAACGTTGAATGAGTTATACGAAAGCAACATGGGTTGTGGTGCACTGGTGGGAGTGTTTTACCCTTAACCAGAGGTCTCGGGATCGAGCCCTGGGTATGGAGAAAATTATGTTGGGAGCACCACCCCCGAATGGACCTTGCAGTGCGTGACCCGAATTTAGTCGGAGCTCTAATGTGGGCTCCGAACACCGGGTGGGAAACCAAAAAAAAAAAATTATACCAAAATTAATACATAATAAATTATTTTTTATCCCGCTACCAAATTATTTCTTAGTTACTATTGTGGCAACTATGCACATTAAGTTTAACTCATTCAGTATCAAATTTTGGTCATCTAACATTTTATGTTTGATATAACAATCTAACTATAACATATCATAGGATATCACACTTTAAAAACAATCACAAAATGCTTTAAAAACTATTCTTACTCATAGTCGATCATCACTTGAATTTAACATCAATGACTTATTTTCTTGATTTTATAATATTTAATATTATATTTAAATTTTATTATATATAATAAACAATATATCAATGATCATTGATTTTTTTTTATTTAGGTAAGTATAATGTTGGAAGTTGGAATAAGAAAAGACAGTTGAAATAAGTGAAAAATAAATTTCTACGAAAGGGTTCACGACTGGTGAAAGAATCCACGGACAATGAAGTCATACGTGGACTTGAACCTTGTGAAAAATAATTTTAGGCAAGGTCTACGAATGGGTTCAGAGATAGAGAAAGGATCCACGTATAGTGAACCCATCCATGGACTTGAACAAAAATATCAAAATAATCTAAGACAGGATTTACAGACGCGTTCACGGACGGTGAAATGGTTCACAGACAGTAGACATGCCCGTAGAGATTGGATTATCAATATCACAAATGTCCCTCTCTTTCATGCTCACTTTCACGGATGGTGAAGCGATTAATAGTTTGTGAAGGCTTCCGTAAAAGGTGTGTCGGTAGTTTTAAGTAAAGGCTATTTGTGTCAACATGAATTATGAAGTTAGGTTGCTTCTAATTGAAGAATTCTTGTTTTGAAAGGATTTATCATGCTTTAGATACTTTCGATTAAGTGTCTCTTATTAATTGATTATGTTATGAAATTATGATACTTTTAAAGGAGCTATTTTTATGATTTTGATATGAAAATTATGATTGACTAGATATTACTAAACTCTTACCAATTTAAAGATTATGAACATCACTTGATATGATCTATATGATTTCGTTGGGAGTTTACTTAGCACCGAGTGGGCTTGGGCGATTCCCAAAGTCCTTGAACTACATGCCTGTTGACACCCAATTTTGACCGACCTTTAGCAATTTCGGAAATGCTATTCGATTAAATACGTATTTTTAAAAATATATCGAGTTTAAAATTTTAATTGATTTTTTCTAAAAATTATATATTTAGTATGCATTCTTTATAAAAAATTATTGTAAATACAATTAAAATATTTTTAAAATTATTAGTAAAACTCAAAATAATTCAAATGTTTTAAAAATTTAAGTAATTTTAATTATAATATTTTGTAGTATTTTAATTGAATAACATTTCTTTAAATTTCCTCAAAATCATTTAAATTTCAGCCGATTTTATTCTAATTTTTTCAATTCTAGCCTACTCAATTCCAGTTGTATGTCATAGCTACCCTTTCATTTCAATTCTAGCCAATACTATTTCAATTTTAGCCATTCCAAATACAATCAATTTAAAATCTGATTTAAGACCCTATATTTAATCCTAACCATCGATTTCTTTTATTGTAATCTCAGCCTCTCATCTCGAAATCGATCAACAGCCCAGATCTCTCACCCATTCTTTCTTATTTTATCATCAAAGAACCCAAGCCCTAAAACATTTGTCACTTCTTCCTCCCCTCTAAAAGTTTAGTCGTCCCCTTCTCTCTCTTCTCTCCTCCTCGCCGGCAAGACGTAGCAGCTGCAACCATCAGCCCGGCGAGACAACGCAGGTCCGTCCAGTAGTTGCACGAAGATGGCTGCCTCCCTCTTGTCTCTCCAGTCAACGAAAACAAAGCAGCGAAGACGGCCAGCAAGCTCCCGCGAAGGCCAGCTCCAGCGGTGCCCAATCGCCTGCCTCCTCTCCCCTCTTTCATTTCCAGATAGCAGCTCCGAACCAGTGAACAAGGAGAACTCTGGCAGAGCTTTTGAAAGTTTCAAGCTGGTGAAAAGATGGATCATTAACAGATCCGTCCGGGTACATTTGTTTTAAATCATTATCTCATCTTAGTAATTGTATTCTTCTTCTTATTTGCAATGTGATGAAAGTTCTAGGTATGTTTGGTGTTGAAGTTATTTTAGTCCTAAAATTGAAGTGCTAGTTAATACTTTCAGATTTTATAAACTGTTTATGTGTGATAGAAAGTTGAATTATAGTCTCCTTCATGTGCTTGCCACTCTTGTTCGCTTAGCTCATTGTCTGCTTCACAAGAATATTATGTGGAAGTTTGCCCTTGTATTTGTAACATTACCTGGACTATTGATTCTTGGTTAAGATTGATAAGTTTGGTTATGAAACCACAGATTATCTTGAGATGTCCCTTTTCTTGATTACCTCCCATAATGTCATTTAATCCCTTTAATTGACGCATGTAGTGGTAATAATTTTTTATGTTAAATTGATAATTGGGATTACTACTTGAGGTTAGATTGATCCTCAACAGATTGCTCTTTTCCTTGTTGTGAATATATCATATTATTATAATAATATGTAAATACTCCTTGACTTGTGTTTTCTTCCTTTAATATAATTATTCTATCCTTGCTTGATATTGATTAATTGATACTAAAGTGATTTTTATGGTATTGTGCTAATCCGGACAGATTTCGTGTCTCTTGGTAAGGTAAATTTTGCTTATTATTTTATTTATTAATGTTAATTGATCATAATTGGCATAATTGGAGTTGAGTTGATTATTACTTGTTATATTTTAGTAAAAATTATATTTGATTGAGTAAAAATAACTTAAAATAATATTACTGATTTGATTTTTCTTTGAATAAGGAAAAAATATATTTAATTGATCCTAAATTATTCCTTTCCTTATATTATATGCCCTCTTCTCCACTATATAAACAACCTTCCGCTCATTATTTGAACACATGGATACACATTCTAATAGCTAAAAAGGGAAAAATACTCTCTATTCTTGAAAAGAAAAATAAGAACTCTAGCAAAACTTTAGATCATTCTTTGCGGCATTGTTGTGTTGCTGTTTCGATAAAAAATTCTTCTTGATTGATTAGCTCTCCTTTCAATTAGTTTAAATTTCGCTTGCATCATCTATTATGGATATTGTATGTTTGAAATAAATAGAGGAAGTGTTCGGGTCAGTTCTCTTCTCCTCTTTTTATGTGTATGATTGTATATGTGCAGTATATTGCTTGAAGTAATGTGTATGTCCTATTCTGCTTAGGTTCATAAAAATAATTGTTATTACATGTGATGTGTATTACTTGGGTTGTATTGTTGCTTTCTTTAACAGGGTTTGAACTAAAAAGTTCAAGACATGAAGATTCGCCTATCATGAATTTCAGGATGAGATTTTGATTTTATTGTTGTTTATATTTGTATTGTTTCATTTTTGATATTGTAATAATTTTGTAACTCTAACTCTAGTTATATGTGAAGTATTTGGGGAATCGTCTAAGGGGGAGGGTATTTATGTGCTAATTGCTTTATTTATGTTGAGTCTACTTGTGTTGTGATAATAAACTGCCCCACAAAATTGTTTTAACATGCTAGATTAAAAACAACTTTTATCATGTGCTAAATAATTGATAGAATAAATGTGTTACTTGTTTTATTAATGCCATAGACTATTATGCAAGTGTACTGGAAAAGATTAAATAAATAAATTATAGAATTTAATCTCATTGATCAACTTTTGTTAAAATCACTCATTTTCGAATCAATTTGTCAATATTTCATGTTATTTATATCATATGTTATCTCACCTAGTCTAACAAAACTTGCATGTCAGCATGTAATTTAAGCAGGTCTATATTACTTCAGCGTGTTAATTAAGTAGTTGATTTTAATAATGCACCAGTTTCAACATGCTAATGATTTAAAAGGGACTAAAATCTGAATCTTTTAAGTACTGATTCGTCCTAGTTGTTATTTGTTAATGTGAGCTTTATCAATAAATTTCAGCATGCTTACTTAGTAATCATGTCTATAGTGCAGAACTAATAAGATTAATGTTAATCAAACTAAATAAATTGATTTGTTAGAACTGTTTTCCTAATAATGTCTAGCATGTTAAATGAAATAATTTTGTTGTGCATATTTTCTGCCATTGTTAAACAATTTTGTGATATAATTGTTCTGCCACTAAAATAAAATTAATAAATATTCTCCGGCATGTTTATAATTGAAATAAACCTGTTATGCATAGTTTCTTCCACTAAAATAATTTAGTTGTAACTGCTCTAGCATGTTATAACAAAATAAAATTGACTTATTTGCATATTTTTTTACTAATCTGCTCAAATTAACTCCTGTCCAAATAATTAATTTTTTGCATCGTAATGAACTGTCTTGCCACCTAAATTCAGCTACTAAATAATTTTATGCATGCAACTTTAAATTTGTTGTCCTAATTAAATCCTTCCCAAATATTTTCTGCATTATGAATAATTGTTTTGCCACGGTTAATCAACTGAAATAATAGTAAAAAATAATAATCATGCACTATGTCATATCTTTCTACCCTTTTATTAATATTATTCTGTTGTTTGCTCGAATGTTTGTATGCCACAGACTTAGCATGAGACCTTTCACAATTACTTGTGTTTGCCAACATGTTTAATTAAAATCTAGAGGTCAATATGAGATTTACGTGTTAAATGTTCGTCCTATTTGTTTGACTTGATGTATAGGAGGCCTTTATAGAAGCATAATTTTACTCTAAATTCACCATAATAGTAGTCCAATGCCTCTTGGACCTTAAACGGGGGCACTAGGCACCTTTTAGGACAAAAAGCATGCGGAATGTGGGGTAGGGATAGTTAGGCCCTATAGAGATGATGACATTGCCGAGTTGTAAACGACAAACATTTGTTTTGTCTGTCCCGAAATAAAAAGGCGAGTGTTGATTCGTAAAGTCTGTCAAAGTCTCCCTTTTCGTTTTCCTTTTATGTGTTTTATAATTATAAATATTTGGGGGTAGTTTAATAACAATAAAAATTTGCCTATCTATTGGTGTATATTTTGTCTTCTCGCTTATCCTCTATAACTGTTTCATGTTTAATATTATATTATCACATAGTCTTGCATGTTTAATTAGTTAAATAAATAAATGAAGTGTCCATAATTGTTTAATATTATGTTATCATTTAGTTTTGCATGCTTAATTAATTAAATAAATTATTGAAGTAACTTTAATTGCTCAATATTTTATTTATTATATCAGTTAGTTCGCATGTTTAACTAAATAATAACCAATAAATGAAGTGATATTATTTGCTACTTGTAACCCCCACATTAATTTCATGAGATACGGCCGGGACCCACATTTGTGGACCTTGAGGGATACCTAACACCCCCCCTCGAGGTAATTTGAACCCTTACCCGATCTTTGGTTCGTTGACATTTAGTTAGATTTAATTAGGTTAGATAGGTGCCCTAACGCGCCTTAATTCGTTAAGTGACGACTCTTCAAATCCAGCCCATAACCCAAAAGAGTTGTTAGGTCGAAAGTCTGTTTTTTGTGAAAAAATGAAACGCGACAAAATGACAACTTCGCTGGAGATATTAGGCTCTAAACATTACGTGTTTCATGCTTTTGTGAGGTTTACTTTACTTGATTATTTCATTGTTTGTTTGTTTATTATTGTTAAGTAATTTCATGATTAATCATTTACCTATTTCCTTATTTGTTGGATTTATTATATGCTTATATGTTTTATTCTGTTTATTTATGTATTTATATACTGTCTTCCTTAAAATTGCCTATATGTTACTGTTTTTCATCTACATGCTAAATGTTTGTTGTTTTGATAAACTGACATTTTGCTCATACTTCCACCAATTGTGACCCTCTTCCTTTAAAAAAAAAAGAAAAATTATCGTGATGTTGTGCCTTTGCACCTCTCACAAATACTCCAATTCTCTTCAAATACCTATTATAGAGAGTCGGCTTATGCGTGGACGGAATGAATAGTTTTACTATTGGGAAACCACGAGCCTTCTCGTGTAGAATCCTTTTCAAGTCTGTGTCAAGTCAACTTTTAGAAATCTTATTTAGGTCATACATGCTGCATAAACCCTAGGTGGTTTGACACTTAGTGTCAATCCACATAATTAATAGTCACCCTATCGTCTAAAGGGCCCCAACACCCTTTAGACAAATTGCATAATTATGTGTCAATGTGATCATGATAGTTAAATCAAGCCAAATTATGTCAAAATGAAGTTTAGAATTTTACTCTAACTTAACTCCAAATTGACAAAATAGGCTTGAATTAACTAGTGTGCATCACTTATGTGTAGTTTTAGGCCTACCTCTACTCAACGAGGCCCCTTGCATTTAGGGCATTTATCTACAACAATGTGTTTGCTATCCCAATTTATGCAATATTCTAATTTGGGCTTTCTTTTGCTTTTATTTTTTATTCTACCTTTCCCTTATGGTTGATCTGTAGACCATGGTTTACCACACACAATCAAAGGGCGCTCCTCATTCTCTCCCAAGTGAGAAACGCAAAGGAAAGAAGAAAGTGACTAGGAATAAGATTATAGGTAAGTCTGGGCACCGGACCAGAATGTACCGATATCGGTCCGGTATCGTTCTGATCCATTCCAATCCGATAGTCTATGGGACGGAACGGGACACCATGAATCGGTACTCGGGATGGGACGGAATCGAATATTCATTTCGATAATCCTAGCACAGTTGATCCCGGTAAATCTCGATTTCGATTCGGTCCGGTCCGGTAATCCGGTTAATAATATTTTATATTTTATAATTTATATATTAATAAATAAATAAAATAAAAAGGCTTAAAAGACTTTGAGTTTTGACTTTACTCCTTTGAAAGGAGACTTTCCCTCTGACCCAGGCGGCCAGGTGGCAGCTTTTTCTAAAAAGATGTCTGCTGCCTGCCGACCTGGCCCCTTCCCACTGCCCCAAGTCCCTTTCCCTCCCAACGACTCCATTTAAACGTCTCAATTCTCCAACTCCATTTCAACGACAATATTTTCCAACACATAATTACAATTTCTAAAAACTATATATACTCCCTCTCTTTATATTTTTACAGTAATAATTAACAATTATTAATTTCTTTCAATTCTCAATCTTTCTCAAAGTTTCAAGTTTCAAGTTCCAAATTTCAATCATATGAAGATTTGAATAATCATTTGGTGAATTTTGGAGGAGGAATCATCTTCAAACTTGAAGTTTCGATATTAATTTTCCAATTTTCGGTTTTTAATTGTTTGTTCTTTACAGAAAACGTTTGGTAACTTCGTTCCACTCTCTAATCTTATATTTATTTTTTGTATTTATTATTTGTAAGTTTTTATTATTATATTTTATTTGTTCTTGTTAAATTTCTTATTTTATAATTTATAATTTTATATCATGGAGTCTTCTAAAAGAATGGTAAAGGTAAAATAGGTGTTGTAGAAAAAGTAAAAAATATGTGTATAAGAACTAATAAAGGCTCTAGTTCTTCTAAATCTAAAGTTCCTCTTGTTAGAATAAATACGGATGAATTTACACGTGTGAATGAAACTAGTTTTTCTCGTCCCGATCCTATAGAATTTAATTCGGATAGTCCTATAATTCCCCGTGAGCTTTATGAAAGACATTATGGTAATTATCAAGAAAATGAAGAAGTAGAAATTGATGAAGATGAAGAAGTAGATTTAGATGATACACCGACTAGTCCCGACCCCAATAGTACTGAAGTTCCACCTCAGGAGGACAATCCTTCGGTTGGAACTAATCGTCCTCCTATTATTACAACTAGGGGTAAGACCAAGGTAGAACGTATTAGAAAATCACATGTGTGGAAATTTTGTTGTTTGAATGATGAAAAACCTTTTAGTATATGTAATATCTGTAAAAAATAATTTAAATATATATCTGGTGGGAGTGGAGGTTCAACGGGGGGATTAAAAAGACATTTGGTTCTAAAACATAAGAAAGAGTGGTTTGCATATTCATCTTCTCTTGGTGTTAATGAAGATTCTAGCGTTGGAGCATCAGTTAGAGGGTCAAATATGGTTCAAGGTGAATTAAATACTTTGAACCCAAGTGGTCCTCTTACACATCGAACCTATATAAGGATCGTGATCGTGAAAATTTTGCTAAAATGGTTGTTGTTTGTGGTTTACCTTTTAATTTTGGAGAACATCCGAATTTTATTGCATATATTCGTGATACATATAATCCTAGTTTTACTGGTTTATCAAGAGGCATGGTAAAAAGAGATATTTTTGAATTTCAAGAAAAACATTGTCAATTTTTGCGTGCCTATTTTGAAATAATGGATTGTAAAGTTGTTGTTACCACTGATATGGGTCATAGTCCTAATGGTAATGATTATTTAACTGTTACTGTGCATTGGATTGATTATAATTGGAATTTACAAAAAAGAATTATCAGTTATAAAATTTGTCAACAGAAAAAAATTGGGATGTAGATTGCTACTACTGTGTTGGATATTTTATATTTTTTCGATCTTTGTGATAAAGTCATTAGTGTTACTTTAGATAATGATTCTGCTAATTTAAATGTTATTAATATGCTAGAACCTAGACTTTGTCCTATTAGTAAATATGTTTTTCATGTTAGATGTGTTGCGCATATATTAAATTTGGTTGTTAGTGATGGTGTGGAATTATTTGAAAATAGGTGTGAAAAAATTGATAATGCTTATTTTTTTTATTTTTAATATGCATAGTAGTAGTAGAATTAATCGATTTAAAGAGCTTTGTAATGTATATCAACTTCCATTTAGAAAAGTTTCAAAGCATGTAAAAACTAGACGGAATTCCTTTTATTATATGCTTGAAGTTGTTTATGCATATAGAGAACCTATTACTATGCAATTTAATTCTCATAATGTTTATTTTGATTCAAAACTTAATGATAGTGATTGGGAAGAAGTAAATGAACTTAGAATATTTTTGAAATCATTTTATGATGCTACTAAAAAAAATTCTGGAATGTATTATCCTACTATTTCTAAAATTTTAATACATGTATGTGAGATTTCATCTCTTTGCTGAATATAAAACAAATGAATTATTTGCAAATGCTATTGAAGCTATGATTTCAAAATTTAAGAAATATTTTTTTCCTATCTCTCAAATTTATTTAACTGCAATTATTTTCAACCCTGGATATAAAGAATATGGTGCAAAAGCTTTAGTTAAATGCATTTATCAAAATTTAGATATTCAGCCAGATGAAGAACCTGATTTGGAAACATGTCAAAATAGTATAAAATTACTTGCTAAAGAAATGAATGATAAATATTGTTCCTTAGACAATGTTGAAAATCTTCAAATGTATATGCCTCAAGTAGGTGCCCATGGTAGAATGAAACATAAACTTAGTCTTGATTCTTCTAATAAAAGTGAATTTGTTAAATATCTTGAACAGGGTTCAGATAATATTACAAACGAGGAAGGTATACCACAACTTCTGAACTGATGGAGGGCTTGTGGAACTCAATTTCTAAAACTTAGTAGGATGGTAAAGGACGTGCTTGCAATTCAAGGATCATCAGTAGCTTCGGAGGCCCTTTTTAGCGCGGCAAAATTTCAAATTGGAGACCAAAGATATTCGTTAGCAGAAGACAATTTGGAGATATCGCTGTTGTTTAGAGATTGGATAAATGCTGAGCGGAGAAATCTCGGACTTCCAAAGTTAAGTAGTCAATATGAACTTTTCATAGATTCAGCCATTGGATATGGTAGTGACGACGGCATGGAACTTCAAGATCGTCAACGAGCTTTATCAAGACCAGTAGTTGATAACGGTCAATCTATAGCTGAGTTAGAGAATGGCTTTGTAGGACTATACCACTATTAGTATTACATTCGAGACTTAGTTGAAACAGAACCCTTCCTAGAAAGTGACTGCGTAAATTAGGCACTCTACTAATAGTTGTAAATTGTAATACAAATTTGAATAAATTGGATTGATATCTCTTTTGATTTGTGTCATTGTTATATACTTTTTTTTATTTAATTTTTTAAAATTACAAACTTAAGTTATTTAAATTACAAGTTAATAAGTATAACTTATAACATATTAATATGTACTAACTTATAAACTTCAAAAGATTCAAATTCAAATCTTGAAAACTTAAGCTCAAATTTATTCTTTAAAAAAAAACTTTATTAAACTTAAGTCTTAACTTACAAACTTAATAAGTAATAGTTAAAAAAAATATCTTTAAAATAAACTTTAGTAAAATTACATTATAAATTTCAAAACTATTAAAATTTAAACTTAGAAAAGTAAAAAAGCATTCATATATTCGTGTAAGTTGAAATTCAAAATAACTAAAAAAAATATATTATTTTGTGAAACATGTGTCGTCCCGTCCCGTTCCGGTTCGGTCCGGTACCATCCCGGTATATAGTGGGACAAGACCGAATATTCATCCCGGTAATCCTGGTACCGGTCAATCGGTCCCGTTCCGGTCCAGTCCGGTGCCCAGCCCTAATTATGGGTAAAACTATCGAGAAGGAGCACCCTCCAAACAAGTCGACCCCAAGTTTAGAACAGAAAATAAAGGATTTAGAAGAAGAGATATGTGATATGCACGAGTGGGCCAAGCTATTACTATCCGCCAATCCCAGTTTGAAGATAGACATGGATAAGGAGTCTGTCACAAGCCAAGCCACTTTCCAAAATAATCCCTCACCAGTTCACGCTATTTCTTAACCTCAAAACCAACCAAGCTCCATTAATATGCTTCCAAAGAACACTCACTTTCCAAATTACCAATATCATCCTCAACATCTTCCTTATGCCTCTAGACCTCCATATCTCACTCTGCGCCTGCAGAATCCCATCATCCAAGCTCTTCAATATGAAACGCCTCTGCACCAAGTTCCTTGGCATCACACGCTTCTCATACCATTTCAAATTCCTCCACATCAAATGCCTCCATCCCAAAAGCCTCATCTACCATATCATCAACCCGCCTACCCTGTCCACAATATCAAAATATTCACTCAACCTCATATTCGTAAAGACCTATTCAATGCTGAGAAGAAGACTATCAAAATTTATGCTTCCTTAGCTGAACCCTTTGACGAACTCTATAAAAGGCTTAAAATGGCTGGCTGTGTGACACTTATCCCTACCAAAAATTCAGATACTCAATCCAAGAGATTCGACCCAAACGAGAGTTGTGACTACCATTCAGGGATGAAGGGACATACTACTGAAACATGTAGTGCTCTAAAAGGCAAGATTCATCAACTAATTGAGGCTAAAGTTATACACTGGACAGACCTTGTGCCAAAGGAGTCCCAACAGTGAACATGTTGAAGTTCATTTGAAGTTGTTTCCAATAAAAGGCTTATGTCATTTAATTTTGAGTTTTCTACATTTAGGTATCCACGTTAGCATATGGGAAATAAAGTTGGTCAAAATCTATCATTTCAGTGTTGCTTAAGTTTAATGTCTTGTGCTCTTTGAATTTGGACCTACGTCTGACCTGATTCTCATTTAAGAGGAGATACGTAGGCGCTTCTATGGAGTTCAGTCTTATCATAATAAAAAATTTTATTTTTCCCTTTGACTATGTAACTAGGGCAGAATTTTTTGAGAGGATCTCAAAAATTCCATCAGAGGACATTTTCTTGCAAATCTCGATACTTAAGTAGAATTTCTGAGAGGAGCTCAAAAATTCCTTCAAAAGCATTTATTCTCGCAAATCAGTAACTGGGTCTCAAAAATTCCTTCACACAAATCAAGATTGGGAAGAATTTTTGAAACTCTCTAAAAAATTCACAGCAATCAAGCTACAATCTACAACAAATTAGAATAGCAAAAGTTCTACACTAGGGCAGAAAAATTTGAGGTCCACCTCAAAATTTGATACAAATCAACATCCCCCTTAAACTAACTATTTTTCTTTGAATGCAGAAAAGACAGGTACATATACAAAGAGCAACTTCAACATCGCTTAAAGGATCAACATACCACCATTTTAAGCTCGAAAAATCACTAATCAATGACATCCCACCCTTCCAACAAGGAAAAGATCAAGCTACATTACTCTGAGACTAAATCGCCAGTCAAAAGGCATAATGTCCTTCCGGACGAAGGGTCAAGCTACAATACTCTAAACTCAAAATTCACCGACAAATGACACTCGACCCTTCCAACAAGGCAAATGTCCAAGATACTTTATCCCCTCAATCAACTATTATGCATGTGCCCGAGAATTGTATTATTGCATGTGCTCGAATTGCATTATGCCTGAAGATTGCATATGCCCGATATTGCATGTTCCCGAGATTACATTTGTGCCAGAGAATTGCATTGTGCCCGAGATTGCATTGTTTCCGATATTGCATGTGCCCAAGATTACATTGTGCCTGAAATTGCATTAATCCTGAAGATTGCATTTTGCCCGAGATTGCATTTGTGCCGAAAGATTGCACGTGCCCGAATTGCATAGTGCCCAATATTGCATTGTACCCGAAGATTGCATGTGCTCGAAGATTGCATTGTACCTAAAATTGCATTGTGCCCAAATATTGCATGTGTTCGAATTACATTATGCCCGAAGATTGCATATGCCTAAAGATTGCATTGTTCCCGAGATTGGATTTGTGCCCAAAGATTGCATGTGCCCGAGATTGCATTTGTGCCCAAAGATTGCATGTGCCCTAATTGCATTATGCCCGATATTGCATGTGCCCGAATTGCATTGTGCCAGAAGACTGCATGAGCCCGAGATCGCATTGTGCCCGAGAACTGCGTGTGCGCAAATACATCTGTACAGAGTCACTACTAAATTAAGTCACAAGATGCTCGAATTACATCAAAATAGATACGCTCTCTTTACTCATTACTTATGTTCCGAAGGCGTTATGGTCTAAAGGCATCTTTCATGGCCTACGGACATCATATCATGGCCTAAGGATTTAATTTTTGTTTATCATGATCCAAAGGTGTCAAAGTCTAAATACATCATTTTTCATGGCCCGCAGACAACATTTGCATGACCTGAGGATATAAATTTTGCATATAATGGCCCTAGACAACATAGCCTAAGACATCATTTTCATAGTCTTAAGGAAAATTCATGGTCGATATGGGAAATTGCATTATGTTTACATTTACCGTTTATTTGATATATCTGCTGTAATCACTTTATTTAGTCATATTACAAGCTACATATATGCAGATTACTAACAAGATCAATTGCCTTTTGAGCTATTATTTCCATGCTTACATGTCTATCGCAACAGAGGTGTCGCACCCCATTTTTGTTTTTCACAAAAATGGACTTTCGACCTAACAACTCGTTTGGGCTTTGGGTTGGGTTAAAGAGTCGTCACCTAACGAATTAAGGCGCGTTAGGGCACCTATCTAACCTAGCTAAATCTAACAAAGGACAACGAACCAGAGATCAGGGTAAGGGTTCAAGTTACCTTGAGGGGAAGGTGTTAGGCATCCCTCGAGGTCCACAAATGTGGGTCCCAGTTGTATTATGCAATTTATGTGGAGGTTACAAGTAGTAATTAAGGTCACTTCATTATTTAGGTTATTTAGCTTAAACATGCTTACTAAGTGATATATGACTTTTAACAATTAAGGTTACTTCAGTTATGCATTATTTAATTAATTAAGCATGCAAAACTAGGTGATATAATAAACATTTAAATAATTAATAAAGAGAGGAGCGAGGAGACAGAAATTGCACAATTAGATAAGCGAATCAAATTTTATTTTTTATCAAACTACCCAAACAATTACACTTTTAAACAAATAAAGGAACAAAAGGAAAGGGAGACTCTAAAGGACTTTACGAATCAGCGCTCGGCTTCTATATAGGAATAGACTAAACAAATGTTTGTCAATTACAGCTCGAGGCAATGTCATCATCTCTGTAGGGCCTAGACTACCCCTACCCCACCACCGCATGCTTTTCATCTCTAAAAGGTGTCTAGCGTACCTACTTAAGGTCCAAGAGGCATTGAACGACTAAAAGAAAGGTTTTAGACTAAAATAAAGATTCCTAATAGGCCCACCTAGACACCAAATCAAATAATTTGGACTAGCATATAGAACATAGGGTCTCACATTGGCCTCTAAATTTTAATATACATGCTGACAAACACAAGTAATATGAAAGGATTCATGCTAAGTGTGTGAGCATACAAACGGACATTAACAAAATAATTATTTGGTGAAGTAGGATTAGAAAATTGTTACCAGTGTAGAAAAGCTTTTTTTAGCCTGAATTTTAAAGATGGCAGAAAAATATTACAGATTGCAGATTTTAGGGTTCAACTTATTTTAAAGGGGGCAGAAACTAATGACATAATAGATTTTTAATTAATTTGATTTTAAAATAGCAGAGAAGTGACCAGACATGCCGAAACATTTTAAAATAGTACCAGATTTAATTGTTAATACATAAATTTATTTTAATATTTAACAGCAATGAAGACTAAACTTATTCCGATACTAGAACCGAACACAACAAAACCAAATAGAGAAGCTCTTAGAATATTCACCCAATTTATACAAGAAAAACAGATCACAGAGACATAATACAATACTAACAATCTTTATGGATTTTTAAAAAAATCAAACAGGATCAAATCAACAATTTGAACATATAAAAATGCTTCTAATTGAATTCTAAGAGGGAATGAATCCTTAGCATCATGCTATTAGCAACACACCATGTGTAGAGGATTATTGGAACATCATTTAAACAAAACAAAGGATCGAATATGTAACAATGATGAAACAAGATCAAACAGAACATAAAAAGCTCAAATTCTCAGAATATTCATCTCATAATAGCTATAGATGTATTGAAAAGCTAAAAAAAAACTTTTAGATTAAAACTTACTAGGACGGATCTGTTGAGATCCGTCTTTGAACTCGAACTTCGCCAGAGATGAGAGGAATGGCTATGCGAGGGTTTCGCTGGTTCGTTTTAGTCGTTGTTGCTAGTGCGCTGTTGTTTCGCCGGTAGCTCATCGAAGTCGGAGCTGGCTCTCGCGCTGGTTGCTGTTGGTCGGAGCTGTTGTTGCTCTCTCGCCGAGCTGCTGGCTACTTCATTGACTGTCCTCGCCGGTTCACGAAGAGAAAGAGAAAGAGCAGCAGTCGCTGCTGCCGAGGAGAGAAAGAGAAAATGAGGGCGACGGGAGGAGGGAGAGGGAGAGCTCACCGATGATGGTGGAGCTCTTGCCGGTTCTCACTTATGGAGGGGCTGCAACGCTGCTCGAAGCTGCTGGAGCTGCTGGCCTCGTCCTCTTCACTGCTGGCCGAAGAGGAGGCGGCGCTAGAGAAGAAGGAGAAGAAGGAGAAGAAAGAGAGCCGCCTGCCAGGTGACTTTCGCTGGCAGCTCGCCTCGCCGAGCTGCTGGTTGTTGCTGCGTCTCGCCGGATCGAGGAAGAGATGAGAGAGAGGGGGCGACGGGTCTTTTGAGGGAGGAAGAAAATGAATAATCTTTTAGGGTATTTGGTCTTTGGTAGATTAAAAGGAAAGAGTAGGTAGACTCAATCTGGACCATGGATTTATTTTAAATGGACGTGCACGATTGAATCTTAAATTGATCTGATTTAAATGGACGGGTGAGATTAAAGGAAATTGGAATCTTGAAAATTGAGACAAGAATAGGCTAGCTTTGAAACTAACAAGTGGCTATGATTGAAATAAGAATTTGAATTGAAGTGGCTAGAGTTGAAAGGAATTAGAATAGAATAGACTAAATTTAAATGATTTGGAAGAAAAATTAAGAAAGTGCTATCCAATTAATAAAATACTACACTTATTAAAATATTTTCACATAATTAAACGCACCTAAATTCTAAAATAATTTAATACAATAATTTTTTATAAAAATATGCACACTAAAATATATAATTTTTAGACAAAATTGATNNTGCTATCCAATTAATAAAATACTACACTTATTAAAATATTTTCACATAATTAAACGCACCTAAATTCTAAAATAATTTAATACAATAATTTTTTATAAAAATATGCACACTAAAATATATAATTTTTAGACAAAATTGATTTACATTTTAAACTCGAAATAAGTTTTAAAAATACGTATTTAATCGAATAGCACTTCCGAAATGGTTATAGGTCGGTCAAAATTGGGTGTCAACAACTGCCCCTTGGTTTCTTGAGAATGAAGGATGAATTGTCTGACAACCAACATTGACTTAATAGCCAATTTTGTCTGACCGACGAGAGATGTCAATGGGATCAATTGAAACGATGTAGAGTTGAAAAAGGGTACGATTGAGACTTTGGTATTAAGCCGCGTACATATCTCTGGTTATATGAGAATCAAGTCGTGTGTAGTTCTAGATTCAGGAGTAAACGAAACTCCTAAAAATTGAAAGAGCGGTACGATATTCAAACGGAAATGATATTGGCTTGAATAGATAGGATTAGAGTAGCGAGAAAGGCATGACAGAGAGATTTCTGGTTTAAGAGCGAAGGATCCGATGAAGAGGAGGTAATATGAGTAGCTAGGGATTAAATGAAAAGCGGTGCTACAAGTAGCAAAGAGTTTGATAGGGCCTTCGTTGCGATAGATGTAAGCATGATAATTGTAGCCAAGAGGTGAAAAATGTCTTATCTGCAAAATGTTAGTCTCTGCAAATCTGTAGCTTATAATATGATTAGAGCAAAATATTTAAAACCAACGGTAAAAGTGTAAACATAATGTAATTTCCCAAATCGACCATGATGTTTGCCTTAAGACTATGAAGATGATGTCTTAGGCTATGATGTCTAGGGGCATGATACGCAAATATTATATCCTCATGTCAAGAAAATGTTGTCTGCGAGCCATGAAAAATGACGCCTTTAGACTATGACACCTTTGGATCATGATAAACAGAAATTAAATCCGTAGGCCATGATATGATGTTGCAGGCCATTAAAGATGATGATTTTAGACCATGACGCCTTAGGAACATAAGCAATGAGTAAAGAGAGCGTATCTGTAATTCGGGTATTTGTTGATACTTGTGACTTGATTTGAATTTATTCGGGCACATGCAATTCTCAAGGACAATGCAATTCTCGGGCACATGCAATCTTCAGACACAATGCAATTCGGGCACATGAAATCTTCGAAAACAATGTAATATCGGGTACATGCAATAATGTAATCCTCGGGCACATGCAATTTTTGGGCAAAATGCAGTCTCGGGCACATGCAATCTCGGGCACAATGCAATCTCGGGCAGATGCAATCTCGGACACAATGCAATATCGATTACATGCAATCTCGGACACAATGCAATCTCGGGCACAATACAAATCTCGAGCACATGCAATCTCGGGCACAATGCAATCTCAGGCACATGCAATAATGAAATTCTCGGACACATGCAATTTTCGGGCACAATGCAGTCTTGGGCACAATGAAATCTCGAGCATATGCAATAATGGTTGATTGACGGCATAAAATATTTTGGACCTTCGCCTTGTTAACAGGGTTGAGTGTCATTTGTTGGCGTCTTTCGAGCTCAGAGTATTATAGTTTGATCCTTCGTCCTATAATAAAGAGAGGTTGTCATTGAATGGAAATTATTTGGGATATAAAGTGGCTTGATCCTTCCGTCTGATTAGAACGATAGGATGCCATTTACTGGCGATTGTCGAACTCCGTATAAAATAGCTTGATCCTTCATCTTATCGGGAGGACAGTGTGTCATTTGACTGGCGATTTTAAAGCATAGAGCTTGATCCTTTTCCTGTTGGAAGGATGGAATGCCATTGATTAGTGATTTATCGGGCTCAGAACAGTGGTATGTTGATTCTTCAAGCGATGTTGGAGTAGCTTCTTGTATGTGTACCTGTCTTTTCTGCATTCAAAGAAAAATAGTTAGTTAAAGGGATGTTGATCTGTATCCCTGATTTGGCACAGTATGCTCCTCTGATGTTTGCTCGAATGTCTTTGTAGCGTTGTCAAAAAATTTTGAGGAAAAGAGAACTTCTATTATGCTGATCTTTGTTGTAGATTGTAACATTGATTGCTATGAATTTTTGAGATCCTCTCAAAAAATTCTGCCCTAGTCTTGATTCGCGCAGAAACGTTGAAGGAGTTTTTGAAACCCCTTCAAAAATTCTGTCCCAGTTACTGCTTTGCGATAAGAAATACTTTTGATGAATTTTTGAGTTCCTCTCAAAAATTCTACCCAGTATCGAGATTTAGAAAGGAGAATGCTCTTTGATGGAATTTTTGAGACTCTCAAAAATTCTGCCCCAGATACACAGTCCAAGGGGAAAATGAGATTTTTATTATGATAAGACCGAACTCCATAGGAGCTCCTACGTATCCCCTCTTAAACGGGAATCAGGTCTGACGTAGTTCAAAATACAAAAGCATAAGACATTAAACAGAGCATTCTTAAGCAATACTGAAATGATAGATTCTAACCAAATTTATTACCCATATGTTAACATAGGTGCCTGAATGTAGAAAACTTAAACTTAAAACGTGCAAGCCTTTTATTGAAAATTGCTTCAAATGAACTTTGACATGTTCACTATTGGGATTCAGTTGGCGCGAAGTCCTCCAAGCATATGATCTTGGTATCAATCAATTGCTGAATCTTGTCTTTCAGATCACGACATTCTTCTATGGTATGTCCTTTCATCCCTAAGTGATAAGCGTAAAACTTAGAGGGTTCAATCCACCTTGCATATGTATTCATCCTTATTTCACTGATATGAGCGATGTGAGCAGCCATCCTCAACTTTTCATAGAATTGATTTATAGGCTCAGTCAAAGGAGTGTAAATTTTGATGGGCATATTCTCAACATTGAACAGATTTTTGCGAATATGTTTTTGAGTAAGGATTTTGACATTGTGAACATGATAAGTAGGCTTTTGATGTGGAGGCATTTGATATGAAGGAATTTGATGTGGCATGAGTGGCGCACAATACCAAGGGACTTGGTGTAGAGGTGTTTGATATTGAGGAGCTTGTAAGGTAGGACTCGATAGACGCGGAGTAAGATGTGGAGGTCTAGCAGTATAAGAATGGTATTGGGGAGGATATGGGTAATTTGGAAAATGGTTGTTCTTGGAGGCATTTGAATGGAGCTTGGTTGATTTTGAGAAGTGGGGTAAGTTGGTGGAGGATGAGAAGTAGGGTGAGTGGGTGGAGGATTATCTTGGAGAGTGGCTTGACTTGTGACAGGCAATTTATCTATGTTTGTCTCCAGAGTGGGATCGACAGAGAGTAACAACTTGGCCCACCCACGCATATCATACACTTCTTCTTTTAATTCTCTTATTTTCTTTTCCAAACGTGAGACCAACTCGTCTGAAGGATGCTTCTTTTCAATAGTCTTACTCATAACCTTCTCAATAGTCGATTTCCTATTGCCTTTACGGTTCTTATTTGGAAGAGAAGGAAGAGCGTCCTTTGATTATGTGTGGTTAACCATGGTCTACAGATCAACCATTGGGGAAGGGTAAAACAAAAGTAAAAGTAAAAGAACACCCAAGTTAGAGCGTTGCATAAATTGAGCTAACAAACACATTGTTTTAAGATAAACGCCCTAAGCGCAAGGAGCCTCGTTAAGCCAGAGGTAGGCCTAAAACGACATATAATTGATGCACAATAATTAATTCAAGCCTTCTTTGCCAATATGGAGTTTAGATTAGAGGAAATAAATAAACTTTATTTATTATAAAATTCGAACAATACATCATAATTGAAAAACAAAAATTGAAATAAACTAAGGGAAAGGGGTAACAATGGGAAAGTCATCCTAAATTCTAAAATCTTGAAGATATCGGTTCCAAGATCTTGACGCCAATTGACTTCTTGTATAGGGAATGACTTCATGCCCAATCTTCAACACGTTGCATGCCCATTTGTTTTCCCTTTCATCAGTGAGCCCATAGTATCCTTCCCCACTCAATTCTCTGTCTTTAACCTTTTTTAGGATCCATATGTAATACTCACGTGTGCATAAGGCCTGCCGTGCACCCATAGGAATGGTCAACACTCACTCCCATCTTCGAAGTATGTTGTGGACAGGTGGTTTATCTAATCCAAATTCATACTTAAACTGCTCCATGTCAGACTGGAGTGGTATTACTTGAGTTCGCCCAAATTGGTGTAGTACTCGAAGATGAGTGTATGGTTGAACGCTGTTGTGCCGTAATTTTCTATTTCTAGAAAAATCACTTTTTGAAATGTTCTAAGTATAAAACAATTCAAGAAATACTTAGAAAAGAGTCGCCACTTAATTTTTTGAAGAAATTAAGAAAACTTATAATTTTCAAAGATTTAAACAGAAAAAATCGTTTGAAAATATCAAAGAGAGTTCGGGGTTAAATTTACACTTCGAGAAGGGTTTAAGCATTCGAAGTGTCCGCTAACATACGGTTGACCTGCGACTTGACTAAAATATATTTGATTATTTTTAGGAAAATAATGATTTAACATAAAAAATAATAACTTACAATAATTGATTAACTTTAAGAAAATGATTAAATAAATGACGCATTTCTATTTCATTTTATTTTTAGAGAAAAGGGACCTAAAAATGAAACATTTGACTTGAAATACAAGTGATTGAAATATTAATAAAACTAGATTAATTAGAATTTATTTAATTCATTTTAAAATAACTTAAACCAATTTAATATATTAAAGCATGAAAATCATTTCGAATTAATTGTAAAATAAAAGTTTTAACTAACATTTTTTGAGAAAATGACTAAGTAAGTATTTAATAATAATTTACATTATTAGATTAACTTTGAGAAAATAGTTAAACAAAGAGCAATTTTTATTTTTTAAGAAAATGGGACCCTATTTGAAATATTTGAATTAGAGACAAGTAACTTAGAATTTTAACGAAACAAAATGAGTTGGTTTTTATTTGAGTCATTTTTTGGTTTATGAAAAAACGATTTTAAACTAATAAAAAAAAAAAAAAAATTTTTTTCTTGACTAAGGATTATAAATGAAAATACAAGAGTTGATAAAATAAGTTTTGTTAGAAACAAAACAACTCAGATGAATAGTTCGTCTTTTGGGGAATTCAACTAAGTTAATTAAAAATTCTAAAATTAGAGTTAAACAACAAATAATAGGTAATCGCAATTAAATAATTAAAGTGTAAGGGAGAAATTGAATTTGGGCCTTTCTTGGGCCAAATTTGCTACTTTTTGGAGTTTAACACAATTCCCGTTTTTGGTATACAGCTGATGTATATCAGTGTATATCAGCACGTATATCAGTCCTTTTTATGTATTTCTTGCTTCCAAACACCTGTATTTCACTCCAGCCCTGTTTTTTACGTTTTTGACCGGTATATTGACGTATATGGAATATATATAACGTATACATCTCGTATACAACCCTTTTTGAGGCCTTTGGGACCTAGGAAATCAATTTCCAGCCTTGCGGCTTTCCCAACACATGTTCATCAGCCTTTAACTCGGAATAGAGGGTGGCTCGAGCGAGGAAGTGGATTTGGGCTTTTACGGCCTGATAGATATGCAAAAGAGGGAGAGAGCAAAGTCCAATAGATTTACTCGACAACAAGGGGGTTCAAGGCAAAAAGGCAAGAGTTAGTAACTTAACAAAAAAAATAAAATAAATAAATCAATGAAAGATAAAATATATATATATATATATATATATATATATATATATATA